>NC_056443.1:7881037-8481037 GCF_018296145.1 Oncorhynchus tshawytscha | reverse complement strand
GTAGTCACTGAACGTCTGGTGGTGATGGACTTTCAAATGCGTAATTAGGTTTGTGGTATTGAAAGATTTCACTTTTCCCCTCTGGAAATATAATAAATAATAGCAGCACAAATGTTGCGTATGGCCTTTTTGTTATCTTCCTTTGAAACTTAAATAGATCCACACAGCAGACATTGTGGACCAGGTTAGTAATGCTGCGTTGCACGTGTAGCGCTGTATTTTTGGTGTCGTTACGTCATCTACCTACGTTATACAGGTATGCACGTCGGCGTTAAACTATACATCATGCCGATGTTGGCATTTTTAGCGAATATCTGCCAATTCCGATATGCTTAACAATTTTTTTAATTAAATTTTTTTTTAAATTATTGTATTTTTTTTCTGTTTCTCGTGCATCCCTAGTTCTAACTCATTGAGGTTCAAACTGAGTGAAGTTCTAACTGATAGGAGTTCTAACTCGGCATGGCTCTATTTCCTTTAATCCAGTGTTCTCTTCTCTCCTCCAGGTGAACAACCTAGACCCGGAGCTAAAGAACCTGTTTGACATGTGTGGCATCTCTGAGGCCCAGCTGAAGGACAAGGAGACTTCCAAGGTCATCTATGACTTCATCGAGAAGAAGGGAGGAGTGGAGGCAATCAAGATAGAGCTCCGCAGACAAGGTGTGTGTGGGTGGGAACTAAGGGCTTTGGGTTGTTTGTTTGTCAGAAGAGTATTGATAGTAGGTCACGGTGACTTACAAAAACAAGTTATCTTGTAGCCTATGTAGTGTCCATATAGATTGTTTAGTGCTCTAGAGTCTAATGTTCAGTGTGTGTTCCTCAGGTCCTCCACCTCCAAGGTGGTGTGGTAGGTTGGTTTATCTCTGCATGGTGCTGCTGTGGCATTAGTCTGACTGGGAGCTGTCTGATAGACTAACTCTGACCTCTGTAGGACAAAATAGTCTAACACAGAGTTTCCCAAACTCATTCCTTGGTGCACCTATTTTTTTGTTTGTTGCCCTAGCACTACACAGCTGATTCAAATCACCAACTCATCAAGCTGTGTAGTGCTAGGGCAAGAACCGAAAAGGTGCACACAGGGGGGCCCCAGGACCGAGTTTGGGAATCCCTGGTCTATCACAGGGGTGCACAACTCCTCAGGCCCTCGAGTTCCTCAGGACTGAGGCCCTTGAAGACCAGGGTCTGTATCCACGAAGCATCTGAGTGAGAATGCTGATCGAGGCTCTGTTTTGTCTTAAAGATCATAATGAATCAATTATATGGAAACATCCTAGATCAGCACTTTTACTCGCAGATGCTTTATGGATATGAGCCCAGAGCTGTGTGCCCCTGGGCATGATCTAACATGTATGGACCTTGACAGGCCAGACCAGGAGTCCGATTGCAGTGTGCTGAAGAGACGTTTTCCTTTTCTTGACTGTAGAATCACATGTTAGTCAATGCTATACTCTTTTATCCCACCACAAAGCTTTTGTCTGAGTTTCTGGGTTAGTTGAGAAGAATTACTTGAAGCATAGCTGTCCCTAGTGGCTACAGTCATTACTGCATGGTGTCATAGCAGCAATTGAGCTGTATTTATTTGCTGCCTTTCCTCTGAGGTTCTTCTAGAATCTAAAGCATGTTGTGAAGTGTGTACAATAGTAGATGCCATGCTAAAATTATTTCTCTTTCTGGTCCAGCCCCTCCACCCCCTCCTTCCAGAGGCGGACCCCCACCCCCTCCCCCACACCAGACCTCCAGCCCCCCACCCCCGCCCCCACCGGTCAGGGGCAGGGGCGCACCTCCCCTCCACCCCCTCCAGAGCGCCCACCTCAGCACCACCACCTCCTCCCCCTCCAGAACAGGCATGGGAGCTCCTCCCCCACCCCCAACTAGAGGCCTTCTGCCCCCTCCTCCCCTGGCTCCCCATGCCCCACCTCCTCCCCCACCTCCCTCCTTCACCTCAGCAGGTATTGGTTCCGGAGCACCACCTCCTCCTCCCCCGCCGCCTCCCGGCCCTCCTCCCCCACCCATGCTTCCGGAAGCTGATGGAGGGGGTGTAGGTGCTGGTAAGCCCTCAGCCCTGTTGAGCCAGATCAGGGAGGGGGCTCCGCTGAAGAAGGTGGAGCCCGTTTCCACCAGCACCAGCCGAGACGGTCTCCTCGAACAGATACGACAGGGAAAACAGCTAAAGGCTGTGAGTGGACATTATCTCCTTATACATTACTCCCTAACCCATTGTTCCCCAACTGCCGGCCCGCGGGCCAAATCTGTCCCGTCAGCAAAATGATTTGTCACCCCAAAGCCCCCCAATTTAATCAGCAATATTTGTTTCATTTAAAAATAAAAATGTCGGACCCGAGATGCAAAAACTCCCAAATGCAATGTCCCAAGAAGGCAGTTAACTAAATAATGCGAAAGTTACATTTTAACTTCATTCATGGGGAGAGAGAATGCAGGAGACATTCAAATAATAATAAAGCGTGCAGTGGACTATTTTGTGGTGCTGAAATGTTCAACTGCAATCAATAGGAGATGAACAGCGCCTGGTGCTGGAAATATAGCTAACTTGTTATGCAATTGTTGCACAGCAACAGATGGCGAAAAACTACACCAGTCGAGTAATTCATTTCAACAATGATCTTCATTTTAATTTGACTTTACAAACAACAAGTGGGTTTAATTGGAGTCTATTTCTTAAGAGCCGAGGCCTATATAAAATTACTTAATTGTTCCGCATTGACCTGATTGACAACTTCCTTCACAACAGCTCTGCTCCGCGAAGCACAAGCAGTGTGAATGCACTGGCTTCTACAGAGGCCGTATCGCAGTAACTGCTGTACGGCCAATGCAGACGTTGGCTTGACCATGCAGCGCCTCTAGAGATACTAGACGCACAGTCCCCTATACCGGAGAGTGTTCACTGGTGTGTATTCCTGTGTGTGTTCCAGGTGACTGACGAACCAGGGTCAGGAGGACCCGCCACCCCTTCAGCCGGCATCGTAGGCGCTCTGATGGAGGTGATGCAGAAGAGGAGCAAAGCCATCCACTCCTCAGGTACACACACACACACACACACGAGATAAGAGGTTGCTGTTATATTCATACCAATGTGTTTTGTATGTGTTTGTGTCTTTCTCTCCCTAGATGATGATGACGATGATGACGAGGAAGAAGACTTTGAGGATGATGATGAGTGGGATGACTAGTGACCCTCCCACTCACGGATGATTATGACAACACTACATTGTTCCTAAATTGTCTTTCTAAATCTTATTCAAATTATAATGTAAATGTTTTATCAATTTGCTGTATATTTTTGTTGCCTTTTTTTTTTTTGAGATTATTCTGTGCAATACCTCATTTAATCTGTAAAGGTTTGTCATGTTATCTTTCTGTAAAGTTTTCTTCTCTCTCTCTCCTGGATTTAACCTTTTTACGTCAAGTTTCTCTTGATCTAAGTGGTCAGTCAGTGACTGGAGAGAACAAATGAACAAACTGTCAGAGCCCTTAATAATTTAGTTGTTAAAAATCGAGAACACTATTTTCATACCCTTCTCTTACTTTATTTTTACTTATTCAAAAATCCTAGTTTAGCACTCTTATTTTCTTATAAAATCAGCTATGTTGGAATATTTAGCCCCATTTGCTGTCAATTGTAAATCTACTCAGTTTGTATTTTTGCACGAATTGAAAGAGGCTCAGTACGTGAATACAGAGCAGTAATCATGGCTGTATCTGCAACGTTATGCTTGAAAGGCTATCACTTAAATTATCCAACACTGTCAGCCCCTACACTACAGTAGTACACACACACAGCTGTCTTCTCTGTTTTTTGGTTCTTCATCATAGTTACAATACATTATTGATTACAAACGGTTATCACAAACAATGTTTTTTTTGTGTTTTTTTTATAGTAGCAATCAGTCTCCTACAGTTTATTTGTTTGAATCAGGTCAGTGCAGATGCTAAGCTTGAGGATGAATTAGTTTGTCAACGTAATGACATCTGATTTTGCAGCTGAGTGTCCCATGATGATCTGTTTATCTAACAAACTGTCCCTCAGAACCAGTGAACTACACTAACACATCTACTATTGACACTAACTTGACTCTACACAGGGGGATACTGCTTTCTCCTTGGAAGGGAACCAATGCTGTTCTTTACAGTATCGCTCTGTCTGTTTTCACGATGAGTGAAACTGCATTCAGGAACCAAGATATATGGACATCAAACCTTCAGAAATTAGGTTGGAAGAATAATGGACTATTAAATTGTACACTCAAATAAATGTTAATAATTTACAGAGATGCTCTCCTGTTTTCTGTGGGATGGATGTGATTATGTTTAAATATGAACAGACGTTGTACAGTAGGATATGCATCTTTTTACAATAAGTGCTTGTTTGGGCCTAAGGTTGTTTGAGGGAGAGCAACTTCTGAGTGTTTACCTATTTTGATGTGTGAGCATGTTCAAGGCCTGAACATGGACGTGTGTGTGCGTGCGCACTGAGCCCACTGGCATCCCTTCCATCAGTAGTAAGTGATGACCAGAGCTCTCATCACCAGCAGCTTAGTATGACTGATTCGATGAGCTGGCCATCTTCACATGGGGTCTTTGAACAGTACATATCGAGATGAATGAATATGGAAGACCTGAATCTATATGCTACTGATATAGAGTCTGATCTACACTTAATATTTCTGACTGTCCGGTGATGTTCCACGGCATGTCTGAATACCCGAATATCCCCCTGGTATGTCTGCTCACACAGACTGAAATAAGATTGCCTGCGTTAATATTTAGATTTAATTTTAGTTGGTTGTTATTACTACCTGTTCCAGGTGAGTGTAGCTATGCAATCTGTTCCAGTGTAGCTATGCCAAAGATGGAGGGGGTGCAGCAGGGTAGAATATGTTCTGTGTCCACGCTCCTTTGTGCACTTGGTAAGCCTGTCCCCTATGAAGGGTTTACAAAAGTGATTATAGCAGGCATGTCACATTTCCAGCTGGCTCCTCTGTCGCGACGTTACCTGAACGCCCATCTGCTGCCCGCTAATCGTTAGCTGTCTTATCAGCTACTATCTGATTAGATCTATCGGACATTTTCTTTTTTCTTGGGCCTTTATAACTATATATTTTTTTGCGAATTGGATTGATCCCCTCTACCACACGGAACCCCACTAATCCTACTGACGGAAATGCACGAGGTGGCTAAAAACAGACCTCCATCCTATGCTAGCTTGCTACCGATGGCCCGACTAGCTGTCTGAATCGCCGTGACCCCAACCAACCTCACTACTCACTGGACCCTTTTGATCACTCGACTAAGCATGCCTCTCTGTCAATATGCCTTGTCCATTGCTGTTCTGGTTAGTGTTTATTGGCTTATTTCACTGTAGAGCCTCTAGTCTTGCTCACTATACCTTATCCAACCTATTAGTTCCACCACCCACACATGCGATGACATCTCCTGGTTTCAATTATGTTTCTAGAGACTATCTCTCTTTTCATCACTCAATACCTAGGTTTACCTCCACTGTATTCACATCCTACCATACCTTTGTCTGTACATTATACCTTGAAGCTATTTCATCGCCCCAGAAACCTCCTTATACTATCTGTTCCAGACGTTCTAGACGACCAATTCTCATTGCTTTTAGCCGTACCCTTATCCTACTCCTCCTCTTTTCCTCTGGTGATGTAGAGGTGAATCCAGGCCCTGCACTGCCTAGCTCCACTCCTATTCCCCAGGTGCTCTCGATGACTTCTGTAACCGTATTAGCCTTGGTTTCATGCATGTTAACATTAGATGCCTCCTCCCCAAGTTTGTTTTATTCACTGCTTTAGCACACTCTGCCCATCTGGATGTTCTAGCTGTGTCTGAATCCTGGCTTAGGAAGACCAACAAAAATTCTCAAATTTTCATCCCTAACTACAACATTTTCAGACAAGATAGAACTGCCAAAGGGGGCGGTGTTAGCCTGCAGAGTTCTTTCCTACTATGCAGGTATGTACCCAAACAATTTGAACTTCTACTTTTAAAAATCCACCTCTCTAAAAACAAGTCTCTCACCGTTGTCGCCTGCTCTAGACCACCCTCTGCCCCCAGCTGTGCTCTGGACACCATATGTGAACTGATTGCCCCCCATCTATCTTCAGAGCTCGTGCTGCTAGGCGACCTAAACTGGAACATGCTTAACACCCCAGCCATCCTACAATCGAAGCTTGATGCCCTCAATCTCACTCAAATTATCAATGAGCCTACCATGTACCTCCCCAAAGCCATAAACACAGACACCCTCATAGATATCATCCTAACCAACTTGCCCTCTAAATACACCTCTGCTGTCTTCAACCAAGATCACTGCCTCATTGCCTGCATCCGTAATGGGTCAGCGGTCAAACGACCTCCACTCATCACTGTCAAACGCTCCCTGAAACACTTCAGCGAGCAGGCCTTTCTAATCGACCTGGCTGGGGTATCCTGGAAGGATATTGATCTCATCCCATCAGTAGAGGATGCCTGTTTTTTTTTTAAATGCCTTCCTAACCATCTTAAATAAGCATGCCCCATTCAAGAAATTTAGAACCAGGAACAGAACCATAGCCCTTGGTTCTCACCAGACCTGACTTCCCTTAACCAACACAAAGACATCCTATGGCGTTCTGCATTAGCATCGAACAGCCCCAGTGATATGCAGCTTTTCAGGGAAGCTAGAAACCAATATACGCAGGCAGTCAGAAAAGCCAAGGCTAGCTTTTTCAAGCAGAAATTTGCATCCTGCAACAATAACTCAAAGTTATGGGACACTGTAATGTCCATGGAGAATAAGAACACCTACTCCCAGCTGCCCACTGCACTGAGGATAGGAAACACTGTCACCACTGATAAATCCACTATAATTGAGAATTTCAATAAGCATTTTTTACAGCTGGCCATGCTTTCCACCTGGCTACCCCTACCCCGGTCAACAGCACTGCACCCCCCACAGCAACTCGCCCAAGCCTTCCCCATTTCTCCTTCTCCCAAATCCAGTCAGCTGATGTTCTGAAAGAGCTGCAAAATCTGGACCCCTACAAATCAGCCGGGCTAGACAATCTGGACCCTTTCTCCAATTATCTGCCGAAATTGTTGCCACCCCTATTACTAGCCTGTTCAACCTCTATTTGTGTCATCTGAGATTCCCAAAGATTGGAAAGCAGCTGCGGTCATCCCCCTCTTCAAAGGGGGGGACACTCTTGACCCAAACTGCTACAGACCTATATCTATCCTACCCTGCCTTTTAAGGTCTTCGAAAGCCAAGTCAACAAACAGATTACCGACCATTTCGAATCTCACCATACCCTCTCTGCTATGCAATCTGGTTTCAGAACTGGTCATGGGTGCACCTCAGCCACAATCAAGGCCCTAAACGATATCTTAACCGCCATCGATAAGAAAGATTACTGTGCAGCCGTATTAATTGATCTGGCCAAGGCTTTCGACTCTGTCAATCACCACATCCTCATCGGCAGACTTGACAGCCTTGGTTTCTCAAATGATTGCCTCGCCTGGTTCACCAACTACTTCTCTGATATAGTTCAGTGTGTCAAATCGGAGGGTCTGTTGTCCGGACCTCTGGCAGTCTATGGGGGTGCCTCAGGGTTCAATTCTTGGACCGACTCTTCTCTGCATACATCAATGATGTCGCTCTTGCTGCTGGTGAGTCTCTGATCCACCTCTACGCAGACGACACCATTCTGTATACTTCTGGCCCTTCTTTGGATACTGTGTTAACAACCCTCCAGGCAAGCTTCAATGCCATACAACTCTCCTTCCGTGGCCTCCAATTGCTCTTAAATACAAGTCAAACTAAATGCATGCTCTTCAACCGATCGCTGCCTGCACCTGCCCGCCTGTCCAACATCACTACTCTGGACAACTACAAATACCTAGGTGTCTGGTTAGACTGTAAACTCTCCTTCCAGACCCACATCAAACGTCTCCAATCCAAAGTTAAATCTATAATTGGCTTCCTATTTCGCAACAAAGCATCCTTCACTCATGCTGCCAAACATACCCTTGTAAAACTGACCATCCTACCAATCCTCGACTTCGGCGATGTCATTTACAAAATAGCCTCCAATACCCTACTCAACAAATAGGATGCAGCCTTTCACAGTGCCATCCGTTTTGTCACCAAAGCCCCATATACTACACACCATTGCGACCTGTACGCTCTCGTTGGCTGGCCCTCGCTTCATACTCGTCGCCAAACCCACTGGCTCCAGGTCATCTACAAGTCTCTGCTAGTTAAAGTCCCCCCTTATCTCAGCTCGCTGGTCACCATAGCAGCACCCACCTGTAGCACGCGCTCCAGCAGGTATACAGTGGGGCAAAAAAGTATTTAGTCAGCCACCAATTGTGCAAGTTCTCCCACTTAAAAAGATGAGGCCTTGTATTAAAAGTCCTACAATGTGATTTTCTGGATTTTTTTTTTCTCATTTTGTCTGTCATAGTTGAAGTGTACCTATGATGAAAATTACAGGCCTCTCTCATCTTTTTAAGTGGGAGAACTTGCACAATTGGTGGCTGACTAAATACTTTTTTGCCCCACTGTACCTCTTTCCCTACTGTATTTATTTTATTTATTTATTTTGCTCCTTTTGCACCCCATTATTTTTATTTCTACTTTGCACATTCTTCCACTGCAAATCTACCATTCCAGTGTTTTACTTGCTATATTGTATTTACTTTTCCACCATGGACTTTTTTTTGCCTTTACCTCCCTTATCTCACCTCATTTGCTCACATCGTATATAGACTTGTTTCTACTGTATTATTGACTGCATGTTTGTTTTACTCCATGTGTAACTCTGTGTCGTTGTATGTGTCGAACTGCTTTGCTTTATCTTGGCCAGGTCGCAATTGTAAATGAGAACTTGTTCTCAACTTGCCTACCTGGTGAAATAAAATAATAATAATAATACAAATTCCACAGTTCCAGGCCCCCAGCACTGTATGGGAATTACACCTGAGCAGTGAGCTGGGAACCCTTGGTGACAATACACTGGGAACAGAGCATGGACATATAGCAAGAAGGGGATTTACTGTAGCACAGGTGGCATGGGAACAACACGGCTTAATGGGAACATGTGGACATATGCCAAAAGTCCACCACAGCCACTGAGTACATTAATGTTTGCTGGAGGCCTGTAGAAGCGTGATGGGAGGGTTGGACCAAGTAGTGGGAAAAGACAGTATTAACAGCTGTTAACTTGGTTTCAGTGTGGCCTATGGCACCATTTGTCTCTCAGTTCCCAGTACTCATCATGTTGGCTAAACCCACACGTGAAACTGCGAGGTCGGACCGCGTCCACATGACATAACTCATGGATTATTTGTAGTGTGTATGTAGAAGAGATTAAGCTGGAATGATTGGATAGAAGGACGGAAAGATAGTGAATGCTTTTGTTTTAAATTAATGAGAATACAGTTTGCCAGGCAGTGGGATTAGAAAAATAACTCCAATGACCTTTCGGTAGACACTTTATTAAGTTATTTTACACCCTGTCATTGGCTGTGTTTACACAATCTGTACACATCTTTTTTTCTGACTGTCCACACAGTTTTATGTTACCCATGTCAGATTTGCACCTTCACACTGATGTGCAAAGCCTGTGAAGTAGCATACAGATGCAGTGCTCATTTCCTGGCACTAGCTAGGTTTCCGTCCAATTGGCGATAGATTTTCATGCGAATATTCTGAAAAATCCGCGTAAACACAAATTTCGAATTTTCCATCAAATATACTTGTTGTGGATAAAAATCATTGCGTGATGACATTGTGCTCACAAAATGTACTCTAGCCAACAGCTCGCAGATACAGTACGTGTAGACTAGTCTACATTATGGATTATAGGTAAAAACGAGAATATTTGTCAAACGGAAGTCTTTCATAAATCATCATGTCACCAGAATAAGACCCTGGATTTTTATTGGAAAGGAGCATCAAGATCACCGTGTGTGCACTTTCTCCACCCTGTGAATTGTATCATAAATTATTTCATCTGTAGCCTATAACCTGCATGGTTTTGCAAATCGTAGTGGGAGGACCACACACCATATCATCACGTGACTCCAAGTTTCTCAATATATGATGGTTATTATATCACTATTCTTGCGCGTATAGGCTTTTCCACCGCCATTTATTTCACAAATTTTCCCGACACAAATATCTGCATTTTATAAAATTGTACCAAAACGTCACACCTATTGTGATTGTTTTTTTTTATATATGGTATGACTTTACTCTCACAACTGTGGATGGAAACAAGTGTTCCTGGGTAGTTTTGTGGTAACGGCTGGTCGTGTAAAAAACTTCAGAGGCAAAAAAATCTGAGTCCAAACCATTGAGATCCTATTAAATTATTCTAATTCCATGGTCGACTGAGGTCGCATATGGAGCACTACAATTTTATCAGGATTGAGATCCACATATGGATGTGGTCATATCTGAACTCAAAATATCAGATTCCATGTGTTTTTTTTCTTCCAGTTTGCACATTAGGGAAAGATCAGATATACAGTACCTGATGATAATACCTGATAATACCGAAAACCGCCGAAGCTCGTTGGCTAGTGCCAGTGTTGTCTAAGCGGTGAATATTGTTTCAATCCAAGTCAGTTTTTGCGGAGATTGATGTCTTTTCTAATCCCATGTGGGAAGCTAGGATGGTTAGTCAAGGACAGTTGTTGCTGCTGCCAAAATAATTTCAGTCTTGTGTTTGCTTTTAACAGATGTGGGGTGGATTTAGGACCATACCAGAGAACTCTTCCAAGACACACAAATGCACAGGGGAAGTATTAAGTGTTCCTCTGCTACATACACAGAGTATTAAAAAAAACATTAAGAACATCTGCTCTTTCAGTGACATAGACTGACCAGCTGAATCCAGGTGAAAGCTTTGATCCCTTATTGATGTCACCTGTTAAATCCACTTCAGTCAGTGTAGATGAAGGGGAGGAGACAGGATAAAGATTGATTTTTAAGTCTGGAGACAATTGAGATGGGTTGTGTATGGTCTACCACCCAAAGGACATCCAGCCAACTTGACACAACAGTGGGAAGCATTTGGGTCAACAAGGGCCAGCATCCCTGTGGAACGCTTTCAACCTTGTAGAGTCCATCCCAACGAATTGAGGCTGTTCTGAGGGCAAAGGGAGGCCCTCAGAACCTTTTATACAAAAGCCTTAGGACCGTAACTTTTGAACATTACATTTTGAAGATAATACAATACATTTTGGACAGTAACATGGTTTAAGCAGTAATAAAACACCATCAAACTTAATTGTGTTATCGCTTTTATCTTCATGTTTTATTCATACAGTATATTCCTCACACACCAAATACAATATTTACAATTATACAAAGGTTACCTCAGTAAACAATTTAGACAACAATTTTTACATTAATCATCCCAAAAATGTAGACAACCAAATGCCTTTCTGCAAAGCATACACCGTAACTACATTTAAAATAACATGAATTTCAGATTTTTTTTTAACTCCAAAAGTAAAGGTGCTATTACAGGGTTAATTTCCAGTATCCTCTCTGAGGAAATTCCAGTTCAATCTGAATGTATTGTTTATGTGTCCTCAGTAGTCTCAGGGTGTTCCCTGTGTCTTCAGATCAGCTAGTCTCTTCATCGGGGACAAAGACAAACTTCCTCTGTGGAACTTCCACCTGCAATTTAAAAAAAACAACACCGATTTCTGTTAAATAAAACAGGACTTTTCTTATGCTAGGTTCCTCGAAAACAAAAGATTCCATTTTGTGATTCTGCGATTGCCACATTGTTTGGAAAATCAACAATACCCTACATATTATGCAAGGGCTTGCAAATTTGATCAATCACCGCACTATTATCGCATATATCAGTCAAATCACCTAATATTACTGCATGAAACTGTCCGATCACCACACTACAAAAAAAGGTCTCACAAAAAATTCAACCAATCACCACACTTTTACAGCATAAAGTTAAGCCACATGTCAACAAATGTTTTCCCCGTCAGTGCATTTTCGTGATAAATTGGGCAAAACTCATCACAAAATGTCAGAAATGCAGCAGCAGTATCGAACATTTTTGCCCACAAATATCACAAAAATGACTCTGCACTTTCCTTATTTACTCTTTGTTGTCAGAGTTCGTTCTGGCACGGTGAGGCCTCTCCCGTGTCCGTTATCGTAGCAGCCGTCCAACAGTCCTATTTATAACTCTAGTTAAGTGGCAGGCATTCACAGACTCTAGACCCTAGCCTTCTGAGGGCAACCAGGATTTGCCACAGTAACAACATAACAAGCAGCTACCACACATTAATGGGCCCACAGAAACATTAGAGACTAGACTACTCTCCCGCTCCTTTCTCCTTCTTTCTTTATCTCTCTCTCTCTCTCTCTCTCTCTCTCTCTCTCTCTCAGCCTGTGTTAGGGACTTCAACCATGGCTTGTGTTGTGTTTGGCTTTGTTCAGACATAACACAGCGCTTGACGATGGAAAGGTGTCATATGATCAGCGTCCATCGTAAAATAACATGTCAACCACAGGAGATGACTCAGATAGCGATGTTCCTCTCACCTGTCTAAATCAGACTGACCTCGGCGGTATGTGTTCCCTTTGACGGTAAGAACGCACCCCGAGGTTCTCAAAGCACAACCTTTTTTATCTTTGACTGTTTAGACCAGATTCTTTCTCTCAGTCATTTTTTATGAGTTGTCTTTGACTTTTTCCAAGATGACATAGTGTCTCAGTCTGCTGGCTATGTCACAGAAAGGAACACTTTTCCAGATGGATACATGTTAATTAGTTTCCAGAGCTATTAGGCTGGTGGTGAAGAATTGGAGCATACAGTGTTGGTCCAGGAATACCCAGCCCCGGATACGGCTGGAATAGACTCCACGTTGGTAAGGGCCAATTCTTTTTCCTAGCCATGTGACCTGACCAGAAAAGAACTCTGGGCCCAATTGATGATGTATGAGACTATGAACACTCATAGGTGGTGTCTCACCACCTGACCATCTTTAACCCTTAAACTCTTGTTAACTCTCATTGGCTGTGCACGCACATGCACACAATCTCACCTTTCTGAGGGAGCGGACATTAGCGTTGCGGATGGAGTCCATGAGCTGGTCGTGTGAGGAGCGCAGTGGAGTGGGTGGCCTGCTGTGCTCCTGGTCTCTGTTCTCTGCCACTGGCCGCAGAGCGTTCTTCAGCTCCTTCAAGATACTGTTGGTCTCTTTCAGTCCTTTCTTCCCCTTCTTCCCCTTCCCTTTCCCTTGCTTCTTAACGACCTCCTCGTGGAGCCTGATCACCTCCGCTATCTTCCTAGTCGGCTTCTTCTTCTCTGCCGGGGGCTGGCAGGGCAGTGGGGGGGGTGGGGGAGGAGGTGGAGGAGGCGGCGGTGGAGCAGGAGGGGTCTGTTTCTTGGGGAGTTTGGGGGATTGCCAAGGAGACACCCGCGGGGAACCATAGGGCGAAGAACCCGGAGTGGCCTTCAACAGAGCAGTGGTACGGGGGTTAACGGGCCCCTCTGGCCCCACCTGCTGGTTCTGTCTCTGCTCCAGAAGGCGTTTCTGTCTCTGACGGTCCATGTTACGGGTCAGGATGCCTGTCATGCTCATCCGGGGGCCTGGCAGGTGGAACTGGTAACCCAGCTTGATCAGGGTGTGGTTCTCCCTCAGAACCTTCACCATCTCCATCTCCACCTGAGAGACAGACAGACAGACAGACAGAGAGGGGGGGGTTGGGATCGTGAGGTTGTGCTTTTACCATTGCCTGAAAATGTGTGTCGAGCAGCAGCATCAAGACTGAATACCAAGTCCAAACTGACTGACCTGTCCTCCACACATGTGTCTCTGGTTATGGAAGCGTAGCTCAGTCAAGGTGCTATTGCTAGGCAGAGCCTGGACCATGGCCAGAACCCCTTTCCCTGTCACATAGTTGGACTCGATGTTCAGGCTGATGATGGAGGTGTTTTCGCACAGCGTCTTGGCAATGGCCAGCGCCACGGGGTCGTCGGCATGCGTGTTGGCCAGGCTAAAGACACGCACGTGTGTGTTGGAGCGCAGTGCCTCAGCGAACTGTATTAGAGTGTCCTGTGAGATGTCCTCAATGTTGTTGAGGTTGATCTCTTTGAGCTCAGGGTCGTTATTAAGGACTCTTTCCAGGGCCTCATCGACAACTATTGGGTTACCGTCGGCGTTGGGGTCAAGTGGAGGTGGGGGTGAGGTTAGTCTCATAGGCTCCACCCTTGGGGGTCTCAGGAGGCTAGGGGAGGAGATTGCGACTGACAGCGGTGATGGAGGACCAGAATCCTTTGGAGTCGCTGCTTTAGGCCTCTTCTCTTCTGGCTCCTCTTCATCCTCCTCTTCATCCTCCTCATCCTCTGTTTCAGCTTCCTCTTCCTCACTCTCCTCCTCCTCTTCTTCTTCCTCCTCTTCCTCTTCATAATCTTTGTTTTCTTTCTTGTTCTCGTCATCCTTCTCCTCTGCTTCGCTGTTGGTTTCTGTCACGCATTCTTCCTCACTCTTTTCGGCATCATCATCGTCATCCTGTTTAGACATAAGGTGTAAATCTCTCATTAATCTGACTCCGACACCATGGCCATGTTCTCTTTTAACTGTATTATGTCTAAAGTTAGACCTAAACGGGATGTAAGATTTGCATTGTTTTTGTGTGAAGGTCCTAACTGGTTCTCCATTATACCAGAAAGTGATCATTATTGAATAATTAAGCTTCTTAATTGGTCAAACATAATTTAAGGTTATCCATAAAGATCTGAGAGTAGCAAGCTAGCTGAGTTCAGACTCTCTCCTGATCACTGACCTGTTTGGGGCTGCTGACTTCCCCTCTCTCATCCTCCAGTATCCTCTTGGTCTCCTTTTCCCAGTACTTCAACAGAGAGTCTCTACTGAAGGTGCCAGTGGGGGTCTTCTCCGTCTGGTCTCTCTGTCTCAGGCCGATGGGCACGTTGGCATCAGGGTCTATGTCTGCCAGCTCCATCTCCAGCTCTGCTAGCTCCTCTGGGCTGAGAGAAGCCAGTAGTTCATCCTCATCCACATCCTCATACTTACTCAACTCCCGACGGTACCCAAAACTGTTCATTGCTGAAGAGGTTGGCCTCTGGGCTGGGCTCCAGGTAGATGGGGCTATGCGTGCCGTGCGAGTCCGATCAGGGTGGGATCTTTCTGGGATAGGTTTCCGGTCAGAATGGAGTCTTTCTGGAGGTGTGGATCCTGTCAAGTTCAGTCTCGGCCTGATCTGTTTGTCCTCTACTGCTTCAGTGAGAACAGTACCAGTGGTGTGTGCAAGGGGCCAAGCTGGGGTGTCTGTGTCGGTGGTGTGTGTGTTGAGTGTGTGTGTGAGTGTGTGTCCTGTTCTCCTCTCTTCTAATCTCTCCAGCTGCTGCAGAGGCCTTAAGAGGGGGATCAGTGGAGTGCAACAAAGCGTTGGACCATGATGCACAGTCCTTTTTTTGGGAGGCACTGCTCAGAGAGATAGACTAGAGCCACAAAAAGCATGTGAGCTCAGAGAGCAGAGTGGCCCTGGTCAGGCCTGTCAGCGGATCCCAGCAGCGGCCACATTGTTCGTGGCCAAAAAAAAGCCCAACCGGACCCAAGAGAGACAGAGAGCGAGTCATAGAGGAACATAACAAGAAGCAGAAACACAGCGGCCAACATACAGAGACACATAGCAACATTAAACACGTAGTTACACACAGAGGGACATCACATCACACACAGATAAACCCACAGACATAGAAAGACATTCAGACTCAGAGACACACACACCATGACATAAATGTTGTCTCAAATAGTACACTTTTCCCTAGGTGGCTTTGTTCAAATGTGGTGCACTGCATAAGGAATAGGGTGTCATTTCAGATATGCCTCTAGTAAAGACCAGAGTGGTTGTTTATCTGATAGGCGACAGCGTGAAGTAGGCCGTATTGAAATGGTCACTTTTCAAGTGTCTATCACCACTCAACATTGCTGTGTGACACCACTGGCCATCCCGTGGGATGAACTACTAAAGATAACATGGTTTCTATGGTAACATGTTTCTATGCAGCAGACTAATATAGCAATAATGTGGAAGTAGAGCTGTATCTTTTAGTGGGCTTTCATTTAGTACAATGGTTCCTGAAATACTGGGAATAACAATAGACGATTGCGACCGTGGGCTTATTTAAAAGAGGGTTATGTTATCATTTTAGGCTTGTCAGGGTAGAGTGGAGGAGCTTTTCTGAGAGCTGGCAGACTAGGCAGTGGGGATGTTCTCTATCTCTCTCTGCTATACACTGCTGGCTTTGGGCTTTTAATCAAACCTCTTTATACATCACCACTCTGTCTGACTGAATGAAAATTTGTACTTAGTTGGGGAACAAAAATGGTCTGTTTATCTACGGAGCTTTGTAGAAGCTCTTCCGTTCTGTCAGTCTAAATCTTCTAATGAGCCTGAGTGATAACAGTCTGGCTAACACCTAACTCTCAAAGTCCTCCTGACTTCAAAGTCAGGAATGGCTGTTTGAAGTTGTGGGCACAATGCGTCGATAATGAAGGGGGCTGTGCTTTTACTGGTTGGCTCATCTCAGTGTCATTCTCACTCAAACAACCATAGGCACAGCCACACACAGGCCCAGAGCGCCGTCCCCTTCCCATTACAACAGTTGGGTTTTCCAATCCAAACAAAGAGGTCTCAATCCCAGAGGGAAAAAAACAACATTTGAGCGAACCAATCCTTTGCAGACTAGCGTGTCACAGCTCTCCCTGCTCTGGGTCACGTGGGTTGCGTCAGCCAGGCTAGGGTGATAACTCTCTTTGGGTAAAGGGCTTGTTGTTGTAGGTGGCTAATTCCAGATATCCAAAATGGGTTTGACGTGTGTAGATGCATGATGTGTGCATACTGTTTCAGGCAATGGGCAATTATGTGGAGCCTACGATACCTTTCTGTGGATCTATTTCTATGTACAGCAGAATTGTGTGGTCAATGCATTTTTCCCTTGGGATAATAAAGTGTATTGAATTGTGTAATGACACACAGAGAGGGGCTACTGTGAGTGAGGAGGATGGGCTTTTGGTCAAAGTGGTGTCAGGGAAATTCATATTATTCTGTATGTAAATCTGTGACACTGTTTAGTATGATGTATTACGTAACATTAGGTTACAGACCATTATGAATGGAGTAGTGGTCATACAAATCTTACAAATGAGAGGACGTATAGTGTCATCTCACTGGGCACACAATGTCATTTCTGCGTGTACAATTGGGTAATATTTGATTGAGACGTTGATCAATGAGATTACAATTTACATTCGCCCAATCAAAAAGACAGCCAATGTCTCCAGAGTGGTGCAGTGGTCTAAGGCAGTGCTAGCTATGCCACTAGAGATCCTGGTTCGAGTCCAGGCTCTGTCGCAGCCGATCGCGACCTGGAAACTCATTGGGCGACGCACAATTGACCCGTCCGGGTTAGGGGAGGGTTTGGCCAGCAGGGATGTTCATGTCCCATTGCGCTCTAGCGACTCCTGTGGTCAGCCGGGTGCAATGCACGCTTACAAGGTCACCAGGTGTACGGTGTTTCCTCCTGTTTCTTTTGGGGAGGCGGGCAATGTGTCAAGAAGCAGTTATAGCCCCAGACCCATTGATCGCTCTGTTTGGTACAGTTGATGGGAATAACCAGGAGGGGAAGGCTGCCTCTAGTTGTACTCTATTAGCCAAAAGGCTCATGTTGCAATTTTGGAAATTGGAGACTGTACCTACCTTTGAAATGTGGTTACGGGATTTAGGGAATGTAATACATATGGAAAAGGTTCGATACAATACCTCCTATAGAAGTCCAATAGAAATATGGCAGCTGATACTGGATAAATGGTCTAGTCCTGCTGGGTTGATGATCTGCTGCTACTCTGTGCTGTACTCCACTCAATATTTATTTTGGGCTGAACTACACTGCTTGTAATGACTATATGCTGTCTTCTTATACTGTACATGTACCATTTTATTTTGTGTATGTGTGAGTTAAGTTTTGTTTTGTCCTCTAAATTGGCCATCCCATTCAACAGTACAATGGATGTCAATGTTTGTATTGCTGTCTTTTTTTAAATGTATTTTTTATTGGAAAATAATAAACATATTATAAAATACATTTTTTTAAAGAATCAGTGCGGATCGGCTGGGTTGTGTTTCGGAGGACGCACGTCACTCGACCTTAGCCTCTCTTGAGTCCGTACGGGAGTACAACAGCAATGGGACAAGACTGTAACTACCAATTGGATACCACAAAATTGGAGAGACAAAAAAAAAAGACAGCCAAAAGACAGTTTCCAATGTGTTACCACTACGCTCTCAACTGTATAAAAACACAACCAAATTCCAATGGAAAAACAATTACCGACTTTTGGTTTGGTTGTCATCCAAATGTCTATTGCTTTAAACTATTTATAAGAACAGCATAGCTCAAATGGGAATATAATGTCAGATATTTTGTTGATTTATACAACATATTAATGTATTATCACTGTGCAACATCTAATAGCAGAACCAAATGAACTGGATTGCAGTTGAAATTACATTAAAAGTACATGGTGCAACTGATAAATGCCGCTCGAGATTCTGCACCAATTATTACAGCAGTTTTGAAGATCTTCACAGTCCTGCGACAACCTATTCATGCTACTGTATCTTGAACATGCACGCTCTTTATGATTACATAAGCAGACATTTATAGTAACAGTAACCTCAAAATGTGGCCATGGATGTGTTACTCATTTTAAGGTTGAATGTTAGATTAGTTTGTAAGATAGTCTTAACTTTGGCTATTTACTGTATTAAAAGTAATATTGAATTGTTGTTTGGTTGGCAACGCAACCAAATATCAACATTTGAAAGAGATGTTTCTGCTTGGATAGTTCCATCTGTACAACTGAAATACTGTATCAATATGGCGCCGGAGAAGAAGGCAGACGTTTTACGTGCCCCCAACCGATTGTGTTTTTTGTTTGTTTATTTGCATTGTTCGTAACTTATTTTTTTACTTATTTTGTTCAATATGTTGCCGCTACCATCTCTTATGACCGAAAATAACTTCTGGACATCGGGACTGCGATTACTCACCACGGACTGGCAGAATCCTTTTTTTCCTTCAAGGAGTCTAATGAGCCCAACGTGAAGGATATACTGCTTTCATGGGAACAGGCCCAGATCCCCGTGATTTGCATGAAGAGGAAGCAGAGAAAAAGGTGACCGAGGGTGGGCTGCCTTCTGAGAATTCGTAGGCGATTGAATAAACCTCCACTTCCTTCCATTCTGCTAGCAAATGTGCTATCTTTGGAGAATAAAATAGATGACCTACGTGGAAGATTCAACTTCCGATGAGACATTCAAAACTGTTATATCTTGTGCTTCACGGAGTCGTGGCTGAACGACGACACTATCAACGTACAGCTGGCCGGTCATACACTGCACCGCAGGCTAGAACAGCAGCGTTTGGTAAGACAAGGGGCAGCGGACTATCTATTTTTTGTAAATAACAGCTGGTGCACGACATCTAAGGAAGTCTCAAGCTATTTCTCGCCTGAGGTAGAGTATCTCATGATAAACTGCAGACCACACTATCTACCTAGAGAGTGTTAATCTGTATTTTTCATAGCTGTTCACATACCACCACAGTCAGAAGCTGGGACTAAGACAGCATTGAATGAGCTGTCATAAGCAATAAGCAAACAAGAAAACTGTCACCCAGAGGTGACCTTTAAACAGTGCAAAATTCATAAGGCCTCAGTGCCAGACGGATTACCAGGACGTGCACTGTGAGCATGCGCTGACCAACTGGCAAGTGTCTTCACTGACATTTTCAACCTCTCCCTGTCCGAGTGTAATACAAACATGTTTTAAGCAGACCACCATAGTGCCTGTGCCCAAGAACACTAAGGTATCCTGCCTAAATGACTACCGAACCGTAGCACTCACGTCTGTAGCCATGAAGTGCTTTGAAAGGCTGGTCATGGCTCACATCAACACCATTATCCCAGAAATCCTAGACCCACCCCAATTTGCATACCGCCCCAACAGATCCACAGATGATGCAATCTCTATTGCACTATACACTGCCCTTTCCCACCTGGACAAAAGGAACACCTATGTGAGAATGCTATTAATTGACTACAGCTCAGCTTTCAACACCATGGGGCCCTCAAAACTCATCAATAAGCTAAGGACCCTGGGACTAAACACCTCCCTCTGCAACTGGATCCTGGACTTCCTGACAGGCCGCCCCCAGGTGGTAAGGGTAGGTAACCACACATCTGCCATGCTGATCATCATACAAGGTCATTGCACCTGTTGTATTCGGCGCATGTGACTAATAACACCTGATTTGACTCTGGCTTTAATTCCAGTTTGTCTACAAATTAATAAGATACATTTTGGCTTCACGTCTCCATCTCAACCAAAAATCACATTTAAAGAATAGGACTAAATCAAATCATATCATGCTTTAAATGCACTTTAAATATGGATTTAGTGCTCTTGTTTTTACTTAGATTTTTGGTTGAGATGGAGACGTGAGTCCAACATATCAATTATTCATTTGTAGACAAACTGGAATTAAAGCCTGACTAATTTAGTGGCACAGATGAAACTATCCAATCAAAAAATACATCTCCTTCGAATGTTGATATTTGGTTGCGTTGACAACCTAACACAATTCAATATCACTACATTTCAAATCAACCAGAGTTTGAAATGCTAGGCCTATTGAATTGTCTATTTTTTGTTGAAGTCTGGGTTGAATTGAAACAATAGCTGTTGATGACTGCAAATGCTATATAGGCCTAAATAGCTACTAGCTACCGTTTTCTATTAGAATGTTATTTTTAAGTAACACTGCATAATCCATAACCCCTATGAAACATTGACTGACATTGTGACAAAGCTCTTGAAAGAAAAGGAGGGGGAAAAAACAGAATGGACTGTCTAGTTATCCTACTGTTTTGACCGAACAAATGTCAATGAAAAGCATCACTAATGATCTATGAGTGATAAAGTATGGTTACATTTCATTTGCTCTGTTAAACCTACCCTTTGGAATGACTTCGATAGCTGCAGTGAATCTACAGTATTTCGTTTTTATGTGGAGCTCTTTCAACAATCACTCTCACGATAGCGCATTGGTAATAGTCAGTGACAATTAGCTAAGCAGGGATTGGCTTGGTTAAAACCCTGGATGGGAGACCAAAAGGTGGCTGTAGATAGATCAATTCTCCAGTAGGAGGTGCTACCCAGCTTGTTTTTTTTCTTTCTGATAGTGGATATTACATTGAAGATCTGACGTTGTTATAAAGGTACAAATCAAATTCAACATATTTTATAAAAGGCTATGTTGAAATTTGGCTACCATGATGGCATAATCCTGTGGTTGAAATTTCAACTCTCAAAACAACAATTGACGTTGATTACTCTTTTCAAATCCAATGTATTGTCCAAGACATTCCACGTCACAATACGTCTACTATTACATTGAAACAATATTGAGTAAACCAGTTTGGGAAGTGGGATATGTCTTACCCAGTCGTACAATAATATATGAATTGGATGATAATCATTAAAGTATTATACTTCTTTCTCTGAGACCAGGTTGCTTGTTGCATCTTGTCAACAGAGGAGAATTATGGGGAGGATTTAAATTGGTGGTTAAGTGAATTAATGACAAAGGTTAGGCAAATGTAAGTAGAAGGTTAGATGAATTGGGTTAAGTTTAGGATAAGAATTAGCTAAAATCCTACAGTTGTCTCCCCATTAGCTCGAACGCTCAACCTTTGGAATGCTAGATGGTTGCAGATTACTCTCACCCATCCCCCTTGAACAAATTCCCTACTTTTGTTTCTGTCTCAAGTAGCGAGACCCTTAGTAAGTATCATACGTCTTGGAGGTGCTAAAAAATGTGTAAGTATGTTTCATATGGTTCTGAGGCCAGGCTGTTTAGGTAGATGACCAAAGACTTGTAGTACTCATAGTACTCGTAGTATTCTCTTTAGTGTGACCAGAGAGAATGTCTATGGCAGGGTTCTCCAACCCTGTTCCTGTTCACTTCAACCCTAATCTAGATGGCTTATTCATCACAAAACCATTTGATGTTGCCAATTATTTTAATGAGTACTTTATTGGCAAAGTGAGAAAACTTTGGCAGGAAATGCCAACAACGAACAGTGAAACATCATATTCATGCATCAAAAAAACGAAAGAAAATTGTCAATTAGAATTTTGTAAAGTCAGTGTGGGAGAGGTGGAAAATGTTTTGTTTTCGATCAATAATGACAAACCTCCTGGCATTGACAACATAGATGGAAAGCTCCTGAGGATGGTAGCTGACTCTATCGCCACTCCTATCTGTCATATCTTTAATCTGAGTCTAGAGGAAGGTGTTTGTCCTCAGGACTGGAGGGAAGCCAAGTTCATTCTGCTACCCAAGAGTGGTAAAGCAGCCTTTACTGGTTCTAACAGCAGACCTATCAGCTTGATGCCAGCTCTTAGCAAACAGTGTGAAAAAATGGTGTTTGACCAAATACAAGGCTATTTCTTAGTAAACAAATTTGACAACAGACTTTCAGCATATAGAGAAGAGCACTCAACATGTACTGCACTAACACAAATGACTGATGAATGATTGAAAGATATTAAGAAGAAGATTGTGGGAGCTGTTAGATTTCAGTGCAGCCTTTGATATTATTTACCATGAACTGTTGTTGACAAAACTGATGTTTTATGGCTTTTCAACCCCTGACATATGTTTTATTCCGAGCAATCTATCGAATAGAACTCAGAGGGTTTTCTTTAATGGAAATCTCTCTAATGTCAAATATGTAGGGTGTGGTGTACTGCAGGGCAGCTCTTTAGGCCCTCTACTGTTTTCTATTTTTACCCATGACCTGCCACTGACATTAAACAAAGCCTGTGTGTCTATATATGCTGATGATTCAGCCATATACAGTGGGGCAAAAAAGTATTTAGTCAGCCACCAATTGTGCAAGTTCTCCCACTTAAAAAGATGAGAGAGGCCTGTAATTTTAATCAAAAGTACACTTCAACTATGACGGACAAAATTTAGAAAAGAAAATCCAGAAAATCACATTGTAGGATATTTAATGAATTTATTTGCAAATTATGGTGGAAAATAAGTATTTGGTCACCTACAAACAATCAAGATTTCTGTCTCTCACAGACCTGTAACTTCTTCTTTAAGAGGCTCCTCTGTCCTCCACTCGTTACCTGTATTAATGGCACCTGTTTGAACTTGTTATCAGTATAAAAGACACCTGTCCACAACCTCAAACAGTCACACTCCAAACTCCAGTATGGCCAAGACCAAAAAGCTGTCAAAGGACACCAGAAACAAAATTGTAGACCTGCACCATGCTGCGAAGACTGAATCTGCAATAGGTAAGCAGCTTGGTTTGAAGAAATCAACTGTGGGAGCAATTATTAGGAAATGGAAGACATACAAGACCACTGATAATCTCCCTCAATCTGGGGCTCCACGCAAGATCTCACCCCGTGGGGTCGAAATGATCACAAGAACGGTGAGCAAAAATCCCAGAACCACACGGGGGGACCTAGTGAATGACCTGCAGAGAGCTGGGACCAAAGTAACAAAGCCTACCATCAGTAACACACTACGCCTCCAGGGACTCAAATCCTGCAGTGCCAGACGTGTCCCCCTGCTTAAGCCAGTACATGTCCAGGCCCATCTGAAGTTTGCTCGAGAGCATTTGCATTATGCAGAAGAAGATTGGGAGAATGTCATATGTTCAGATGAAACCAAAATATAACTTTTTGGTAAAAACTCAACTCGTCGTGTTTGGAGGACAAAGAATGCTGAGTTGCATCCAAAGAACACCATACCTACTGTGAAGCATGGGGGTGGAAACATCATGCTTTGGGGCTGTTTTTCTGCAAAGGGACAAGGACGACTGATCCGTGTAAAGGAAAGAATGAATGGGGCCATGTATCGTGAGATCTTGAGTGAAAACCTCCTTCCATCAGCAAGGGCATTGCTGATGAAACGTGGCAGGGTCTTTCAGCATGACAATGATCCCAAACATACCGCCCGGGCAACGAAGGAGTGGCTTCGTAAGAAGCATTTCAAGGTCCTGGAGTGGCCTAGCCAGTCTCCAGATCTCAACCCCATAGAAAATCTTTGGAGGGAGTTGAAAGTCTGTGTTGCCCAGCAACAGCCCCAAAACATCACTGCTCTAGAGGAGATCTGCATGGAGGAATGGGCCAAAATACCAGCAACAGTGTGTGAAAACCTTATGAAGACTTACAGAAAACGTTTGACCTCTGTCATTGCCAACAAAGGGTATATAACAAAGTATTGAGACCAAATACTTATTTTCCACCATCATTTGCAAATAAATAAATTAAAAATCCTACAATGTGATTTTCTGGATTTTCTTTTCTCATTTTGTCTGTCATAGTTGAAGTGTACCTATGATGAAAATTACAGGCCTCTCTCATCTTTTTAAGTGGGAGAACTTGCACAATTGGTGGCTGACTAAATACTTTTTTGCCCCACTGTACGTGTCAGCAACCACAGCTAATAAAGTCACTTAAACCCTTAACAAGGAGTTGCAGTCAGTTTTGGAATGGGTGGCCAGTAATAAACTGATCCTGGACATCTTTAAAACTAAGAGCATTGTATTTGGTACAAATCCTTCCCTAAGCTCTAGACCTCAGCTGGATCTGGTAATGAATTCTGTGGCTGTTGAAAAAGTTGAGGAGACTAAATTACTTGGCATTACCTTAGATTGTAAACTGTCATGGTCAAAACATATAGATTCAATGGTTGTAAAGATGGGGAGAGGTCTAGCCGTAATAAAGAGATGCTCTGCATTTTTGACACCACACTCCACAAAGCAAGTCCTGCAGACTCTAGTTTTGTCTTATCTTGATTATTGTCCAGTCATGTGGTCAAATGCTTCAAAAGACCTAATTAAGCTGTAGTTGGCCCAGAACAGAGCGGCACATCTTGCTCTTCATTGTAATCAGAGGGCTAATATAAATAGTATGTATGCCAGTCTCTCTTGGCTAAGAGATGAGGAGAGACTGACTGCATCACTTAATTTTTTATAAGAAACATTACAGTGTTGAAAATTCAAAATTGTTTGTGTAGTCAACTTACACACAGGGGTCTTTTCACAGTCCCCAAATCCATAACAAATTCAAGAAAGCGTACAATATTATATAGAACCGTTATTGCACGGAACTCCTTTCTATCTCATATTGCTCAAATGAACAGCAAACTTAGTTTCAAAAAACAGATAAAGCAACACCTCACGGCACAACGCCTCTCCCTTATTTGACATAGATATTTGTGTGTATGTATTGATGTCTAGGCTTCAGTATGTGTGCCTTTTTTTTAAATGTATGTAGTCCTGTCCTTGAGCTGTTTATTAATGTTCTGTATTATGTCAAGTTTTCATGTTTTGTGTGGACCCCAGGAGGAGTCGCTGCTAATGGGGATCCTAACAAAATACCAAATAACAAATCTAGCTCACATGATTCTAATAATTAGCTGGTTGATAAGCTGAATCAGGTTAGATAAAACTGGGATTAGAGCAAAAGCCTACAAGAGGTCAGCTCTCCAGAAACAGGGTTGGAGATCCCTGGTCTATGGTATGACTAGTGGGTAGGAACACAGTTTCCACTCCACTGTGTCTCTGAGCGGCAGGCTGGTGTTGACAGGGCAGGAATGCTGCTGTTCAGATAACAACAATAGTCTGGCAACGCTAGAACTCTCTCAACGTAATTCTACATTGGACCATGCTACTCTTGTCTACCCTCCGCTAGCTGTGCCTTCACAACAACAGAACCCACGTTTGGTTCAGTGAGTTACCTGGGGTGTTCTTCACTTGAAACATTTCACTGGGGCGACAGATAGCCTAGTGGTTAGAGCGTTGGACTAGTTACCGCAAGGTTGCAAGATCAAATCCCTGAGCTGACAAGGTGAAAAATATGTCAATCTGCACCTGAACAAGGCAGTTTAACCCACTGTTCCTAGGCCATCATTTAAAATAAGATTTTTTTTCTTAACTGACTTGCCTAGTTAAATAAATAAACTATATGATTTCTGAATACAGCAACTGTAAAGGCCTAAGGCTTGGTTGGAGTCGAGGATACCAGGCACTGCATAGGACTATAGTCATGTGTGGATGCTGATTGTAACATTACCACCAAATGGTATTTTAGGGTTACTTGACTTTGCTTTGGGAAAACGGCCAAAATCCTAACATGTATTTGGGGAATGTTACGAGATCTGGCTCATACCCTCTCTGTGTGCCAGGGAGAGTTGAGCTGAGGGTTGCACTACACAGCAGGATAATTGAGTTAGCCAGCTAACTCCTAAATATTCTGAAATAACTTCTTATTTGTTTCAGAAAGATACGCTTGGAATGGTCTAATTGATTCAACTTCCAAAAACACATACAGTATCTAAGTTAAGCTTTCATAATAAACCTGAAAATGTATAGTTATTTCTGGTTGTTTATCAAAGTTAGCTGGCTAACTCATTGATTCTGCTTTGTAGTACACCCAACAGGCCTCCATAGCCTTGTTTATACCTGGTGCAAACATGCATCCTGTCCTGATCTTGTCAATATTCACATTTTCAGACATTCTTTCAAAATAATATGTATTTACTTATTTTAAGACTCATACTGAGTCACTTGTCAAGGATTTTAGAGTGCTGGATAATGATGATTTAAATTGTTTCACTGTCCAGATCTGTCTACACTTGCACGCCTGACTACCTCCGGAGGTTGTCAGGGAAATCTGATCACAATGCATCTTTTAATCGTCTACACAGGTCTAAAAATGTGGGCACAATCAGAATGTGGACAAGATCAGGACAAAGAATCCATGTTAGCACCAGGTATAAACAGGGCTAGTGACAACACAGTCTCAGATCCAGAGCTCCACAACTAACTCCCAGAACCTCGAGGGTATAATATGGATGTCTAGATCTCTCTAGATTTAAGCCCTGGTCTAATGAGTCAGGTAGGTGTCAGGGTCATTGTAAAAGTCAACAGTCCATTGCAGCAGAGTCATTCAGACCAGTGTCCAGTGAGTGTTTAGCTCTATGTATAAACTGAATGAGCTCTGAGAGTTATTTTTAGTCCTGACCTGCTTTTCCCATGGGGAGATCTTGAGGAGTAGATCACACTACATGCACTGTACCATGATGCACAGCTGTGCTGTCTAATGTGTGCAGTCTAGTAGAAGTAGATGTACTATGGTAAGGACTATTCAGACTATTCAGAGAGCATATATCAGTGTGACAATAAATGTAGTTATTACAAACATTACACAATAAGTACACTTGCCATACTTCATATAAGCATAATTATATGAGCTAAAGCATTATGTGATAGATCAGTTATGTACAGAACAGGATATTTTTTTTCTTCTAAATATGTTTTCATTGATATAGTCCTCTTATGAGTGTGTGGCTGCCAACCCACCATACTCGTCGTTCTCCCTGTAGGTGAGGTAGTGTTTGAGTGACGGGGGGAACGGTACGGCAACCATGACCTGAGGGTCATTCAGTCTTCTAGGGGTCATCTGTCTCCTAATGACCAAACGACACTGGTGCTGCAGGGACCGCGGGTTGTCTGGGGATACACACACATGGACGGGTACACACACACACACACACACACACACACACACACACACACACACACACACACACACACACACACACACACACACACACACACACACACACACACACACACACACACACACACACAAAAAAAAAAGTCTTTATTCTGTTCATGATGGCGAGTTGATCTGTAAGATATTTCAGTATTTGCATTCCCACAGTTTTCCCACAGTTTTTTGTCCACAATTATTGTATTTATGACTAAAAGAGGACGTGGATTACGCTTATTAGCAATGATGCTGCCTTACCCAGAATGTCACAGATGTCTGGCCACTCTTTCTGTTTTTCCAGGACCCGTAGGAGGTTGGGGCAGATACGTGGGTGTCTGATGTAGTCCAGAAGCATCCGTACCACACTCCCCGCCAGGTTGACCACCGACGACAGGGAGATGATTTCACAGAACTGGAGCAGAGAGCGAACAGGACAGCGAGACTGACATCAGAAGGACATGCAGTGGAACTGGACTTGCTCTTATATTCTAAGTTAGACCAACACATTCTACATCAGTGGCGGCCAACCCAGGTCATAGAGGACCACATTGTGTGCAGGCTTTTGTTCCAGCCCAGAACAAAAAAACAGAACCTGCCTCTCTCCAGAACCAGGACTTGTCTACTTCCTGTATTCTAAATCAAAGTTTGGGGGTCTACTCCTGTTGTACTGGAATAGACCAGGAATAGACCTACAGGACTTACCGGAGCTCTGCAGTCCTGGTTATAAAATAAAGTTCTTCTATGGTTATTTCGGTAGTCGACCCAGGAGTCGCAGTCCATATCCTGCCCGTTGCCATGGTTACACATGAAGCACTTGTCTACGTCGTAGCCGTTGTTGAGCAGCAGGCGCAGAATCATGTGATCTCTGAGACAGTACTGCAACGCGGTGGGAAACAGTGTGTCACTGATCATTCTGAAGTAGCAGTTGACCTCGGCACCCCTGGACAATAGCAGACGCACCAGCTCATACCTGGGGTCGGATGGGATAGGGTTAGAAAGGTGATGTCATAGAAGATAGACCAGGAAGTAGGCAATACATGGGAGCTAGGTTGAAGATAAAAGGTTAAGACAACATCATAATTACAAGCGGAAGCGGATTTTTTTTCTCTCATGGGACTTAGCATGGGAGCCAACAAACTGTTCCAATAGATAGAAGTTGGTGACGTCATTGCTGTGTTCCATTCAGTTACATTTAAACAGTGCATTCGGAAAGTATTCACACTCCTTGACTTTTCCCACATTTTGTTATGGATTAAAATTGTTTAAAAAAAAAATCCTCATCAATCTACATACAATACCCCATAAAGACAAAGCAAAAACAGATTTTTTAAATGTTTGCAAATTTATATAAAAATCAAAAAACAGAAATACCTTATTTACATAAGTATTCAGACCATTTGCTATGAGTCTCAAAATTGAGCTCAGGTGCATCCTGTTTCCATTGATCATCATCTAGAACTTGATTGTAGTCCACCTGTGGTAAATGCAATTGATTGGACATGATCTGGAAAGGCAAACACCTTTCTATATAAGGTCCCACAGTTGAGTAGGTCAAAAGAATTGTCCTTAGAGTTCCGAGACAGGATTATGTCGACGCACAGGTCCCCAAGAACACAGCGGCCTCCATCATTATTAAATGGAAGAAATTTGGATCCACCAAAAATCTTCCTAGAGCTGGCCACCCACCCAAACTGAGCAATCGGGGGAGAAGGGCTGTGGTCAGGGAGGTGACCATGAACCCAATGGTCACTCTGACGGAGCTCCAGAGTTCCTCTGTGGAGATGGGAGAACCTTCCAGAAAGACAACCATCTCTGCAACACTACACCAATCAGGCCTTTATGGCCAGATAGAAGCCACTCCTTAGTAAAAGTCTCATGCCAGCCTGCTTGGAATTTGCCAAAAGGCACCTAAAGGACTCTCAGACCATGAGAAACAAGATTCTCTGGTCTGATGAATCCAAGATTGAACTCTTTTGCCTGAATGCCAAGCGTCACATCTGGGTGAAATCTGGTACCATCCCTACGGTGAAGCATGGTACTGTTAGCTTCATGCTGTGGGGAGGTTTTTCAGCGGCAGGGACTAGGAGACTGGTCAAGATCGAGGGAAAGATGAACGGAGCAAAGTACAGAGAGATTCTTGATGAAAACCTGCTCCAGAACGCTCAGGACCTCAGACTGTGGAGAAGGTTCGCCTTCCAACAGGACAACGGCCCTAAGCACACAGCCAAGACAATACAGGACTGGCTTAAGGACAAGTCTCTGAATGTCCTTGAGTGGTCCAGCCAGAGCCCGGACTTGAACCCAATCTAACATCTCTGGAGAGACCTGAAAATAGTTGTGCAGCGACGCTCCCCATTCAACCTGACAGAGCTTGAGAGGATCTGCAGAGAAGAATGGGAGAAAATCCCCAAATACAGGTGTGCCAAGTTTGTAGCATCATACCCAAGAAGACCCGAGGCTGTAATTTGCTGCCAAAGGTGCTTCAACAAACTACTGAGTAAAGGGTCTGAATATTTATGTAAATGTCATATTTCAGTTTTTTATTTTTAATACATTTGCAGAAAAAAATCTAAAACCAAGTTTTTTATTTGTCATTATCTGGTATAGTGTGTAGATTGAGGGGGGAAAACAATTTAATCAATTTTAGAATAAGGTTGTAACATACAAAATGTGGAAAAGGTCAAGGGGTCTGAATACTTTTCCTTTCGGAAAAGCTGACCACGACTCCATTTTGTTGATCCCTGCCTACAGACAGAAACTAAAACAAGAAGCTCCCGCGCTGAGGTCTGTTCAACGCTGGTCCGACCAATCTGATTCCACACTCCAAGACTGCTTCCATCACGTGGACTGGGATATGTTTCGTATTGCGTCAGACAACAACATTGACGAATACGTTGATTCGGTGAGCGAGTTCATTAGAACGTGCGTTGAAGATGTCGTTCCCATAGCAACGATTAAAACATTCCCAAACCAGAAACCGTGGATTGATGGCAGCATTCGCTTGAACGAATACAAACAGTGTAACTATTCCCTCCGCAAGGCAATCAAACAAGCTAAGCGTCAGTATAGAGACAAAGTAGAATCTCAATTCAACGGCTCAGACACAAGAGGTATGTGGCAGGGTCTACAGTCAATCACGGATTACAAAAAGAAAACCAGCCCCATCATGGACCAGGATGTCCTGCTCCCAGGCAGACTAAATAACTTTTTTGCCCGCTTTGAGGACAGTGCCACTGACACGGCCCGCAACTAAAACATGCGGACTCTCCTTCACTGCAGCCGACGTGAGGAAAACATTTAAACGTGTTAACCCTCGCAAGGCTGCAGGCCCAGACGGCATCCCCAGCCTCGCCCTCAGAGCATGCGCAGACCAGCTGGCTGGTGTGTTTACGGACATATTCAATCAATCCCTATCCCAGTCTGTTGTTCCCACATGCTTCAAGAGGGCCACCATTGTTCCTGTTCCCAAGAAAGCTAAGGTAACTGAGCTAAATGACTACCGCCCCGTAGCACTCACTTCCGTCATCATGAAGTGCTTTGAGAGACTAGTCAAGGACCATATCACCTCCACCCTACCTGACACACCTAGAACCACTCCAATTTGCTTACCGCCCAAATAGGTCCACAGACGATGCAATCTCAACCACACTGCACACTGCCCTAACCCATCTGGACAAGAGGAATACCTATGTGAGAATGCTGTTCATCGACTACAGCTCGGCATTTAACACCATAGTGCCTTCCAAGCTCATCATCAAGCTCGAGACCCTGGGTCTCGACCCCGCCCTGTGCAACTGGGTACTGGACTTCCTGACGGGCCGCCCCCAGGTGGTGAGGGTAGGCAACAACATTTCCACCCCGCTGATCCTCAACACTGGGGCCCCACAAGGGTGCGTTCTGAGCCCTCTTCTGTACTCGCCTCCAACTCAATCATCAAGTTTGCGGACGACACAACAGTGGTAGGCTTGATTACCAACAACGACGAGACGGCCTACAGGGAGGAGGTGAGGGCCCTCGGAGTGTGGTGTCAGGAAAATAACCTCACACTCAACGTCAACAAAACTAAGGAGATGATTGTGGACTTCAGGAAACAGCAGAGGGAACACCCCCTATCCACATTGATGGAACAGTAGTGGAGAGGGTAGTAAGTTTTAAGTTCCTCGGCGTACACATCACAGACAAATTGAATTGGTCCACCCACACAGACAGCATCGTGAAGAAGGCGCAGCAGCGCCTCTTCAACCTCAGGAGGCTGAAGAAATTTGGCTTGTCACCAAAAGCACTCACAAACTTCTACAGATGCACAATCGAGAGCATCCTGTCGGGCTGTATCACCGCCTGGTACGGCAACTGCTCCGCCCACAACCGTAAGGCTCTCCAGAGGGTAGTGAGGTCTGCACAACGCATCACCGGGGGCAAACTACCTGCCCTCCAGGACACCTACACCACCCGATGTCACAGGAAGGCCATAAAGATCATCAAGGACAACAACCACCCGAGCCACTGCCTGTTCACCCCGCTATCATCCAGAAGGCGAGGTCAGTACAGGTGCATCAAAGCTGGGACCGAGAGACTGAAAAACAGCTTCTATCTCAAGGCCATCAGACTGTTAAACAGCCACCATTAACATTGAGTGGCTGCTGCCAACACACTGACTCAACTCCAGCCACTTTAATAATGGGAATTGATGGGAAATGATTTAAAATATATCACTAGCCACTTTAAACAATGCTACCTAATATAATGTTTACATACCCTACATTATTCATCTCATATGTATATGTATATACTGTACTCTATATCATCTACTGCATCTTTATGTAATACATGTATCACTAGCCACTTTAACTATGCCACTTTGTTTACATACTCATCTCATATGTATATACTGCACTCAATACCATCTACTGTATCTTGCCTATGCTGCTCTGTACCATCACTCATTCATATATCTTTATGTACATATTCTTTATCCCCTTACACTTGTGTCTATAAGGTAGTAGTTTTGGAATTGTTAGCTAGATTACTTGTTGGTTATTACTGCATTGTCGGAACTAGAAGCACAAGCATTTCGCTACACTTGCATTAACATCTGCTAACCATGTGTATGTGATAAATAAAATTGGATTTGATTTGATTTGATACTTTCCAAATATACTGTAGCTGCAGTGCCTTGCAAAAGTATTCATCCCCCTTGGCGTTTTTCCTATTTTGATGCATTACAGACTATAATTTAAATAGATTTTTATTTTGATTTAATGGACATACACAAAATAGTTTAAATTGGTGAAGTGAAATGGGAAAAATAACTTGTTTCAAAAAATTCTGAAAAAATAAAAATGGAAAATTGGTGCATGTATATGTATTCACCCCCTTGGCTATGAAGCTCCTAAACTTTGAACATCCACTATTACATCTATTATAAAAAAATTGAAAGAATACGGCCCCACAACAAACCTGCCAAGAGAGGGCCGCCCAACAAAAATCAAGGACCAGGCAAGGAGGGCATTAATGAGAGAGGCAACAAAGAGACCAAAGATAACCCTAAAGGAGCTGCGAGGCTCCACAGTAGAGATTGGAGTATCTGTCCTTAAGACCATTTTAAGCCGTACACTCCACAGAGCTGGGCTTTACAGTAGAGTGGCCAGAAAAAAAACATTGCATAAAGAAAAAAATAAGCAAACACATTTGGTGTTCGCCAAAAGGCATATGTGGGAGACTACCCAAACATATGGAAGAAGGTACTCTGGACCGATCAGACAAAAATTTTACTTTTTGGCCATCAAGGAAAATACACCTCTCATCTCACCGAGAACACCATCCCCACAGTGAAGCATGGTGGTGGCAGCATCATGCTGTGGGAATGTTTTTCATCGTTCAGAAACTGGTTAGATTTGAAGGAATGATGGATGGCACTAAATACAGGGAAATTCTTGAGGGGAAACCTGTTTCAGTCTTCCAGAGATTTGAGACTGGGACGGAGGTTCACCTTCCAGCAGGACAATGTCCCTAAGCATACTGCTAAAGCAACACTTGAATGGTTTAAGGGGAAAACATTTAAATGTCTTGGAATTGCCTAGTCAAAGCCCAGGCCTCAATCCAATTGAGAATCTGTGGTATGATTGCTGTTCCCCCACAGATCCCATCCAACTCGAAGGAGCTGAAGCAGTTCTGCCTTGAAAAATGGGCAAAGATCCCAGTGGCTAGATGTGCCAAGCTTATAGAGACATACCCCAAGATACTTACAGCTGTAATTGCTGCAACAGGTGGCTCTACAAAGTATTGACTTTGGGGGGGTTGAATAGTTATGCACTCTCAAGATTTCATTTTTTTGTCTTATTTCTTGTTTGTTTAATAATAAAAAATATTTTGCATCTTCAAAGTGGTAGGCATGTTGTGTAAATCAAATGATATGAACCCCCAAAAAATCTATTTTAATTCCAGGTTGTAAGTCAACCTTCACTTGCCAAGGGGAGTGAATACTTCCGCAAGCCACTGTATTGCAGAGGTTGTTTGGTAAACATATTAAGTAAGGAATAACTCTCAAGCAAGGAATAACTTTTCCTAAGGGAGACATAAAGACTTGCGTTATCCCAAAGTTAACAGCTGCTGTAGGCTTAGTTCTAACACAGTCTTGAGGTCTTAACACGGTCTTGAGTTACCCATACAGACACGGTCTCATACCTCCCAGCGCGTACAGCCACCAGGAAGCAGCGTAGCGGGTCCAGGTCAGTTTTGGCGCCGGCAGCCAGCAGCATCTCTGTGCAGGTGAGATCACTGTTGGATACGGCGAAGTACAGCGGACTCCGCCTCATGTCCCCGTAGTTCTCTGGTAACACAGTATTAACAACACGCTCAACTTATCCATTTCATTTCATTCTTATCCACAACATTTTACAGTTAAAACATGTAAAATCAGAAGCCTGTATGCAGGGTTGGCCTCAGGCATAAGCGACATAAGCGGTTTCTTAGGGCCCCCTGCCACTAGGAACTCAGTCGGGGATGAGCATTAGAATAGTAGAATACACAATGTGCCATTTTGAAATGTGTTTGTGCATCGGCAGTTTTTCTCTTGTTATGTCAGTCACTGTCAGTCATTCAATTAGCCCATGTCAGCTAACATGTTTTAGATTGGTAAGTTAGTCTAGACAGCATGAAGGGAACGTGCCCAGGGGCCTTGACCTCCAGGGGGGCCCCCATTGGCCCACACAGGAATCAACCTCACAACTCTGGAGTTACAAGCACCTTCCTCTTGGACAGGTCTCCCTTATAAAAGAGATTGTGTGTCCATGTGTGTGCCCAATTGTACAACCTGGTTTGTGTGTGTCCATGGATTGTACCTGAGATGTGTGTGTCCAGCTGAGCGTTGACATCGAAGCCTTTCTCTATGAGCAGCTCTAGACAGTCAACATGGCCTCCATCTGCTGCCGAGTGGACTGGGCTCTGGCCAGACAGACGGATGGCTCTCTTAGTTGTGATGGGGATGAAGGTCCTCAGAGCACTGGGACAAACCAAAACATCATAGATCAGATTGTTGATTATAACAGCACTGTTGATTATGTTGTTGAAATAAGGTCTGGACTATGAATTGAACAACTGCTTCTAGACCCAGGGATGGACCATTCCTCAGGGACAACGCTTTCTAAGAACTGGATAATCAGATAACTCTCTAGCCAAATACATATCTTGATCAATTGATTTCCACTAAGACCGGCATGCTTTCCAGTAGTTGTTCTCGACATCCTTGTTCTAGACTGTTAGTAATATACGCCATATTAGCAGACACTTTCATACAAAGCAATTTACAGTCGTATGTGAATACATTTACATACGGGATAGTTTACATCCTGGGAATCGAAACCCACATGCTCTACCAGCTGAGCTACAGAGGACCGCGTAGTGAGAGTTGGCCACTCACAGGATGTGTCCCTCATAGGCAGCTCTGTGTATGGGCAGCTGGCAGGCCAGACTGGCTATGTTAGGGTTGGCTCCAGCTTGCAGGAGGAGGTATATGCAGTCCAGGTTCCCTGAGCCGGCTGCATCGTACAGAACACTGTCTCCGTTATACGCCTGGGCGTTCACGTCGCCACCTGGTGGGAAAGGAGGACGATTAACCCTACTCTAGTCCTGTGTAGACTTCTGTTCAAGCTAACCATTTATGAATGGAACGGATATTTACATTCAACTATTTTTCAGTTCCTTGTAATTGTATTTTTGGTTATTCTTCGAGAATGTTAATATGCCTTTCGGTATGACAATGAATGTAAAATATTTACATTATTCATCAAGGAAAATCTAAGGCCTCTGATTGGCTCGTACCGTTCTTTATGAGTATATCCAGGACCTCCACGTGGGCGTACTCTGCTGCGATGCCCAGCGGGGTGACATTGTGCCCATCTACAGCTGTCACCTTGGCCCCATGTCTCAGCAGAAGCACCAGGATGGCACTGCAGCCCACCTGGCAAGATAACCCACACTTTTTAAATATTGTTAATATTGTTTTTTTAATGGCATTCCAGCACCTGGATGATAGGGGAGGTGGCTGAAGAAGAAATATAAACAAGACTACAGGCGTAACTTGATCTCACCTTGGCTGCTTCGTGAATGGCCATCCATTTCTTCAGACACACCTGTTCCACGAAGGCCCCACAAATGATCAGAGTGGACACCATGTCATATGATCCCTCTCTCACCGCTAACACACATCAACACAGGACAACACATAACAAAACAGCACATGCATGCTTGATTGACAACACAGAACAGTGTGTGTGTGTGTGTGTGTGTGTGTGTGTGTGTGTGTGTGTGTGTGTGTGTGTGTGTGTGTGTGTGTGTGTGTGTGTGTGTGTGTGTGTGTGTGTGTGTGTGTGTGTGTGTGTGTGTGTGTGTCAGTTGTGTCTTGGCATCAGTCATACAAAGAATAGTGCCCATGTCAACATGGCCCATGGCAATACATACTATTACATAGATTTTTTTATTTATTCGTTATTTTAGATTAGCCAATATTGATTATTGAAAAAATTCATTTCAGTGTGCCTTTAGTCTATTTTCACACACTCTTTGAATATACACTGAACAACACAGAACAGTGTTTGAATACAGTGTGTGTGTGTGTGTGTGTGTGTGTGTGTGTGTGTGTGTGTGTGTGTGTGTGTGTGTGTGTGTGTGTGTGTGTTTTCCAACATCTAGTGGAATGCCTGTGGAGGCTTTTATAGTAGCAAAGGGGGACCAACTCCATATTAATGCCCATGATTTTTTAATTAGATGTTCGTGTGTCCATAAACCTTTGGTCATGTGTGTATAACAGTGCATTGTTGCTGTTTGGGGTTTTAGGCTGGGTTTCTGTACAGCACTTTGAGATATCAGCTGATGTACGAAGGGCTGGATTTGGACAACTCGATGTTTGAGGCTGTTGGTTTTGTGTGGAGACAAGACAAGGTCCATGCTGCAGGCTGTTGGTTTTGTGTGGAGACGCTCCATGCTGCAGTAGAGTCCTGACGTTCTCCAGCAGACCCTCCTGAGCAGCCAGAATCAACGCTGTGTCACCGTCTGCAGTCACATCATCCACAGTCACATCACAGGAAGCTGCAGGGTCACACACACACAAAAGTAATGGGAATTAAACACATGTCTTAGGTGCTTCATTAGTATATCCCAGTAGCAGAGTGTTATAGAAGCAGTACTGTAAGTGGCTACTGATATTTAAGGTACTAGTTGTGAGGTACTGCTGGTGGTATGTGGTCCTCTCACCCAGCAGGACCTGATCCAAGACCTCTCCCTGGGACTGCACAGCGGCTCTGTGTAGGGGAAGCCACCCTCTGCTGTCCCTCTCTGTGAAAGCCTGCAACCCAGACAGCTCCTGCAGGGTACACACATCACCTAGGGAGAGACACCCCACAGAACCCTACATTAGGGTTATGGCTAGCGTTATGGCTAGGGTTAGGTTTGAACCCTGATGTGGACATAAAGCTAGGGTTAGGGTTAATGGCTTAAGAGCAAGGGTTGGACTAGGGCAGTTTGAAAGGCACGGTCGGTGAGGGGTAGTCCTACCTTGCTCGATGGCAGTCACTATCCTCAGATAGTCACCACTGACTATGCTGTTGAGATATGGGTAAACTAAGTCAGGGAGAGGTGACAAACTTTTTGCGGGATGTGCGAATAATACATTCATGTAAATCCTCTCCATTTTCTGAATACCTGTCTATTGATACATCTCGAATACTCTCTCGAATGGCATACTCAATAAGCTCCTCCTCACATCTATCGACGTCTTCCATTCCTACAGAGAAATAAAATAGAAACACCATGGACCTCAATACTCATGTCACTGCAGTCCGCATAGATCAAAAGACACATTCCTAAACTACAGGCATACAGGAATGACATTGCAATGACAAATTGAGAGGTTTTAAAGGACCTTCGTCACTATCAAATATCCCAATGAATGGGTAACTCCAGTCTTATCTGTAAAATCTTCAGTGAAAGTCCCGGTCTCCGGAGGTTTGTTGGCAGCCAACTAAATTTTACATTGGTGTTTGCAGGAGTAATGGGATATTTTTAGACCTGTTTGTAATATCAGCCCCACACGCTCTGAGAATGCCTGTCACGCTGTCACATGCAGTGCTTCACTATCACACTAAACACAGTTTATCATAATATGATTGAATTTACTATAGGACCCATACAGTATAGACAGGCTGTCTGGCTTAATGCATTATTTTTTGATATTGCTAGTATGTGTAGTGTACCCACTTCACTTGTAATACTTATTTTTCCAATCTAATCATTGAACATGTATTGTAGGAGCCGTTAGTTAATAACATGCATTTAGGCTACTGAATAAGAGGACTCATGTCCACTTACTATCAAACATGTTGAGCTTTTATTTTGAAAAAAAACGAGGACTTGTTGACGTCATTTTTATTCGACAGAAGTGACCCAGAATCCATTGCGCCCAAAATCATGGCTGGTGTTCTGAAAAAGGTACGAGTGGAGGTCATGTTATGATTATGATTTTGTGAAAATGTAATGTGCTTCGGCTAATTCAGTTAGTGCCCTTTCACTTTACAATTGATATGAGCTTTGTCGCTTTCTATTGAAAAGCAACTTACATGGCTGACACGATGCGAACTCAAAGCTACATGGCGATGTATACACACGTTCTGTAATGTTCCGTCTTCCTTCTGAATACCGTATGACTATTTTACTCAGGAGGTTACTAGCTAACTTGCTAGCTCATTGTGTGTAATATTTTCCCCAGACCACAGGCTTGGTGGGACTGGCCGTGTCTCACAACCCTCATGAGGTGAGTCCCCAGTAATGACCATAATATACAGCTTTAGTAGTTGTGTAGCTGCTGTAATGACCATAAACGGCAGTAGTAGACCACAACTACTTTTGTCTTTAAATGTAACGTTTGTTTGTGTGTGTGTGTGTGTGTGTGTGTGTGTGTGTGTGTGTGTGTGTGTGTGTGTGTGTGTGTGTGTGTGTGTGTGTGTGTGTGTGTGTGTGTGTGTGTGTGTGTGTGTGTGTCAGCGCCTGAGGATCCTGTACAGTAAGATCCTGGCGTCTCTCCAGATCATCCCTCAGGACGCAGCCTACAGAAAGTACACAGAACAGCTTGTCCATGACCGCTTTGACCTTATCAAAGCTGTAAGTTACACTCCAACCATGGTCATGTTCACAGCTAGACCAGGGTCAGGTTAAGTTTAACACAGTAGAAAACCCTTCCTACCAGCCCTCATTGCGACTGATTTCATGTATTAGCTTAAACTTGTATGAACCTCTGTGAGGTTATCCCCTTATTGACTTTTATATTTGATATCATGTTACGAGATATTGTTTGGGATGGCATCTGTGTGTTTAAATCCATATAGATCATTTTATTTTCTGTCTTCATTTCAATGGAAAGGAGCCTGATGTGGAGAAACTAGAGAAGAAAATCAACTGTGGTCAGATTGAGGAGGTCATTCACCAGGTACAGAGAGGAGCCTCACACTCTTTTCATTGCTTTGTATCTTCCTCCTAGAGTTGCTTTTTCTAGCCCTGTTTATACCTGGTTTCAACATGCATCCGTTGTCCTGATCGTGTCCAAATTCGGGTTGGGCCCACATTTGTTGACAGGTGTAGACAATCAAAAGACACATTGTGAACTGATTGTGATAATTTCTTACTGACCACCTCTGGAGGTAGTCGATGACGGATATCCTTGAAGTGGATACCTAAAAATGGTCATTAAAGATCGCATGGCACCTACTCGTAAGAGTAGGGGTGTTAACCCCCGGTGTCCTGGCTAAATTCCCAATCTGTCCCTCGGGTACCTAATCATCCCCAGTTTACAATTGTCACATTCATCCCTCCTCCTCTCCCCTGTAACTATTCCCCAGGTCGTTGCTGTAAATGAGAATGTGTTCTCAGTCAACTTACCTGGTAAAATAAAATAAAAAGTGTAAACAAATCCGGACAACGAAAGCGTATAAATTTGGCTAACGGTTGTCCCGGCCTCTCAAAAAAAAAAGCAAACCGACCAGTTGAATTAAGATCATGGTCTTTAGAAACCAAGTGCCAACTGGCACTGTGCGTCCAGCGCTGATTAAAATTGGAATATAGAAAAATATGTTTGACATATTGTCCCGAATGAAAGAAGGGTTCTCCCGTTCTCACATCCAATGCCAGCGCAAAATCAGATGTTTGAAAACATCATAGGCTACAGAAAGGCCAAGGACTGTAATACCAAAATTTAAACAGAAGTAAAAATGTATTGGCAGGGTGGTGAATAGTCTTTCAGTTGCTATAGCAGATATGAAAATAATAGTCATATTATAATGCAATCCTGTTCAGATATCAAAAGTGCAGAAGATGTCCAAACTGATGTGTAAAGGCGCATAGCTTTTTGTAGCCTAAGTATGAGCGAGGCTACTGTCCAATAGGCTAATGTGGGCTTAAATTACGATGGACTCTTCAGGCTACTGTCCAATAGGCTAATGTAGGCTTAAATTACGATGGACTCTTCAGGCTACTGTCCAATAGGCTAATGTAGGCTTAAATCCTGTTCAGATATCAATAAAGTGCAGAAGATGTCCAAACTGATGTGTAAAGGCGCATAGCTTTTTGTAGCCTAAGTATGAGCGAGGCTACTGTCCAATAGGCTAATGTAGGCTTAAATTACAATGGACTCTTCAGGCTACTTTTAGATTGACACTTTGTTACATTATAAAGCCTTTGCTTTACATGCTTGCTCCTTTCACTTTTTATAGATTGCTGCTTTTATCCATGCATTTTCATAATTTGACCACGCGTCTTGCTATCAAATCAATGTTACATGGGCCGAATACAACAATACAACAGAATACAACAATACCTTACAGTTAAATGCTTACTTACAAGCCCCTAACCAACAATGCAGTTAAAAAAAAATATGGATAAGAAATGTGTAAAATAACAATAGCGAGACTATATACAGGGGGTACCGGTTAGTTGAAGTAATATGTACTACTATGTAGGTAGAGTTATTAAAGTGATGATAGTAGATAACATTAGCAGCAGTGTAAAAGGGGGGTACAGGCAATGCAAATAGGAGTCTTATGGCTTGGGGGTAGACGCTGTTTAGAAGCCTCTTAGACCTAGACTTGGCGCTCTGGTACCGCTTGCTGTGCAGTAGCAGAGAGAACAGTCTATGACTAGGGTGGCTGGAGTCTTGGACAATATTTAGGGCCTTCCTCTGACCCCGCCTGGTATAGAGGTCCTGGATGGCAGAGATCTTGGCCCCAGTGACGTAATGGGCTGTTCGCACTACCCTCTGTAGTCCCTTGCGGTCAGGATGCTCTCGATGGTGCAGCTGTAGAAACTTTGAGGATCTGAGGACCCATGCCAAATCTTTTCAGTCTCTGGAGGAGGAATAGGTTTTGTCGTGCCCTCTTCACGACTGTCTTGGTTTGCTTGCACCATGTTAGTTTGTTGGTGATGTGGACACCAAGGAACTTACACCTGCTTCACTGCAGCCCCATCGATGAGAATGGGGGCGTGCTCGGTCCTCTTTTTCATGTAGTCTACAATCATCTCCTTTGTCTTGATCACGTTGAGGGAGCGGTTGTTGTCCTGGCACCACATGGCCAGGTCTCTGACCACCTCCCTATAGGCTGTCTCGTCGTTGTTGGTGATCAGGCCTACCACTGTTGTGTCATCGGCAAACTTAATGATGGTGTTGGGAGTCATGCCTGGCCGTGCAGTCATGAGTGAACAGGGAGTACAGGAGGGGACTGAACATGCACCCGAGGGGCCCATGTTGAGGATTAGTGTGGCGGATGTATTGCTACCTACCCTTACCACCTGGGGCCGGCCCGTCAGGAAGTCCAGGATCCAGTTGCAGAGGGAGGTGTTTAGTCCCAGGGTCCTTAGCTGATTGATGAGTTTTGAGGGCACTATGGTGTTGAACGCTGAGCTGTAGTCAATGAATAGCATTCTCACATAGGTGTTCCTTATGTCCAGGTGGGAAAGGGCAGTGTGGAGTGCAATAGAGATTGCATCATCTGTGGATCTGTTGTTGCGGTATGCAAATTGGAGTGGGTCTAGGATTTCTGGGATAATGGAGTTGATGTGAGCCATGACTAGCCTTTCAAAGCACTTCATGGCTACAGACGTGAGTGCTACGGTTCGGTAGTCATTTAGGCAGGTTACCTTAGTGTTCTTGGGCACAGGCACTATGGTGGTCTGCTTAAAACAAACTCGGACAGGGAGGTTGAAAATGTCGGTGAAGACACTTGCCAGTTGGTCAGCGCATGCTCACAGTACACGTCCTGGTAATCCGTCTGGCCTTGTGAATGTTGACCTGTTTAAAGGTCTTACATCGGCTGCGGAGAGTGTGATCACACATTCTACCCGGAACATGTTGAGGTACCGTTAGTGAATTATCAATGATTGAGGAAACTAAACCATGGTAATTCTCCCAGCATGTCACTTTTTTTGTATTCCTTTGGTACCGTTTAGGCCTATACTAAAGTTGACTTACAATAATGTAAAGATAATGGATGTAAACAATGATGCGTAAAGAACAAACCTATCCAGACCTGTTTGGATAATGCGTTGCGCCATTCAGAGATGGACTTTGTAGCCGACTCTAACTTAACCGGTTTGTTTTTACTGTGTGCATTAGGGCTTAGTCATATTTGTATTTATACTGTGCAATAATTGTATTTTGTATACACATCCAGATTGTTTGTGGTGTGACGTTTTCAGGGATGGGAGAGATTCTCTGAATATTTATTTGTATGGCTGCTGGACAAGTCGAGGTTATCGGCACAATAGTACGTTATGCCCAGTCTTAAATCGTTGGATAACAAAAGTAGGCTCTAATGATGAGTTTAAAACTATTGATTATAAAAGCGTGCTTTTTTTCTGTCTTTTATACAGCTTGTGTCATAACGGTAGGTCGGATTAATATGCATATACAGGGAAGGACCAGGGAATCTGGTCACAATAAGGACAAAGTGGGCAGATAAGAATCACATTTTATTACCGTGTGTAGACGCATGTCGATCTGATCACGACAGCCATGTTAATTCAAGGTGTAACCACGGCTACTGAGACTGTTTTGTTTCTTAAACTATTTTGAAGCATTCAAAAAACCTCCCGCATACTGTATCTCTTCCCCATTTATCCTACATCCCTTGCCTTATCTGACCCACTAGTTTCCTCTTCCCTCCAGGCGGAGTGTGAGTTGGCACTATCCAGGAAGATGGCAGAGTGGAAACCATGGGAACCACTGATTGAAGAGCCTCCTGTCAACCAATGGAAGTGGCCTGTTTAAAGACCACTTCCTGTATTTATCATATGTCTGTTTGTGTCAATGTGTAAGTTCTTCATGCTCCATTCACAATGAAGCATGTACAAATAAAGCAGTGGAAATATTTTCCCTATCCTTGTAAAAACTCATCTTTGACATTTTGCCTTGTGGGTACTATGTGATACATTTAAAAAATGAAAATTCAGACAGTTTACACAACTCAGCCAAACCAAGGAGAATGAATGGAAGTTAAAAATATACTATTTCTTGAAAAACATGCCAATCCAAATTGTGATTGTGCTCACTTGTTGCAAAACGATTAGCTACCCGATAAAACCGCATTTAATATACCTCCTTTGAGAAAGGGTGTCGTTCTATCCTAATGTACCCCACACATTTAAAGCTGTTCAGTCAAAGTTAACTTAGAAATATAATTGGGTAAGATTGGACAACAGAAGTCACAACTGGGATTCAAACTGACAACCATGTGGGTCGCAACCTGCGTGTAATGCCCCTGTGGACAAGATCAGGACACATGCTGCATATTACGAGGTATAAACAGGGCTCAAGATTACAAGCCTTCCCCAGGGAGCCCTCTTATCAGGCACAACAACTTGTTTTACTTCTTGTTTTATTATAACCACAACCATAGAGCTTCAGACCAACAGTACATCATTAAAGACAGAACATATGAACAGTTGTATAGGTCAGACAGGGCTCTAATCAATCCATATCGCTGAAGTGTTATATTTAGCGAGCTATTAATCTAAAGGTAGTTTACGGCAAACCCGGCAGGAACATTGCATTTAAATTACGTGGAATTTCCACCATATAGATTGAAGAGCCCTTAGGTTAACTATTATTAAAGTCCGACCATCAATCATTCCTTATAATGATAATTATTGTTCACAATAAAGCATTTAATAGAACAAAATGTGGTTAACCAGTAAAGCCCCTACCAATAACTAGCAAGCATTTATTTCCCCGTTCAATAGTATGAAGCACAGGTAACTTCCCCCTTGTGCTGCCCTCTGTGGCATAGTTATAGAATTAGCAGAACAGAAATGTGCATACAACATGGTGTGTGGCGTTCCATTCGGAATGTTTGAATGGCTCCTTATCACATCCACAGAAATGGAGCAACCCTTAAGTCATATCAATAATGGAAACTCCTGTAGGGTGGACCATTAAAAAGGCTTAAGGATGTTCATAGCCATGTCTGTTCTACAAATTCTAATTCTATAGCCATAACATTCATAATATCTGGATGTGTTCTCCATGCCCATGTGAAACGCACAGTTGCATCATGGGAGCGGTAGTTCCCTCAGGTCCTGGAGTCCTGGGCTCCGCTGGTGGCCCTCTGCAGCAGCTGAACCATGATGGGGTAGACGGGGGCGAACTCCTTCCCCTGACGAGCCCTCACACTCTGCATGTAGGCTTCCAGAGCACCCCTAGTACACACAGAAGGAGATGGTGTTGCTAAAGACACACTAACCCAATAGAACTGATGGGAATTTCATCACTTTACCACAAGAGGGTGCTCACTCACTCGTCAGTGATACCAAACAACCCACCAGCGGTCTCAAAGGCTGTAAGACTTTTGTCGTTCTCCTGCAGTTACCTAATGAGTGTGAGGCGGTCTCTCTCTGAAGGGTGGTCATCCAGCCACTGGGAGTAGCGAGCGATGGACCACTCTGCTCTCTGGAAGAGGGAGAATTTGTACAAAGTTAAGACAAAGATGACAGTTGGAATCAGTATAGATAAGTGTGTATATAGCAGTTTGTAGGTACACTATAAGACCAAAAATATGTGGACACCTGCCAGTCGAACATCTCATTCCAAAATCATGGGCATTAATATGGAGCTGGTCCCCCCTTTGCTGCTATAACAGCCTCCACTCTTCGGAGAAGGCTTTCCACTAGAGAGTTGGTCCCCCCTTTGCTGCTATAACAGCCTCCACTCTTCTGAGAAGGCTTTCCACTAGATGTTGGGACATTGCTGCGAGGACTTGCTTCCATTCAGCCACAAGAGCATTAGTGAGGTCGAGCCCTGATGTTGGGTGATTAGGCCTGGTTCGTGTTCCAATTCATCCTAAACGTGTTCGATGGGGTTGAGGTCACGGCTCTGTGCAGGCCAGTCAAGTTCTTCCACACCGATCTCGACAAACCATTTCTGTATGGACCTCGCTTTGTGCACGGAAGCATTGTCATGCTGAAACAGAAAATGTCCTTCTCCAAACTGTTGCTACAAAATTGGAAGCAGAATCGTCTAGAATGTCATTGTATGCTGTAGCGTTAATATTTCCCTTCACTGGAACTAAGGGGCCTAGCCCGAACCATGAAAAACAGCCTTGGACCATTATTCCTCCTCCACCAAACTTTCTCCTGGCATTCGCCAAACCCAGATTCGTCCGTCGGACTGCAAGATGGTGAAGAGTGATTCTTAGGCTTGTGTGCGCCTGCTCGGCCATGGAAACCCATTTTATAAAGCTTCCGACGAACAGGTCTTGTGGTCCAGTTCTGTGAGCTTGTGGGGCCTTACCACTTAGCGGCTGAGCCGTTGTTGCTCCTAGACATTTCCACTTCACAATAACAGCACTCACAGTTGACCGGGGACAGCTCTAGCAGGGCAGAAATTTGTATATATGTACCTGGTGAGGTGATTTGAGCTCAGACGGTGCTCTGGTGAACAGGAAGTGTAGCAGGGTGCTGTATGGAATCAGATCCCCCACGGCTGGACTGCTGGCTATCAGCTCACTGTTCTGGAACAGCAGGGGCCTACAAAACACACACACACACACACACACACCTCAGCTACATTGAGGTGTCTAGCCTAAATAACGTGTTCATTGTGTTACACCATTAGCCTTTACCCATCATCTTTAAACCATTACCCTAGCGTCTAAGTAGAGGCAGACGGCAGGGAGACCGAGAGAATTACAGCTCTCTAACCCTCCAATAATGACTAACATCTTCATTAAGAGCCACTCTCACTCTGGAAACTACCGCTGCTATTGAGGCGTTCCCCATCTCATCAAAGGTTTACCAGGAATAGGTTGTGCATAATAACTGATGTAATAACTATGCATAACTAATGCGTCATACATGTGTAACAAGCAGTGATGTAATAACATACCTGAAAGATCTCAGCAGGCGGTAGGGTTTCCCCAGCTCAGACACTCTCCTACAGAGAGGGGCGACGGCCAGCTCCATCTAAAAACACAGAGAAGAAAAAGCAAAGTGAGAACACGAATATAGAGTTACTTGGTGAACTTCAAGATGCACAGAAAAACCCGAGAGACAGACAAACAGCGAAGGAGAGCTGACAGGCAGGTACGGAGAGAGATACCGATCATACCCTCACATACAACCCTCACATACAGCCCTTCTCCTCACCTGAGCGAAGTCAGCCGCCAATCTCATCTTGCCTCCCTCCCCTAGGGGGCGCAGCAGGCTGGCGTGGCGGATGAACAGTGTGATGCAGCGCTGGGCGATGCTCTCTGTGTTGTCGTATATGAAGTCGACACACTGGAAGTGGCGGAAGTAGTCCGCCATCACGCGGCCCACGAAGCCCTGTAGCTCCCGCATGTACAGAGAGCAGGGCACGTCCGGCTTCCCCGGGGTGGACATAGACCTGCACACAGAGACAGAAATATCTGTCTGTGATTGCTTAGATAAGACCGCACCACAACAAACAGGGCAAATCCTTCAACGCTTATGCACACGCACACACACACAGGTTAGTATAGGTCACTGACTAAAGGTCTGACTCATAACCTTGAACCTCAGGCCATTAAGTGACTACGCACTATACCTGTGTGTGTGTGTGTGTGTGTGGGTATGCGTGTGCTGCGAGTCGGCTAAGTCCCAGCAGGGCCTTGTCTGTGTAAGTTCAGAGAGCGGAAAGCAGTCTAGTCTGTATTCAGAGTGCTGAATGTCAATCTGAGCTCTCGGTCTCTGTATGTATGGCCGTGACAGAATAACCAGCGGGTGCCAGGGGCCGATAACATTTAGCCAGCGGCAGGAGGCTATAGTACTGACGCAGGGACCCTTTGTGTGGCTCTGTCTAACGGGACCCTGCTAGCTGTGTGTGTGTGTGTGTGAGTCTGTGTCGTGACTGCAAAGCCCCAAGACTAACTGAGTCTACAGGTCCATTGGGAGCCTCTCAATTGTACAGAGACGAGTCTGGGTAATATGAATGGACCACGGCATGAATGGAGGGAAAATATCTGAATGCAACTGTAGAGGGTCTAGAGACGAAGGGTCCCTAAACTTTTCACTCAGGCCCCCTTCCAGCACTGGGAACCCCCCACGCTGCGCGCACCACAAACTGTTCACATCCCTCTTGTTGGCCAAGAGAACACTTTGCAGGTTTAAAGCTTATTTCCTGCAATTCTACACATTTTGCCGTATCTAATGTGTACTCGTGTGATATTTGAGTGACTCGAACACTACTACAAAATCTATGGGCTAGAAAACCTAGCAAGAAAACGTTAGCTGACATGGGCTAGTTGACCTGTGCACTTCTGACCAAGTTGTAAATCGCTCTCTAAGGTATGACTGACATGACGTATACTGATGATGCACTACCCAATGGAGAAATGTCACCTTGTGCACCTAAGAGGGTGCGCCCCACAGTTTGGGAACCACTGGTCTAGACCATAAAGACCCTGTTAAATGAATTCCTAATTCTATGGTCTAGACTGGTTCTACCTGTGTGTGCACACATTGACAAGTGAGCTGCTGGTCTCACAGCTAGGTTCCACAGGGCATCCATGGATGCTTGCTGATTCAGACTTGACCTTCTTACAAAATGAAACCTCCCAGCCTTTTTTATCACGTCAATATCACCGCTGTGACTCGAATCCTGCAACAGCTACTCTGCCACTGTGTCCCTATGGCTATCTGGGAAACGGTCAGTGGGGTCAATGGCTCAGGGAGACTTGGATGGTAGCGTGACTAAGAGTTCACTCAGAGGACGTGTGAGGAACAGGGTGTGTGTGTTAGAACTAGTTTTACGATGGTCACTGCAAGGAGCTCCCTCTGCACAACACAAGAGCAAGTGTGTGTGTGTGTGTGTGTGTGTGTGCGCAAGTGTATTTGTTGGGGAGAAAGGGGGCAGGGGTGAGTTCAGCCACTTAGCCACATTGTGTTTATCTGACCATGAAAAGGTCATTTGGACAGGGGGCTGAAGAAACAACGCACACACACACAGGATTCTATACAAGAGCAGAGCGGTGTGTGTAGAACAGTAGATAGCCTGAGGATGTGTGTATGAGTGTGTAAATGTCAAGCTCAGGGGAAAGAGAGAAACATTTTGTAAATGTAAATTAGCAACAGATGCTGTTTGGTGCCTGGTGAAACAGAGAGACAATCAGATAATAGTATCACAGACAACGTATTGTCACATATAAAGCTCTGTAGCACTATGTCACCAAGCCCACCTGTAAACATGACCCTTTAAACAACTTAAACTCCAACCGTACTCCTAGAATGTTACAACTAGCTTGAGGAGTGTGGTGTCTTAAAGTGTGTGTGTGTGTGTGTGTGTGTATACTAACCCAGAGAAGTCTTCCTGATGCATAGTGATGATGATGGCTTCTATGGAGTCACTGACCGACAGCAGCAGAGGCTGTACTGCACTGGCCATCAGAGCCTGTACTCCCTACACGCACGCACACGCAAGAGAGTGCATCATTTAACAAGGCATAAGACGGGTTGTGTGTCACAACTCTGAAACAGCTCAGTCAGACAATGACATCTCAAATATCAGTGGACACACAATGATGAACTGAACAAACAGGACCATAACTTCTTGCATCTGCAGGCCAGGTACATAGCTGAAGGGCACAGTGCCCACAGGGACACACCTGATTCACTTAAGTCTGCCATTGCCTAGCAACCCAAACAGACTGGTGGTCTTGGCTGCATGAATGCGATTTGCTGATAAGCGGACGTTTGCAGTGAGCTTTAGGATAGGAGCTCTGTGCACGTGACATGTCAGACGAGAGAGGAAGAGCGTGGGTGTATGTGTGTGTGTGATGTTCGTATTTGTGTGTGTGTGTGTGTGTGTGAGACTGTGTGTGTGTTTGGGCATGTGTGTGTGTGTGTGTGTCGGTCGCGGGGTTCGGAGTGGGGCCGCCAGTTTATCGTTCGCTCCATCTTTAGATCAATCTAAACTCAATAGACCTGACCCAGTGTGTGTGTGCGCGTTTGTGTTTGTGCCCGTCAGCTAAGCCCCTGCCAATGATAGATAACCAGATCTCTGTTCAGATCTCCTCTCTAAACTCCTTCACAACAAAGTTAACAATGTCCCCTCCGCTGTGTGTGGCGTGGGGGATTGGCGGAACGCAGAGAGAAACAAGCCTCCGACCATTTTCCCGGTTACAACAAAATACCTTTGTGAGAGAAAGCGAGTGATTGCCAAAGAAGTCTACACACTCCACTCAGTGTTTACCGTTTTATCATCCAGAATGAGATGCATCAGAAATAGCAATGTTTTGTTTGGTTTCCATAACTCAGTTCCAAGTTCCAAAAGTGCCCATTCAAACCCCATAATGAAAAGTCAACAGCATAATCCACCACCATCTGCACATCAGATAGAATGGAGAGAAAAAGAAGAGGGGAAGACTAGAGAGGAGAGGAGGAGGAAATCAGCAGAGAAGAACGATAGAGGAGGAGAGAGGAGAAAACTGTAGAGAGAAGTATGGGAGGAGACGAGTGTCTGTCTTACCTCGAGTGAAGCAGTGAGAGCATGTTCAGCAGCCGGAGGACATGACCCCAATCCTGATATCACCTGAGAACACACACACACACACACACAAAAAAAGGTCAAAGGTTAGGTTACAGTGAAACCTGACAAACACTATTCATCTTTTTTTCCCACATACCCCTCCCATATTCTTATTACATATCCCTCCCATAACAGTTATTACAGCATTTATCCTCCCTCCTTGCTCTCCAATCCTCCACGTCCCTCCTTCCATCCCATCCTTCTCCCACCCTCCCTCCCTCCTAAAATAACCAGCCGTTCTTGCTGAAACGGCCTCACTGCTTTCAAATGGTTACATTTTGACAACCTCCCAGGCCACTAAATATTTGATGGCAGAGTAATCTCCTTTTATGCCACTATTAATCACACAGGCCCCAGCACCAGGACACATCATACATCTTTAATGGGCCATATGAAGGAATAAGTTTCCCCCCCATCTCTCCCTCTAACTCTCTCTCTGGTTCCCACTTCCGTGCTCTCTCTTTCTCTGCCTCTCTCGACATCTGACTCCCTTCCTTGTCATCCCTCTCTCTCTCTTTACTCTTCTCTCTCTCTCTCTCCTTCTCTCTCTCCCCTTCTCTCCCTCCCCTGCAGCTAGTTTACTTTGGGTGATGAGATACATTAACTCTAGAAATAATTGGTTGTCAGCATTTTCCCATCAAACCCTTGTGACATCAGATGACCAGCACACACACACACACGCACGCACACACACACACACACTCTTCTGCGTGAACTCGTAGTCACGCTACCATCCCAGTCTCCCTATAATATGTAATATAACATGTAAAACATAGCGTAGCCGTGTAAAACATAACGTAGCCGTGTAAAACATAGCGTAGCCGTGTAAAACATAACGTAGCCGTGTAAAACATAGCGTAGCCGTGTAAAACATAGCGTAGCCGTGTGAAACATAGCGTAGCCGTGTGAAACATAACGTAGCCGTGTAAAACATAACGTAGCCGTGTAAAACATAACGTAGCCGTGTAAAACATAACGTAGCCGTGTAAAACATAACGTAGCCGTGTAAAACATAACGTAGACGTGTAAAACATAACGTAGCCGTGTAAAACATAACGTAGCCGTGTAAAACATAACGTAGCCGTGTAAAACATAATGTAGACGTGTAAAACATAACGTAGCCGTGTAAAACATAACATAGCCGTGTAAAACATAACGTAGACGTGTAAAACATAATGTAGACGTGTAAAACATAACGTAGCCGTGTAAAACACAATGTAGCCATGTAAAACATAACATAGCCGTGTAAAACATAACGTAGCCGTGTAAAACATAATGTAGACGTGTAAAACATAATGTAGCCATGTAAAAAGAACACAAGTGTAATGTGGTGTGTGTGTATGACCGTGTGTGTGTTACTTTAGCAACAGCCTGGTGTAGTCTGTAGAGGGAGTTGACCACCGCCATGTTCCTCCTCTGACCTTCTGTTAGAGGCCCTATCACCTGACTGGCATCCCCCTGGGTAGATAGCTGGAGAGAAAGAGAGAGTGAGAGAAGAAGGGAAGGATGGAGGGAGAGAAATAGAGGAAGAGAGAGAGAGAGAGAAATAGGTGGAGAGAAGAGAGAGAGAAAAAGTCAGGACACCTGTAGTACTCAGTAGACACACAGCAGCAGTGAGAGCAAGGGCACACAGCCAGGATCCAGCTCCCACTGCTATAGCAGAGCAAGGAGGGGCCCGGGAACAACACATACAAATGGGACAGGAGCCAGGATCCAGCTGTAGTAGCAGTTTGGGCTGCTGTCTCCTGGCCATGTTCCACAGACGGATAGGGACACCTCACCACCTCTCACCTCAGAGGTGATAACAAGCAGGTCACACACACACCTGGGGAAATTAGAGGCTCCCTATCTGAGATGGCCATCTCAGGAAGACGAATAGAGAGGAATTGGGGCCATCTCAGGAAGACGAAGAGAGAGGAATTGGGGCCATCTCAGGAAGACAGAGAGAGAGGAATTGGGGCCATCTCAGGAAGACAGAGAGAGAGGAATTGGGGCCATCTCAGGAAGACAGAGCGAGAGAGAAAAAGCGAGAGACAACATGTGCAAAGTGGTGCCATAGCAACGGTCTAAAAATGGCAAAGCAACAGTTAACTATAGCTTTAGAGTGTAGTTGTGTGGATGGCAAACACGCACACACAGAGGCGCACACACATTGACATTCATGACACATGCACGTGCCCACACACACGCACAGAGAGGTGTCAGGATACCAGCACCGAAGTAGCTTCCTGTTCACACCTGAGTATGTCTGTGTTTGTGTGAGTGAGTGTGTGAGAGTGACTGTAGATCAGGCCTGTGTGTGTCGCATCTCAGTGTGTGTGCGCGTGTGTGTCCGAGTGTATATTTAGAGCTTGGGGTGTCTGTGGAGGAGGCTCCAACCTACTAATAAAACTTAGTTAGTCACTGTTAACTTAGAAGCATGTTTTTGTACCCTTCCCATTGATGAGTATTTTTATTTATTGAATCAATTTAGAATAAGGCTGTAACGTAACAAAATGTGGAAAAGGGGAAGGGGTCTGAATACTTTCCGAATGCACTGTAATTAGAGGGTTGTAGGCATAAAACAAATAATAATAATATTGAAGTAAAAAAAAAAAAAAAAAAAAAAAAGTAACCAATTCAGACCTTTACAATTAAGTTAGCAGACTTCATGAGTGGGTAATGAAGACAAATAAAACAAAGATGATATGATTGCTGTAGGACCAATAGCACTTAATCCATTATCTTAATTCTTTATTAGCAATACACTTTAAAAGACCTTAAACCAAAATGTGCCATCCTTTAAGTGCTCTATACTCTTTACCAAAAAACAAGAAGAGGGCATGTGCAAAAAGCCTATACTCTTATATAATAATTCATCACTGCCTGTAGGGAAAGTCCTCCCTGGGAGATACATTCAGTAGCCTAAGCCGAGGGAGACAGGAATCAACAGGAAGAAAAACAAGCAAAAGCTAAAAAAGTTATTGTGTAGTAGCCCAAACTGGGATAGCTAACCCATATGTGTAGTTGTCCAAATAGATTCAATCTTTTTTTACCTCCCCTTTTCTCCATCATTTCGTCATATCCAATTACGATCTTGTCTCATCGCTGAAACTCCCCAATGGGCTCGGCACAGGCGAAGGTCGAGTCGTGTGTCCTCCGAAACATGACCCACCAAACCGCGCTCCTTCACACCTGCCCGCTTAAACCGGAAGCCAGCCAGACCAATTTGTCGGAGGAAACAGTGTTTAACTGACGACTGAAGTCATCCTGCAGGTGCCTGGCCCGCCACAAGGAGTCGCTAGAGCGTGATGAGCCAAGTAAAGTCAAGCCAAGTCTTTTGGGGTATGCCTGTGTGTACGCCAGTAGTTGAAACTGACAGCTCTGGGGCATTCAACATGTCAACCTCTCACAAATACAAGTAGTGATGAAGTCAATTGACATGCATATTATTAATGTTATCTCTCTGTGTACATCCAAGGGCCAGCCGTGTTGCCCTGTTCTGAGACAAAACTAGGGCCTGTAGGACCTGCCTTGTTGATAGTGCTATTAAGAAGTTAGAGCTGTGCTTTATTATGGACAGACTTCTCCCCATTTTAGCTACTATTGTATAAATATGTTTTGACCATGGCAGTTTACAATCCAGGGTTACTCCAAGCAGCTCAATTTACACATGATTTATTACAAGATGTAAGTGAGGTTTAGGGTTTAGTGAATGACTTGTCCCAAATACAATGTTTTTAGTAAAAAAATAAACTTATTCCTTGCCACCCACTCTGAAACTAACTGCGGATCTTAGTTAAGTGTTGCAGTCATTTCAGTCGCTGTAGTACAGTTGCTGACTTGTATAGTGTTGAGTCATCCGCATACATAGACACATCTTAGTTTGGATCTGGATACTGCTTCAAGCTAATTTCTGCAGCATTAGTAAAGATGTGAACAATAAATGTTGCTGATTTCATTCCTGTGCAGTTTGTAACTACCCTGGTAGGTTGACTGATAGCCTGATCCAGGTTGCTGGCACTGGTTACAGTTTGAAGCTTTTTCTTAAAATGGTCAGTTTGATGATAGCCAGTCAATATTTAAAATCACCCAGAAAATATACCTCTGTTGATATCACATATATTATTAAGCATTTCACACGTTATCCAGATACTGACTGTTAGCACTTGGTGGTCTATAGCAGCTTCCCTCAAGAATGGGCTTTAGGTGAGGCAGATGAACCTGTAGCCATATTACTTCAACAGTATTTAACATAAGATCCTCTATAAGCTTTACAGGAATGTGGTTCTGAATATAAACAGGAACACCTCCACCATTGGCATTTCTGTCTTTTCTGTAAATGTTATAACCTTGTATTGCTACCTCTGTATCATCGAATTTATTAACTGAGTGAGTTTCAGAGTCAAAACATGAATGTCATCTGTTACCAGCAAATTATTGATTTCAGCAATCTTGCTCTTTAAAAGTGCTTTCCTCGCCATCTTATATAAGCATGCCCCCATTCAAAAAATGTAGAACTAACAACAGATATAGCCCTTGGTTCACCCCAGATTTGACTGCCCTTGACCAACACAAAAACATCCTGTGGGGTTCTGCATTAGCATCGAATAGCCCCCTGCAACTTTTCAGGGAAGCCAGGAACCAATATACTCAGTCATTAATTTGCATCCTGTAGCACTGATTCCAAAAAGGTTTTGGGACACTGTAAAGTCCATGGAGACTAAGAGCACCTCCTCCCAGCTGCCCACTGCACTGAATCTAGGAAACACTGTCACCACCGATAAATGGGTGTGAGCCAGAGTGGACAGATGTGTCTCTACACATCTTTTATTTGTTCATGTTCAGGTCAACTCTACATTTTGAAGACTACATTAGTAGGCAGGAGGAACCACTCACAGACACTGTGTCTGTGTCCCTAATGACACCATATTCCCCATATATAGTACACTACTTTTGACCAGAGCCCTATGGGTCACTAACCCAGCCACTAGCCTCTTCAGTAACCCCCCTCATCTGACTAGCCAAGCAGCCCACTGATGATGACCATTGATTCATAGCAGGGAAATTCTGAATGAACACTGACGACTATGGGCTGAGAGAGACATGCTCGGTCTGACCGGTCTGTACTATTCTACCCCCCTCTATTCTCTTCTCCTCCTCCCCTCTCATCAAATCAAGTCAAATCAAACTTTATTTGTGACATGCGCCGAATACAACAGTTGTAGACTTTACCGGGAAATGCTTATTTACAAGCCCTTAACCAACAGTGCAGTACAAGAAGAGTTTAGGAAATATTTACCAAATAAACTAAAGAATTATAAAAAATTTGGAATTAAAAAAATTATAAAAATCTCCCCTCATATCCTCTCCTTGCGCCACTGAAACTCACTGCCATACAGGGCTGCCACTTAGCCACAGAACAGGGTTTGACTGATGAACAATTGGATGTTGTGGTGACCTACCAGCTGCTCAGACTTGACACAGAAGAGCTGGACGGTCTTGGCAGCGTTCTTGGCCACTGCCAGAGTCAGACTGGTGTCTACCGATGCCACGTTCAGCTCACTGAGGACACACACATAATAATATAACATGTAGGACAATGGAAAGAACAGGATCAGGGCAGGATCAGCAAAAAAAGTGAGATGACCAACAGATGTAAGAAATAATATTTCTGCTTTTTTTCTGAGAATTTTGTCTGAGTAGGGAACAGTGTTTGTGTAGGTGTGTACCTGGTGATGGTCTTGATGATGCTGTCCAGTTCGTCGTGGGAGGGGGGGTTGCGTCCCCCCATGGGGAACACCAGGTTGATGGGGTCAAACAGACGAGACAGAGACTTGGAGAGGTACGCTGCCTCGTAGGGCTGCAGAGAGTCCTTCAAAGCCTTCTCTGGACTACACACAGACACATGTTATTTATCTCATGAATGTGTTTACAAACTATATACAGCGATTGTTCATTATTTTCCTGGTTTTAAACAAAGTTCTACATTTGGGAACATGCCTAGAGGCCAGATTATCGGTCTATTTACACATCTCTCACACACTGATCTAGACCCACAGCGAGCGCACAGTGGACTGGTCTGTGGCACTGGAGCGAGATGAAGACATCAGTAGTGACAGGCTCTGGCAGGCCTACCCTCTCTTCCAACTCTCTCTCTCCCTTGCGCGCTCTCTCGTTTCTCTCACACTGATGAAATGGGGAAGAGGTAGAGAAACCCAAGCTAACAGCAGCCTGTAGGGCCGTCAAGCTTGCGCACACACACACACACACACACACACACACACACACACAGCTGTATGCACTTCTCCAGCAGCGCTCCAATCTTTGGTTCATCTGGCCAGTCATTTTATGCACCACAATTCATCAGACAGGGCGCTTATTGATTAATGGTGCTCTCTCGTTAACTGAAATGTAGCTCAATGAGAACAATGACGACAAGTGCCTTTCGCACACGAGCAAATGTGCATTCAATGTTTGTTCTCCATCTCATCACCACTCCTCTGCATGATTTTGCTCCCTCATATACCTCCCTGTGTCAACCAGCCGATTCATCCATCTCTTCCCACCCCGGCACTTCTCCGTCTGGGCTTTTTCACACCACCTCCTTTCATTCTATTCCCTCACTTTATCCGTTCTGCAGCTCTCTATCAGCTTGTTAGTGTACCCTCTTTCCATGCACCTCTCTCCCTCCGTCCGTCCGTCCATCCATCCCCTCTCCCTCCCTTCATCCCCCTCTCTGCCCAACCACAGCCACAACAGACACCTTGAGTAACAGAGGCAATTTGGCCCACAGCAGCGCCCGTAATTACAAGTTTAAACACTGAGACAACACACAGGCTGACAGCTCTACATCAGAGAGCAAACAGAGAGACGAAGCGAGAAAGAGTGTATGGGGTAGAGCGAGACAGGCAGAGCAAGGAAATGAAAGAGAAGTAGAGAGCGGGACGGAGAGAGGGACCCAAGAGAGAAGAGAGTAATAGAGAGAGGGAGATTTAATGGAGTCAGGGAGATAACCTGGGCCTGCTCCCAGTGGCTCTCATGTACCCATGGTTAATCAACACTGACTCAACTTGACTGAGTGCCAGGGGGATAACCAGCAGGGCCAGGCGCTGTAGCCTGGCACAGGATCTCCTACTGGGAAACAGGGAGCAGCAAGGGCCCCTGGCTGGGCCTGGAGCTCCACACCATTAGGTTAATGTGTGACTCATATCAGGCTCCAGCAGTTACAGACATACGCTATAGTGTACAGGAGCCATTTCCACCTGTCTGGTCACCTAGCCATCACAACACAATTTAAACACTCAAGTTGTTGCATCTGTCACAAATATAGTTGCTTATTCCAGACATCTACCGGCAGGATAGGGATATGTCAGGCCTGAAGTTCACCCAGTAGAGAGGGCCTACGTCCCAAATAGCACCCTATTCTATGGCTGTCCCTGACAAAAAATATATATATCTTGGTCGACGAGAGTAGTCTGTTCTTTAGAACCAACGATTGTTCGAAATTTGAAAATGTGTATTTTACCATATATAAAAATCAAATCAAATGTTATTTGTCACATGCGCCGAATACAACAGGTGAAGGTAGACCTTACCATGAAATGCTTACTAACAAAGCCCTTAACCAACCATGCAGTGAAAAAAATATTTACTAAATAAACTAGAGTAAAAAATATATAAAAAGTAACACAATAGGGCCTCCCAAGTGGTGTAGTGGTCTAAGGCACTACATTGCAGTTGCTAGCTGTGCCACTAGAGATCTTGGTTTGAGTCCAGGCTCTGTCGCAGCACAATTAGCTCTGTCGCGGCACAATTAGCCCAGCGTAGTCTGGGTTAGGGGAGGGTTTGACAGGCAGGGATGTCCTTGTTCCATCGTGCTCTAGCGACTTCTGTGAGACAGGCCAGACGCATGCATGCTGACACGGTCGCCAGGTGTTCCTTTGTTTCCTCCGACACATTGGTGCGGCTTCCGGGTTAAGCGGGCATTGTGTCAAGAAGCAGTGCAGAAATTGGGGAGAAAGTAAATACAAATATTTTACCCCTTTTTCTCCCAAATTTCGTAGTATCCAATTGGTAGTAGTTACAATCTTGTCTCATCGCTGCAACTCCCGTACGGACTCGAGAGAGGCAAAGGATGAGAGCCATGCGTCCTCCGAAATCTATATATAAAAAGTGACACAATAAAATATTGAGGCTATATACAGGGGGCACCAGTACCGACTCAATGTGCAGGGGTGCAGGTTAGTCAAGGTAATTTGTACATGTAGGTAGGGGTAATGTTACTATGCATGGACAATAAACAACGAGTAGCAGCAATGTAAGAACAAAGGAGGCAAATAGTCCGGGTGGCCATTTGATTAATTGTACAGCAGTCTTATGGCTTAGGGGTAGAAGCTTTTTGTACTTAGACTTGTGCTCCGGTACCACTTGTCATGCGGTAGCAGAGAGAACAGTCTATGACTTGGGTGACTGGAGTCTTTGACAATTTCTTTGGCCTTCCTCTGACACCACCAAGTATATAGGTCCTGGATGGCAGGAAGCTTGGCCCCAGGTATGCACTACCCTCTGTAACGCCTTATGGTCGGATGCCGAGCAGTTGGTGATGCAACTAGACGGTGATGCAACCGGTCAGGATGCTCTCGATGGTGCAGCTGTAGAACTTTTTGAAGATCACGGGACCCATGCAAAATCTTTTCAGTCTCCTGCGGGGGAAAATACATTGTCATGCCCTCTTCACAACTTTCTTAGTGTGTTTGGACCATGATAGTTTGTTGGTGGACACCAAGGAACTTGAAACTCTCGACCCGCTTCACACAGCCCATCGATGTAAATGGGGGTGTGTTCGGCCCTCCTTTTCCTGTAGTCCACGATAATCTCCTTTGTCTTGCTCACGTTGACAGAGAGCTTGTTGTCCTGGCACCACACTGCCAGGTCTCTGACCTCCTCTCTATAGGCGGTCTCAGTTGTCGGTGATCAGGCCTACCGCCGTTGTGTCGTCAGCAAACGTAATGATGGCGCTGGAGTCATACTTGGCCACACAGTCGTGAGTCAAAAGGGAGTACAGGAGGGGACTAAGCACGCATCCCTGAGGGGCCCCTGTGTTAAGGATCAGCGTGGCAGTTGTGTTGTTGCCTACCCGTCAGGAAGTCAAGGATCTAGTTGCAGAGGGAGGTGTTTGGTCCAAGGGTTCTTAGCTTAGCGATGAGCTTTGTGGGCACTATGGTGTTGAACACTGAGCTGTAGTCAATTAACAGCATTTTCACATACAGTACCGGTCAAAAGTTTGAACACTTACTCATTCAAGGGTTTTTGTTTATTTTTTACTATTTTCTACATTGTAGAATAATAGTGAAGACATCAAAACCAAGAAATATATTTTAGATTCTTCAAAGTAGCCATCCTTTGCCTTGATGACAGCTTTGGACACTCATGGCATTCTCTCAATCAGCTTCACCTGGAATGCTTTTCCAACAGTCTTGAAGTTCCCACATATGCTGAGCACGGCTTTTTCTTCAGTCTGCGGTCCAACTCATCCCAAACCATCTCAATTAGGTTGAGGTCGGGTGATTGTGGAGGCCAGGTCATCCGATGCAACACTCCATCACTCTCCTTCTTGGTCAAATAGCCCTTACACAGCCTGGAGGTGTGTTGGGTCATTGTCCTGTTGGCAGAAAAAAATTATAGTCCCCACTTATCGCTGCAGAATGCATTGGTTAAGTGTGCCTTGAATTATAAATAAATCACAGACAGGGTCACCAGCAAACCACCCCCACACCTTGGCCCAAGCAAGTCCTTTCCTTTTATTGGTGTCCTTTAGTAGTGGTTTCTTTGCAGCAATACGACCATGAAGGCCTGATTCACACAGTCTCCTCGGAGCAGTTGATGTTGAGATGTGTCTGTTACTTGAACTCTGTGAAACATTAATTTGGGCTGCAATCTGAGGCTGGTAACTCTAGTGAATTTATCCTCTGCAGCAGAGGTAACTCTGGGTCTTCCTTTCCTGGGGCGGTCCTCATGAGAGCCAGTTTCATCATAGCGCTTAATGGTTTTTACAACTGCACTTGAAGAAACATTCAAAGTTCTTGAAATCTTCCAGATTGACTGACCTTCATGTCTTAAAGTAATGATGGACTGTTGTTTCTCTTTGCTTATTTGAGCTGTTCTTTCCATAATATGGACTTGGTATTTTACCAAATAGGGCTATCTTCTGTATAGCACACCTACCTTGTCACAACACAACTGATTGGCTCAATGCATTAAGGAAAGAAATCCCACAAACAAACTTTTAACAAGGCACACCTGTTAATTGAAATCCATTCCAGGTGACTACCTCATGAAGCTGGTTGACAGAATACCAAGAGTGTGCAAAGCTGTCATCAAGGCAAAGGAGAAGAATCTAAAAATCTAAAATATATTTTGATTTGTTTAACACGTTTTTGGTTACTATATGACTCCTTATGTGTTATTTCATAGTTTTGATGTCTTCACTATTATTGTATAATGTAGAAAATAGTAAATATAAAGAAAAACACTTGAATGAGTAGGTGTGTCCAAACACTTGACCGGTACTGTAGGTGTAATATAGACACCCTGTTTGAATAAAACCAACTGTACTGTATGTAGGATACTTTGCCTGATGCTTTAGGCACTGAAATTAAAAATCAACACACAGAAATGACTAAAGAGGGAACAAGAGACCAATATAGCCTAACCAGAAGAAAAAAACCTGTTCCCAACCCGACCCTCTTCCTCCCTCCGTCCTTCTCAGATTCTGCCATTATGCTCCTGAAGTTGCTGATAATAGGCTACACCAGCGGTCGGAAAGTTATCATACCATTTCTACTGATCTGCGTGCCAGTTCTGATTTCCAAATGCACATTTTTGTGGAACAGTTACATTTTATTCATAATAAAGTCTTCACATCTCAAAATCAATGTCATGTGGTTAATCAAAATTATATCTAAATGAAAATTATACAAATTCAACTTCTATTGCCATAGCCTACATAAAGCAAACAAATAAAAACACTGTAGGCCGTAGGTAGAAAATATCCTGATAAAAATAAATATCCTATAAACCACATTTGCTTTTGCATGGCCTGTCTGCAAGGAACTTGAAACATGGTATCAACTTAACTTAGGTCCAGCCTGAAGCTCACACTAGCAATCTTGTAACATTGTATAAAATACAGTTGAAGTCGGAAGTTTACATACACCTTTGCCAAACACATTTAAACTATGTTTTTCACAATTCCTGACATTTAATTCTAGTAAAAACTCCCTGTCTTAGGTCAGTTAGGATCACCACTTTCTTTTGAGAATGTGAAATGTCAGAATAATAGTAGAGAGAATGATTTATTTCAGCTTTTATTTATTTCATCACATTCCCAGTGGGTCCGAAGTTTACATACACTCAATTAGTATTTGGTAGCATTGCCTTTAAATTGTTGAATTTGGGTCAAATGTTCCGGGTAGCCTTCCACAAGCTTCCCACAATAAGTTGGGTGAATTTTGGCCCATTCCTCCTGACAGAGCTGGTGTAACTGAGTCAGGTTTGTAGGCCTCCTTGCTCGCACACACTTTTTCAGTTCTGCCCACAAATTGTCTATGGGATTGAGGTCAGGGCTTTGTGATGGCCACTCCAATACCTCGACTTTGTTGTCCTTAAGCCATTTTGCCACAACTTTGGAAGTATGCTTGGGGTCATTGTCCATTTGGAAGACCCATTTGCAACCAAGCTTTAACTTCCTGACTGATGTCTTGAGATGTTGCTACTACATATCCACATAATTCCTCATGATGCCATCGATTTTGTGAAGTGCACCTGTTCCTCCTGCAGAAAAATACTTTTGTACCTGTTTCCTCCAGCATCTTCACAAGGACCTTTGCTGTTGTTCTGGGATTGAGTTGCACTTTTCGCAACAAAGTACTTTCATCTCTAGGAGACAGAACGTGTCTCCTTCCTGAGCGGTATGATGGCTGCGTGGTCCCATGGTGTTTATACTTGCGTAATATTGTTTGTACAGATAAACGTGGTACCTTCAGGCATTTGGAAATTGCTCCTAAGGATGAACCAGACTTGTGGAGGTCTACAATAATTTTTTTCTGAGGTCTTGGCTGATTTCTTTTGATTTTCCCATGATGTCAAGCAAAGAGGCACTGAGTTTTTAGGTAGGCCTTGAAATACATCCACAGGTACACCTCCAATTGACTAAAATGGCGTCAACTATTCTATCAGAAGCTTCTAAAGCTATGACATAATTTCCTGGAATTTCCCGAGCTGTTTAAAGGCACAGTCAACTTAGTGTATGTAAACGTCTGACCCCCTGGAATTGTGATACAGTGAATTATAAGTGAAATAATCTGTCTGTAAACAATTGTTGGAAAAATGACTTGTGTCATGCACAAAGCAGATGTCATAACCGACTTGCCAGAACTATAGTTTGTTAACAAGAAATTTGTGGAGTGGTTGAAAAACTAGTTGTAATGATTCCAACCTAAGTGTATGTAAACGTCCGACTTCAACTGTATGTGAGTTCTGGACAGACAGACAGAGCTGTAGGATATTTGCGCAAGGGATAAGAAGTAATCAGGTAGGTATTTTTTTTACACATTTCCACCGGATCAGAGCATGAGATTTTTACCCCTTTCATGCTGAGTGGTTATCGAAAGAGAGAGAGAGATGGAAAGATTTTTCAAATAGGCTACGTTGAGGAACTATTGTCATTCACAACGGATGTAAAAACATACTTTGTTTACTTGCTTTTTGAGACAAAGAAAAATGACTTTCAGATGTACTATTTCCAATTGTCTTAACTCATCATCACTGTGGAGATGACGAGTTAAGACAATTGGAAATAGTACATTTGCTCGCAGGCCAGGTAGCCTAGTTCTATGTGTAATCAGGTGCATGTCCTAACTCAAGATTGACAGGAGCACTCCAAACAAAAGACAATGAATAAATTGACAACTCGTAAATGGAAAGAAATAAACCCACATTTTCCCTCACAAGTGTAGCCTAGATTGTGCACTCCTAAAAAGACAACGATAAGACTAATATTAATAATATATTGAATCTATTAACAGAAATGACCGTAACAAAACAAACATTGTAGATTATAAATGATAGGAATTAACTGTAAATGTACTACTGGTGTGCCATCCCCGCGGCCTCTGCAATGGATTAGTCCAATCAGACAGGCGTGAATCATACCAGTGTCTCATGTGCCATAACAGTTTTTGTATATATTTGTCAATGCTCAACAACAAAAAATGTAATATATCGGGCGACCAACAGCCTATCGACCAAACAATCGACTAAATGGGGTCAGCCCTACCCTATTCCCTATTTAGTGCACTACTTTTGACCAGGGCAATGGGAGGGTGAGTCTGGTCCAGCAGGACTCTATAAAACTCTGATGTTGACGTTTCTTTATCAATCGTTTTCTTCAACTGTCCTTCGATCGTTCTCTGTTCTCTCCACTACAAAGCCCTGTCTCTCCTCAGAGAGGTGCCATATAGCTTGCTCCCGTCAGATAGCTACTGCCCTCCGTGACTTCATTCAACTACTTCTTATACACTCACACTGGAGGCCTTTGGAAAAGCTTTATCTCTCCCCCTTCTTTCACTCTTTCTGGCACTCTGCCCACACACATACACACTTTATCTCTAACTCGCCCCCTCCTCCCCCATCACTGAGCACTCTAAAATATAGTAGGTTTAATGGACGTTTACGTTCTGCTCCATCCATGCATACCAATCAGTGTGCTGGCTGTGACCGGTTCTGTGGTTTGTTTTAATTGCTAGTGGTCTCCCATATTTAAACTCTCCTACAGCTTTAGTACTCTGTATAAAGAGATAGAGACTTTACATTCTGAGATTCACCACGTATCAAGGAATGTGTGTGTGAGAGAGAATCTTCATACTGAAATCTTTTCTGTCAATCACAGCAAGCTGGGTCAAATCCCACACTGGTTAGTCAAGGTAAGGCTGTGTGTGTGTGTGTGTGTGTGTGTGTGTGAGAGAGAGAGAGACTCATCCCGAACCGGTCGATCATTGAGTAGGATGTGAAGAGGCAGACTGCATACTGTAGCAAAGCCGAGAGAGTGTGTGTGTGTGTATTCGTTCACTTCAGACTCACTCGTAGTCGTGTTTGGTTTGTGTGAAAAGGTCCTGGTTGTCCATCTCTGTGGTGGGCAGGTCCATGGCGGTGTCCAGCCCTGCGCTGCTCGATATCACCCCCTGGATGCTGGAGCTGTACTGCTGCAGCCGACGCCACAGGTCGTTATAGAGACGGAGAAGCTTAGGGTACTCTCCCTCTAATGCCTGCTTGAGGAAGGATGAGGCTGGAGAGGGAGAGAGAGAACGAGAACGGTGTAGGGGTGAGGAGGAGGTCACAAAAAGAGAAGGATGGGAAGGAGGACGAGCAGAAGAGTGGAGCCGTAAAATGTCACCTTCTGTGTTTTAATGACTGCAAAGGTAAACATCTGCTTTGATGCACACTAACAGTCTTTCTGCTCCCGTGAACTAGAAACATCACATTATCCCTGATTACCAGACTAGAACATGGATGAAGGGATGAGACTGAAACAGAAAGACTATCCTGATCAAAATAAAGCAAAATAAAATAAATGGTGACATTTTCCCGCTCATTATTATGTTAATTACCTGACTTTGCGAGTGATTTGTTGCTCGTTAAGGGATGATATGCAGATTGTTTTAATGTAGATTGATTTGGTGAATGCATAATATAGTGTTTTATAATGATTCATACAGGTTTGAACTGAAGTACTTTCAGGCTCTTGTATATTTACATATGCTAATTGAACCAAAAGGTTATTTCACCATAAGAGAAAGAATAAGAGGAACAAAATTGAAGAATATTTGGAGGAGTGCAGGGCACTGGTACAGAGACAGATGGATAGAGAGAGAGAAAGAGAGAGCCAGCGAGACAAAGACAGAGAGAGAGCGAGGAAGGAGAGATATACTGGGCCTGTGCGGATTAACTCCGTATTGACCAGTGAGAGTGAATGAGGAGCATCATTAACAGGTGATAACACTGTACTGTGTTAGAGCAGGGATCAATAGACACGGATTCGTCCAAGGCAGGCTGCTGTGGGCTTCACGACATGGCAAAGACACACGTAATGATTAGGGTGATGGTGACTGGATCATAGCTTGACTTCGCTCTTTCTTTACCCTGCCAAGAGAACACTTTGTATAGGTTGTGTTGTGGACATTTTCCCTTCGTATCCTTTTCACGTCATCCGCTATCAGTCAATGTTCTCGAGTCTCTCTCACCACCAGGGCATTAGATACAGATCTCGGCAGCAGAAACGGCAACGGCGTCTATAAGAGTTTTTAGAAACAGCTCCATACGCAGTCAACAGATCCTGTAGGTAGGCAGCCCACAGATCGTTGTGTGGAAATAGAGTTAACAGCACCACAGGAACCAAACGCGCCGCTCTTTTACTCTCATCTAAATCTACTGACATTTATCCCTTCTGGTGAAATGGCACACTTACTGTATGATAAGGAGGGGGCGGAAACTTTTCTCTGCGGTGTGTGTGGATGGATGCTGTTGGGTTGTCTCTCCACCTTTTATAGGGCCTGTCCCATGGCGGGGTATAAATTAAAGAAGGGGTGTGCGAGTGTGTCTGTATGTGTTTATAGATCCTGTCCTGTCTGAAAAGGGGTTATATATCACCAGAGAGGTGTAATCATACCCCGCAGTGGTTGGGATGGGACATGGAGGGGCGTTTAGGGTTTTTAGGCGAAGGGAAGAGTGATGGCCCACTGTTTGTGCTGTACCGCTGACACACACACACACACACACACACACACACACACACACACACACACACACACACACACACACACACACACACACACACACACACACACACACACACACACGCAGGTACAGCATTATTTGCAGGTGGCATAACGCTATGGCTAAAAGAGAGAAAACGAAGAGAAACGTAAGAGGGAGAGAGAGAGAGAGAGAGAGAGAGAGAGAGAGAGCGAGACCCAGAGAGAGAGTAAGCACACACACACACTGCTACTAGGGTGCATCAGCGTTACTCTGTGAAACAGACATTGCTCTGTAGCCTCACCAGCCGTAGCTCTCTGGAACTCCACCGAGAGAGTGTGTGTGACATCACTCCAAAACGTGTAGAGGATATCAGGCTGGCCGTCCTGCCGAGAGAAGAGAGAAACAACTGAACAGAGAGTCACACAAGGAGACACACACACACAGGGCTGCGATGACTGCAGTCTGCGCCCAACAGGCAGAAGGGCAGGGTGACTGTCATTATCATCATTATCTACCAGTGTGATCCTCAGCCACACCAGATGCTGCTATCGCCGCACACATTTATCACACTGCAAATCAGCTAGAAACACACACACACACACACCGTGCTGTGCCATAACCATCACAGTGGACAACAATGACAGCTCATCACCATAATGACAAGTCATAGCAGGGCGTCTTACGATGGGCTGAGGAGGTTTGTCCACTAATGAGGGTCCACTCCTCTGAAGCATGCAGAGCTAGTACACACATCTGACTCAAATAGGAGTCTTGTAACACAGGGAATACACACTGACTAGATAGGGTGGTGAGTGCCATTTTTAAACACACACACAAACGTAAATGCAAACACTGACACATACACACACACACGCATGAACACTCAAAAACACACACACACACACACACACACACACACACACACACAGTTTACTAAACACACACATACACACGACGGAAGTGAAAGTAGAGAGGGAGGGGAAAGTCTAATCAAAACAAAGACATATGAAGGGGGAGTGTGTCACCACATCCCTCCATCAACGTGGCCCTCCTCGCCTCCTAATATAATCACTGCTAATCAGTGGAGAAGGACACACAGGCATGCACACACACACACACACACACATAGATGCTAGTAGCAGATTAGTGTGTCTTCGAAGGGTGAATTTCAATTATTGAATGGCCGTGTCTCTCAGAAACTAAAGTAAACTAGGCCTACTTTGCTCCATGTTCTGCACCAGGGGTGGGGAAACTTTTTGGCTCGAGGGCCACATCGGGATTTTGAAATTCAACGGAGGGACGCATTTTTTGGGGGAAATTTTTTTGTTTGTTAAAATCAATTTGCGGGGGCATCCTGAGTGGCGTAGCGGTCTAAGGTACTGCGTCGCAGTGATTGACGCATCACTACAGACCCGGGTTTGTTCCCAGGCTGTGTCACAGTTGGCCGTGACTGGGAGACCCATGAGGCGGCGCACAATTGGCCCAGCATCGTCTGGGTTAGGAGAGGGTTTGGGCAGGCCGAGATTTCCCTGTTCCATTGCGCTCTAGCGACTGCTGTGGCGGGCCGGGCGCATGCACGCTGACACGGTCGCCAGGTGTACGGTGTTTCCTCCGACACATTGGTGCGACTGCGTTCCGGGTTAAGTGGACATTGTGTCAAGAAGCAGTGTGGGGGCCTGGCTGGGTCGTGTTTCGGAGGATGCACGGCTCTCGACCTTCGCCTCTCCTGAGTCCGTACGGGAGTTGAAGTGATGGAACAAGACTGTAACTACCAATTGGGTATCACAAAATTGGGGAGAAAAAAAAAAAGTGTAAAAATGTTTGAGTTTAAAAATAAATTATTATTCATATTTAAAAAAAAAAATGTAATGTCTCGCGGGCCAGATTGAAGTGCCCGGAGGGCCATACTTTGCCCCCCTCTTGTTTTACATTGTCCTGTGGCCCAACACAAAGAGAATGGAGACACACAGTCCATCAATGTCACCCTGCTAATTTTAAACCAACACAAAACAGACCAGACCATGTGTATGCCCTACTTCTAAACATACGTACACAGGCATGCGCACACACATTAGATCTTAATTGGTGCAAGCTGCTAATAGGTCGACTGCTGTCCTGAATATAAAAGGACAATTATAGGACTGTGGAGCGTGACAACGGCGGGAACGAGAGGGTGGGGGAATAGAAGCAGAGCGAGTGAGGAAGGAAGGGAGAGAAAGAGAGGAGCGGGAGCAAATTAAGAGGTCTATGCTCCTGTAAGAAAGAAAATCGGCACAGCTGAATCTCTTTCAGCTTGTATTAGATAACTCAAGTCCCTCCAAGCTGTTCTGCTTAACAGCCTAGCATTCTGCTGATGCAAGCAAGAGTCAATAAAGCCTGGGTAGGTCTGGTTCAGGACAGGCCCAAGTAACGGACCGATCAGGATGGAGAGGGGAATGGGAGAGGGACAGAGGGACAGAGGAGGGGAAAGAGGTAGGCAGGGGAAGGCAAAAGAGAAGAGAATGATACTGACAAGAGTTTAAATGTTTTTTATTTTACCTTTATTTAACTAGGCAAGTCAGTTAAGAACATATTCTTATTTTCAAATGACAGCCTAGGAACAGTGAGTTAACTGCCTTGTTCAGTGGCAGAATTACATATTTTTAACTTGTCAGCTCGGGGATTCGATCTTGCAACCTTTCAGTTACAAGTCCAACGCTCTAACCACTAGGCGACCTGCCGCCCCGGTAGTAGAGGAATAGATGTTGTGGAAGGGTGTGCTGATGACAGTTCAGGGGCAAGAACACACGGACCTTTTATGAGGACATGGCGTCTCACCTTAATGATCTCACTGATGAAGCAGACGTGAGTGACAGGGTCTCTCTTCTTCGTCAGGACCTTCTGGAGGTGTTGCACCTAAACACAGAGAGGTTACATGTTAACTCCGTACTCCCTGACTAGGTACATTATTCTACTTCAGCAGGTAAAAATGTGCACATTTACTTTTAAAATATCTGCAAAGGTAAAGGCATACCTGTCCGCAAGCGGCACAGATCTGGTCCATGAGTTTCTCTAGGTTTGTCCAGAGAGCAGCTCGGAACGCTGCCGTGTTACCTGGGGTTGGCATCACCGCTCTGCCTGGCGCACCTGACACACACACACACACACACACACACACACACACACACACACACACACACACACACACACGGGTGAAAAAGTTACACAGGACAAGAGTACCAAAACTGAAACACTATTTTCCTCACCCCCTAACTCTCACCCCCGCCTACCTCTGTTGCCAGTGGGCTGGGTGAGTCCCTTGATGTCCAGGGCGGTGGTGACGTTGTCCTGTATGGTGGTCCGGTAGCCCTCCACCACCCCACTGATGGTCTCCCTCAGACTGCCCAGGTTATAGAACACCTGGAGGGCCGTGCCGACCTGGGTCGGGTTCTACATGGGGACACAGAGGAGAGGAGACAGTTGGTGTGTGCGTGTGTGTCAGGTTCAGTTATTCAACTCCAACCCTATCTAGTCTGAGACAGTCAGTCTTGGAGCACAGTGGAGTCCAATCAACCAACTAAATACACGTCAGACATACTTCTACTGACTGGATAGACACACAGAATGGAGTGCACCTCACACTCTGGAATAGCAGAGAAACACACGTACCGACACACACACAAGTTCAGACGATTGACGTCACTATACGGAAGGGAGGGGGTGGTCTAAAAAAATGGGTCATATTCAACAATTCTCCTCAGTTAACGGGAAAAGATCAGGATACGCAAGTACTCGGACATTTCTCTGTGTAAGTGTGTGTGCGTGCATGGTTGTGTGTGAGTAATTACTAGTAGGGTCTGATAGCAGCTCTTATTAAGGAACAAGCACTCAGGACTAATAGGAGCTTTGTTCACCATCATCCAGAAACCACTCACACCCACCCCATCTCTCCCTCCCCTCTCTCCTCGCTGTTGCACACATGAAACAGAGATTGAGGTCAGACCCCAGTCTTCTAGCTCCCTCCCTCTCCATCTCATTTCTCTGGCCTAACGAGTTCTTGGAAACACAGTTTCAACTCTCTCCATTCCTAACTCAGGGCCATTTAGGAAACTGCCCCTAAAGTCAGCTCCAGCTGGGTCATAATCAGGAAGCCAGCGCCAGAGCTCACGGCCCAGTGAGGTGTCAGCTGGTGGATGTGATAATGTCAAGACCCTGTCATGGAGCCTCGACCCCAGCCGTCTGGAAGGCGTGACACTATATGTCTCATGTCTGCAGTCCTTGGATTGGTCAATAGGGTGACACAGGTGTTGAGTAAACCATGCTGTTATCATGTCCAAAGCCATGACGCAGTATTTCTAATGCCAAAGAGTTTGCTGTGGATAAAAAGGATGCGTCCGTGCATGACACACACAGAAATACACTAACTGATGAGGGGCGATATTTGATCAGTTCTTTGCGAGTGTGAGCTCTGCAGCGTCCGTCCGGGTCAGGTGGGTAGGTGTGTGTGTGTGTGTGTGTGTGTGTAGAAATACAGGGCTCTGTGCAGGCCAGTCAAGTTATTCCACACCGATCTCAACAAACCATTTCCATATGGACCTCGCTTTGTGCATGGGGGCATTGTCATGCTGAAACAGGAAAGGGCCTTCTCAAAACTATTGGAAGTTGGAAGCGCAGAAACGTCTACAATGTCATTGTGTGCTGTTGCGTTAAGATTTCCCTTCACTGGAACTAACGGGACTAGCCCAAACCATGAAAAACAGCCCCAGAGCATTATTCCTCCTCCACCAACCTTCACAGTTTGCACTATGCAGAGGCAGGTAGCCTTCTCCTGGCATCCACCAAAGCCAGATTCGTCCATCGGACTGCCAAAAGGTGAAGCTTGATTCATCACTCCAGAGAACGAGTTTTCACTGCTACAGAGTCCAACGGCGGCGAGCTTTACACCACTCCAGCCAACACTTGGCGTTGCGCATGGTAATCTTAGGCTTGTGTGCTCGGCCATGGAAACGCTTGGCTGCTTGGCCATGGAAACCCATTTAACGAAGCTCCCGACAAACAGTTATTGTGCTGAAGTTGCTTCCAGAGGCAGTTTGGAACCCAGCAGTGAGTGTTGCAACCAAGGACAGACCATTTTTAGCACGTCAGCACTCGGCAGTGCCGTTCTGTGAGCTTGTGTAGCCTGCCACTGAGCAGCTGAGCCGTTGTTGCTCCTAGATGTTTCCACTTCACATTAACAGCAGCTCTGTCCGCAAACGGGTGTGGCTGAAATAGCCAAATTCACAAATTAGAAGGCATGCCGACATACTTTTGGCCATGATGGATACACATATATATATATATATATATCAGTGCTGTGAAAAAGTATTTGCCCCTTTCCTGATTTCTTATTTTTTTGCACATTTGTCACACCTAAATGTTTCAAATCATCAAACAAATTTAAATATTACACAAAGATAACCAAAGTAAACACAAAATGCAGTTTTTAAGTGATGATTATAAGGTAAAAAAGCTATCCGAACCTTCATGGCCCTATGTGAAAAGGTAATAGCCCTCTAAACCTAATAACTGGTTGTGCCAGCCTCAGCAGTAACAACTGCAATCAAGTGTTTGCGATAACTGGCAATGAGTCTTTCACATCGCTGTGGAGGAATTCTGGCCCACTCTTCTTTGCAGAATTGTTTTAATTCAGCCACATTGGAGGGTTTTTGAGCATGAACCGCCTTTTTAAGGTCACGCCACAGCATCTCAATCGGATTCAAGTCCAGACTTTGACTAGGCCACTCCAAAACCTTCATTTTTTTTAAGCCATTCAGAGGTGGACTTGCTGGTGTGTTTTGGATCATTGTCCTGCTGCAGAACCCAAGGGCACTTTAGCTTGAGGTCATGAACTGGTGGCCGGAAATTCTCCTTCAGGATTTTTTTGGTAGAGAGCAGAATGGTTCATGGTTCCATCAATCACAGCAAGTGGTCCAGGTCCTGAAGCAGCAAAGCAGCCCGAGACCATCACACTACCACCACCATATTTGACTGTTTGTATGATGTTCTTTTTCTGAAATGCTGTGTTACTTTTACGCCAGATGTAACGGGACGCACAACTTTTGTCTCGTCAGTCCACAGAATATTTACCCAAAAGTCTTGGGGATCATCAAGATGTTTTGCAAAAGTGAGACAAGCCTTTAAGTTCTTTTGGGTCAGCAGTGGTTTTCGCATTGGAACTCAGTTTTGTACAACGCGACTCAGACCAGAACATACCGGACCTATTTTTCTCTCCATATCCCCGGATTTCAACAAAAAGCTCTGGACATTTACGCCTGGATCTCGTAGCTAGCTAGCTGTGTGACTATTACCTCCACTGTATTCACATCCTACCATACCTTTGTCTGTACATTATACCTTGAAGCTATTTTATCGCCCCCAGAAACCTCCTTTTACTCTGTTCCGAACGTTCTCGATGACCAATTCTCAAAGCTTTTAGCCATACCCTTATCCTACTCCTGCTCTTTTCCTCTGGTGATGTAGAGGTGAATCCAGGCCCTGCAGTGCCTAGCTCCACTCTTATTCCCCAGGCGCTCTCTTTTGATGACTTCTGTAACCGTATTAGCCTTGGTTTCATGCATGTTAACATTAGAAGCCTCCTCCCTAAGTTTGTTTTATTCACTGCTTTAGCACACTCTGCCAAACCGGATGTTCTAGCCGTGTCTGAATCCAAGCTTAGGAAGACCACCAAAAATTCTAAAATCTTCATCCCTAACTACAAGATTTTCAGACAAAATAGAACGGCCAAAGGGGGCGGTGTTGCAATCTACTGCAGAGATAGCCTGCAGAGTTCTGTCCTACTATCCAGGTCTGTACCCAAACAATTTGAACTTCTACTTTTAAAAATCCACCTCTCTAAAAACAAGTCTCTCACCGTTGCCACCTGCTATAGACCACCCTCTGCCCCCAGCTGTGCTCTGGACACCATATGTGAACTGATTGCCCCCCATCTATCTTCAGAGCTTGTGCTGCTAGGCGACCTAAACTGGAACATGCTTAACACCCCAGCCATCCTACAATCTAAGATTGATGTCCCCAATCTCACTCAAATGATCAATTAACCTACCAGGTACCACCCCAAAGCCGTAAACACGGGCACCCTCATAGATATCATCCTAATCAACTTGCCCTCTAAATACACCTCTGCTGTTTTCAAACAAGATCTCAGCGATCACTGCCTCATTGCCTGCTTCCGTAATGGGTCAGCGGTCAAACGACCTCCACTCATCACTATCAAACGCTCCCTGAAACACTTCAATCACCTTTCTAATCGACCTGGCTGGGGTATCCTGGAAGGATATTGACCTCATCCCGTCAGTAGAGGATGCCTGGTTATTTAAAAAAAAAAATGCCTTCCTCACCATCTTAAATAAGCATGCCCCATTCATGAAATTTAGAACCAGGAACAGATATAGCCCTTGGTTCCCTCCAGACCAGACTGCCCTTAACCAACACAAAAACATCCTATGGCGTTCTGCATTAGCATCGAACAGCCCCCGTGATATGCAACTTTTCAGGGAAGCTAGAAACTAATATATACAGGCAGTTAGAAAAGCCAAGGCTAGCTTTTTCAAGCAGAAATTTGCTTCCTGTAACACAAACTCAAAAACGTTCTGGGACACTGTAAAGTCCATGGAGAATAAGAACACCTCCTCCCAGCTGCCCACTGCACTGAGGATAGGAAACACTGTCACCACTGATAAATCCACTATAATTGAGAATTTCAAGAAGCTTTTTTCTACGGCTGGCCATGCTTTCCAACTGGCTACTCCTACCCCAGTCAACAGCACTGCACCCCCCACAGCAACTCGCCCAAGCCTGCCCCATTTCTCCTTCTCCAAAATCCAGTCAGCTGATGTTCTGAAAGAGCTGCAAAATCTGGACCCCTACAAATCAGCCGGGCTAGACAATCTGGACCCTTTCTTTCTAAAATTATCTGCCAAAATTGTTGCAACCCATATTACTAGCCTGTTCAAACTCTCTTTAGTGTCGTCTGAGATTCCCAAAGATTGGAAAGCAGCTGCGGTAATCCCCCTCTTCAAAGGGGGGGACACTCTTGACCCAAACTGCTACAGACCTATATCTATCCTACCCTGCCTTTCTAAGGTCTTCGAAAGCCAAGTCAACAAACAGATTACCAACCTTTTCGAATCCCACCATACTTTCTCCGCTATACAATCTGGTTTCAGAGCTGGTCATGGGTGCACCTCAGCCACGCTCAAGGTCCTAAACGATATCTTAACCGCCATTGATAAGAAACAATACTGTGCAGCCGTATTCATTGATCTGGCCAAAGCTTTCGACTCTGTCAATCACCACATCCTCATCGGCAGACTCGATAGCTTTGGTTTCTCAAATGATTGCCTCGCCTGGTTCACCAACTACTTCTCTGATAGAGTTCAATGTGTCAAATCGGAGGGCCTGTTGTCCGGGCCTCTGGCAGTCTCTATGGGGGTGTCTCAGGGTTCAATTCTTGGACCGACTTTCTTCTCTGTAAACATCAATGATGTCGCTCTTGCTGCTGGTGAGTCTCTGATCCACCTCTACACAGATGACACCATTCTGTATACTTCTGGCCCTTCTTTGGACACTTTGTTAACAACCCTCCAGATGAGCTTCAATGCCATACAACTCTCCTTCCGTTGCCTCCAATTGTTCTTAAATACAAGTAAAACTAAATGCATGCTCTTCAACCGATCGCTGCCTGTACCTGCCCGCCCAGCCAACATCACTAATCTGGACGGTTCTGACTTAGAATATAAGGACAACTACAAATACCCAGGTGTCACTCACATCAAACATCTCCAAACCAAAGTTAAATCTAGAATTGGTTTCCTATTTCGCAACAAAGCATCCTTCACTCATGCTGCCCTTGTAAAACTGACCATCCTACCGATCCTCGACTTCGGCGATGTCATTTACAAAATAGCCTCCAATACCCAACTCAATAAATTGGATACAGTCTTCACAGTGCCACCCGTTTAGTCACCAAAGCCCCATATACTACCCACGACTGCGACCTGTACGCTCTCGTTGGCTGGCCCTCGCTTCATACTCGTCGCCAAACCCACTGGCTCCAGGTCATCTACAAGACCCTGCTAGGTAAAGTCCCCCCTTATCTCAGCTCGCTGGTCACCATAGCAGCACCCACCTGTAGCACGGGCTCCCGCAGGTATATCTCTCTGGTCACCCCCCAAAACCAATTCTTCCTTTGGCCGCCTCTCCTTCCAGTTCTCTGCTGCCAATGACTGGAACGAACTACAAAAATCTCTGAAACTGGAAACACTTATCTCCCTCACTAGCTTTAAGCACCAGCTGTCAGAGCAGCTCACAGATTACTGCACCTGTACATAGCCCATCTATAATTTAGCCCAAACAACTTTCTCCCCCCCCTACTGTATTTATTTATTTATTTTGCTCCTTTGCACCCCATTATTCATCTCTCTACTTTGCACATTCTTCCACTTCAAATCTACAATTCCAGTGTTTTACTTGCTATATTGTATTTACTGCGACACCATGGCCCTTTTTTGCCTTTACCTCCCATCTCACCTCATTTGCTCACATTGTATATAGACTTATTTTTCTGCTGTATTATTGACTGTATGTTTATTTTACTCCATGTTTAACTCTGTGTTGTTGTGTGTGTCGAACTGCTTTGCTTTATCTTGGCCAGGTTGCAATTGTAAATGAGAACTTGTTCTCAACTTGCCTACCTGGTTAAATAAAGGTGAAATTAAAAACAACATTTAAAAAAATACAGAAGAAAGCCATATTTGGTAAAATACCAAACCCATGTTATGGCAAGAACAGCTCCAATAAGCAATAAGCAAAGAGAAATGACAGTCCATCATTCCTTTAATAAGACATGAAGGTCAGTCAATCCAGAAAATGTCAAGAACTTTTAAAGTTTCTTCAAGTGATGTCGCAAAAACCATCAAGCGCTATGATGAAACTGGCTCTCATGAGGACCGCCACAGGAAAGGAAGACCCAGAGTTACCTCTGCTGTAGAGGATAAGCTCATTAGAGTTAACTGCACCTCAGGTTGCAGCATAAATAAATGCTTCACAGAGTTCAAGTAACAGACACATCTTAAAGTCAACTGTTTAGAGGATATTGTGTGAATCAGGCATTCGTGGGCGAATTGCTGCAAAGAAACCACTATTAAAGGACACCAATAAGAAAAAGAGACATGTTTGGGACAAGAAGCACGAGCAATGGACATTAGACAGGTGGAAATCTGTCCTTTGTTCTGATGAGTCCAATTTGAGATTTTTGGTTCCAAGGGCCATGTCTTTGTGACACGGATGATCTCTGCATGTGTGGTTCCCACCGTGAAGCAAGGAAGAGGATGTGTAATGGTGCTTTGCTGGTGACACTGTTGGTGATTTATTTAGAATTCAAGGCACACTTAACCAGCACGGCCACCACAGAATTCTGCAGCGATACACCATCCCACCTGGTTTGCGCTTTGTGGGGCTATCATTTCTTTTTTAAATGGACAATGACCCAAAACACACCTCCAGGCTGTGTAAGGGCTATTTGACCAAGAAGGAGAGTGATGGTACTGCATCAGATGACCTGGCCTCCACAATCACCCAACCTCAACCCAATTGAGATGGTTTGGGATAAATTGGACAGCAGATTGAAGGACAAATATGCCAACAAATGCTCAGCATATGTGGGAACTCCTTCAAGGCTGTTGGAAAAGCATTCCTCGTGATGCTGGTTGAGAGAATGCCAAAATATATTTAGATTTGTATAACACTTTTTGGATTACTATATGATTCCATATGTTATTTCACAGTTTTGATGTCTTCACTGAAATCTATTCTATGTAGAAAATAGTAAATAATGTAGAAAAACCATTGAATAAGTAGGTATATATATATATATATATATATTGAGATGGGTTTGGGATAAATTGGACAGCAGATTGAAGGACAAATATATATATATAAAATGAGTGGAGAACAGGAGGGCTTCTTAAAGAAAAACTAACAGGTCTGTGAGAGCCGGAATTCTTACTGGTTGGTAGGTGATCAAATACTTATGTAATGCAATAAAATGCTAATTAATTACTTAAAAATCATACAATGTGATTTTCTGGATTTTTGTTTTAGATTCCGTCTCTCACAGTTGAAGTGTACCTATGATAAACATTACAGACCTCTACATGCTTTGTAAGTAGGAAAACCTGCAAAATCGGCAGTGTATCAAATACTTGTTCTCCCCACTGTATATATAAATAAATACATAGTATATGCCCTGTTGGGGCTCTGTGGCAGCTCAGTGCCAGTGTGAGATGTTTTCACGTTGCCTCGCCCCAGGGTAATACACAAACACTTTTTGTTCCCAGTGTAGCAGGTGCCGAGGGGGATCTTTCTCTTTCGGCATAACAAAAATCAGGCTAATTGGTTTGGCTTGATTGGGCGCACACACACACACACACACACACACACACACACACACACACACACACACCAGGAGTAGTGAGACCTTCGCTGTCGACCGGGAGGTGAGAGGAGCAGGCTAAAAATACCCCCACTCAGTCTTAATGAGCATGTGGCAGCATACACAGGCTGCTTCCCAAATGGCACCTTATTTTCTACATAGTGCACTACGGGCCCTGGTCAAAAGTAGTGATCTACGTAGGGAGTAGTGTGCCGTTTTTGGTATTTACATTAACCCCCCCCTTCCATTTGGTTTGTACACTGCTGCTACTCACTGTGTATTATCTATGCATAGTCACTTCACCCCTACCTACATGTACAAATGACCTCTACTAACTTGTACACCCGTACATAGACTCGGTACTGGTACCCCCTGTATATACCCTCGTTATTGTTATTTTAAATATAAATATTAATAAATATTTAAATATTTTCTTAACTCTTTTGAACTGCACTGTTGGTTAAGGGCTTGCAAGTAAGCATTTCATGTTAAGGTCTACACTTGTATTCATCGCATGTGACAAATAAAGTTTGATTTGATTTGAGACACAGCCACACAGTACAGGGGAAGAACCCACCCTTCACAGACCATTACTGTATTGTTGTCGTCAGGAAGGCAGCTGCATCCTTATAGACACCATGTCAGATGTCATTAAACCAGGCAGGGACTGTAATATTCACAGTGCTGAGTAAACACAAACACCTTGCTAGGTTCTTGGCTTCCTTCACTGCTAGGCCTATTCCTTGACATGAAAGTGATGCACTGACCGTGAGGCTGCTGTCATGGCTTCGACATTTCTCATTTCAAGAGACGCCCCGGTAAAATAAAAAATCATTCTGAACATATGAACGTAGCCAAGGTCACAGTGTTACATATTCAGCCGGCAGAGCCTGCCTCTTTACAGATGGCCTGGGTCCGCAGTATTAAAATATATCTCTCTATGGCTGGGCCTGCTGCTAGTACAAGGTTGGTGTGTACTGGATCCCACACACTCAGGGAAGACATCCAAAAAGGTACCTCATCACACAGAAAACAACAATTTCTCATTATAAGTGAGGAGGATAGCAGGCCATATGTGCAGGCATATTCACATTCACAGGAGTGAGAAAGGCTTATTTTGGTGGTTACAAGATTAGATGCGTTTCTCTAGAGGAAGGTGGGCAACCATGGAGAAGAGGCTTTGCATGCTGTGTCTCGATTTTGTTTCGGAGAGAGGCATGTTTTAATGTTTTGTGGTTTTGTTCTTTCTAAAACATTACAGGCAGGTTTAATGTTTGTTTTTTGGTGTGCACGCGCGCCTATGTGTTGTGGAGGAGGGTCTCTAAAAATCATTGACATTTCTCTAATAAAGACACATTTAATGTTTGGTGGGTTGTGTGTATTTGATGGTGGGCTGGGGGGTGTCTCTTCCTGATAGGAAGGTTTACTATTTGACTGGTATTTGAGTGAAAGCAGCTTACAGGAGCTGTAATGTGAGCTACAGGGGGCCTAGCCATCAACAGTATGAAGCATTGTAACCAGACACATACATTCACACACACAGCTTTTCTTTGAATAAGGAATTCATTATACAGAATGCATACCAAGGACGACGACTGACTCAACCTCAGAAACATTCCTCTTTCATTTACCTCTGCTGGAATGAATAATTGAATGCAAGTCATCTCTTGTGATCTCTTTTATTTTCCCCAGAGGATTTGAGGTCAGTGGTGTTAAGGCACTTCTGGGAGTAGTTGCAGCCAGCTTCCAGGTAGCTCCCCCTGTCAGAGAGACTGAGGCAGCGACGCGAATGACAACCCTCTGCTTTGCACTTCCTTCCTAGAGACACCTGTTGGCCTGAATCATTACCCACTGTCCATACACCCTGTTAGCTTTTACCACTGAGTGGACATTCACTTTCACTCATTCACACACACTCACTCACACTCAAGAGGGTATGACAAGAAATTGGTCAAACAAACCAATCGCTGATAAGAGGATGGGTGAGATGGTTTCCACACATGCTGGTGGGTTATGTACCATCTGACGTTTGCTTTCCTGTAAGTGTGTGTGTGTGTGTGTGTGTGTGTGTCTCTCTCTCTCTCTCGGTTTTATGACAAATATGTGTTTTGAGGTAACAATATCAAACAACACCTATGACAAATAGGTATGCCATGACTGGGCATATGTCTGTCTGGGGTAGATGTCCACCCATGGAGTAGGCGTCTGTCCTGAATGGGGTTCATGACTGGGCATATGTCTGTTTTAGGGTCATCTATAAAAATGCCGGGCAGGCCCAGTTGCCCATTATTTTGCCTACCATGACTATGTCCCCATAGAATGACAATGCCTTCATTCACAGGGCACGAGTGGTCACTGAATGGTTTGATGAGCATTAAAACGATGTAAACCATATGCCGTGGCCGTCTCAGTCACCAGATCTCAACCCAATTGAACACTTACGGGAGGTTCTGGAGCGGCGACTGAGACACCACCATCAACAAAACACCAAGTGATGGAATTTCTTGTGGAAGAACGGTGTAGAATCCCGTCAATAGAGTTCCAGTCATTTGTAGAATATATGCCACAGTGCATTGAAGCTGTTTGGCTGTGGTGGCCCAAAGCCCTTTTAAGAAACTTTATATTGGTGTTTCCTATATTTTGGCAATTACCTGTATGTTGGTGGGTTAGGCACACTGACATTTGCTTTCCTGTAAGTATGTGTGTGTGTGTGTGTGTGTGTGTGTGTGCGTGTGTGTGTGCGTGTGTGTGTGTGTGTGTGTGTATACACAGTATATCACAAAAGTGAGTACACCCCTCACATTTTTGTAAATATTTGAGTATATCTTTTCATGTGACAACACTGAAGAAATGACACTTTGCTACAATGTAAAGTAGTGAGTGTACAGCTTGTATAACAGTGTAAATTTGCTGTCCCCTCAAAATAACTCAACACACAGCCATTAATGTCTAAACCGCTGGCAACAAAAGTGAGTACACCCCTAAGTGAAAATGTCCCCTCAATGAACTGTAGCTCCCCAGTGCCGGCAGCACTCATGCAGCCCCAGACTATGACACTCCCACCACCATGCTTGACTGTAGGCAAGACACACTTGTCTTTGTACTCCTCACCTGGTTGACGCCACACACGCTTGACACCATCTGAACCAAATCATTTCACTTCATTGGTTCCTTCCTACAGACACCTGTTGGCCTGAACCATTACCCACTGTCCATAACTTTTACCAGGGAGTGGACATTTACACACACACATGCACACACTCGGTGTGTATTTGTCAAACAAACCAATCGCTGATAAGAGGATGGGTGAGAATGTTCAGACACATGTAGGTGGGTTATGTACACTCTGACATTTGCTTTCCTGTAAGTTTGTGTGTCTGTTTGATGACAAAGGTCCAATCTGCTTTGATGTAACAATATCAAACAACACAATAACGAGCTTATGATTTTCCTTGACTTAATCTACAGCTGTCGGAGTTCCTCACAAAGTTGTATCCCTAAATTGCTGAGATTGACGTCAGTTAAAACAGAGGTTAAATGCGCTAAATAATTCAGGAGGAAAGGAGATTTTTTTTAAAAAGGTATGAAAGTACAGCTTTTAAAAGAGATATAGAGAAAATAGAGAGTCTGTTAAGCAGAAGAGACAGAAATAAGTGAGAAATAATATCTGCCGCGTAACCAAGGCAACCCCATAACAAACATCAGGAAGGCCTACTCAAGTCTTTTAGGGCTGGTTGTGTACAACTAAGACAGACACGAAATGCACACACGACCAGGAGAAAGAATGCGCTTTTTAGGAGAGGAGGATGGGTGGAAGACAGAGGGTGGGAAAATGACAGAGGAGTGAAAAGGTCACAAACAAGCGCATGTAGAGAGGCATCACAAGTGAGTCAATGAGAGAGGAAATGTTGGAGAAGTGTAAGAAACAAAAATCACTTGACAAACAATCCATGTGGTATCAATCTGGACATCACAGTACAGGATCAAACTCTACTCAGAAGACTTAGATAATTGGCTCATTTCTTCAAGGCTGGGGGGGGAGACGTGATATCGTCAAATATGAATATAAAATGAGGACTTCATCAATGTGCATGCACGCGCACGTGCACACGCACACACACACACACACACACACACACACACACACATGCCTGCTGGAGTAATTAATAGCAAATAAATAGACTAATGAATATGAGGAGACGATAGCTCACTACTGTCATATTCATGGTATCTTGAGCTGCTTCTGTTGTTGTTCGATGACAAACCTCTTGCCGTCTGCTAATGACTTGAGCATGAGGTGACTTATGTTTCCCCCAACATCACTGGCAATTAGTTTCCCTTGATTTGACATTCAAACTAAAAAAAGGTCAACGTTTGAATAGATGCTAAAACGCTATTCAATATTCAAGACGTGTACAATAGCAAATTATGCCCATTAATTATCATACATTTACCACCAAACAGACACAAATCAGTGTCTTTCTGCTAGATGAACCGGAACCAAAATAACAGGAAGTGGTCATGTGCTGCTCAGTTGGAAGAGTATGGTGCTTGCAACACCAAGATCGTAAGTCGATTCCCACTGGGGCCACCCATATGAAAATGAACGCACGTATGACTAAGTTGCTTTGGATAAAAGCACCTGCTAAATAGCATATATTATATTCTGTGTCATAGGAGGAAGAAGTGTCCGACTCAGTACATCTGACCACAAAACAAGTGTAAAGTGGTAGAAAAATCCCACATTTTCTTGTGGACCAGTATATATCTCCATAGAGAAATCACCAGGTAGGCACAATGGTTTGTTCTGCTCTCTTTCCACCCAGAGCTCTAACTATAAACACATGTTAACTAGTGGGCCTGGTAATGTAAAACAGCGAGGGAAAGGGTTTTTTCCAGCACAGAACACTCGTCTCCCCGCTGGTACACAGAAGAAACACATGCTGAAAAATTGGTCCTCACAGAACACTGAGCTACACTGAGGAAACAATATCACTTTGTTTAAGCCAACTCCTCTCTCCTCATTTACTGACAGGCCACACCAGGAGCTTTGAACAGCTCTGCTCTGTCTCTGTATGTAATGAGGAACAATCCCAAAGTCTCAACAATTAAATGAAGGGATGTTGGTAGGAGGACAGACTCCTCAACTTTCTGAACACTTGCAAAGAGACTACAGTATGTAGTAATACCCTGGCAACATGTTCCATTAAAAAAAAACAGATCCTCCCCGATCAGCCCTGCTGGGGCAATCGTTATTAACACATACACCGCCAGTCTCTCCTTTGTGGTACCTCAAAGGTCAGCTCACAACAATAATGAAACCGTCACTAGCATGCCATAAATAACCTGTCAAATTAAGTGTGATAAAGATTATTCCCATCCATACGCGATTATCGTCACTCACGTTTTCATTGTTGTCGTTTCGATCAGTGGCTGTTTCTGAACGACAAGGCTATACTTTCGACCTGAACTTTCTCTCGCGTGTTCTTTGTGCCTTCAAACAATACAAAGTAGGCCTAATACAGACATTATCTCTTGTCCTGTCTCTACTTAACCAATCAGCTGGGTGTAGCACCCAATCAGATTGAGCAACTTGTCACCTAAACACCATCAGATAGAATTCATAGCAAGCAGTGTACGGGAATGACATTCCGATAAACTGGAATGACATTCAGATGAACTGGAATGACATTCACTCTCATGGGATGCAAGGCAAAAACTTTTTTTTAAAGAACTCGCTGAAAGCCACACTTCCATTGTTACCACATAGAGGCATATGTCACTGTGCTTCTATGGATATATATATATATATATATATATATGGATATATATATATATGTATAAAAACTGCACTTTGGAGATGTTTTATCGCAGTTACAGAGAGTTAAAACAGGGATAGACACCAGTGTCACCCCCCCACACACACACACACACACACACACTTCATAGCAGACAAGACAGCTCATAATCCAGTGCCGTTATCACAGTCAACACACCTATATTTGCGGTTTAATTAGATTTTAAAATTAAAACATCTCTCTCAGTATCATGGCAAAATATGTTGAATAGCATCAGATTAGCAACAAAACGGGTAATTTTGCTCTTTGGCCCATGGCAAAACGTGTAGAATTGTAGGTAATTAGCTTTAACAACACCAACATTCTCTCTCAGCCTCATGGCAAAATGTGTAGAAAAGCATGAGATTAGCTTTAAAACTGCAAATGTTTATCTTTGCCCCATGGCAAAACGTGTAGAGTTGCAAGAAGTTAAACAGCAACATTAGCCTTCACTGACATTTTCTAGGAAATCATTAGCCGACACGGCAGTAGCGTAGCCAGAAATTCATTGGTGGGTGGGTCTGCCAAAATTTGTGTAATTTTGGAAAACTGCTAACTAAGGGAGATAAAGCACATAATATATGCATGGTGACAAGACTTTCAGACAATTACATTTGTAACCATTTTAGAATAGCAATAAGGCGCCTCGGGGGTTTGTGGTATATGGCCAATATACCACGGCTAAGGCCTGTATCCAGGCACTCTGCGTTGCGTCGTGGTTAATAACAGCCCTTAGCAGTGGTATATTGGCCATATACCACACCCCCCTCGTGCCTTATTGCTTAAATATATCCTGGTTGTGATTGCAGGACGGGGTGTTAGGTAAGTGTTCTGTTGATCTAGCTGTAGGACAATCAGAGCGGTGTATGTGACCAATAAAATGTGATTTGATTTTTGCTATTAGAGAGGAGAACGTTGTACCATCACAGAACAGTTCTCCTGTTCATCCATCCAGATATATGAGAGAGAGAGAGAGAGAGAGAGAGAGAGAGAGAGAGAGAGAGAGAGAGAGAGAGAGAGACATAGGTGCAAAAGGAGAGAATTATGCAGAGTGAGTGAGGGAAGGAACAAGAGAGATTGTGTGAAAATAAGAGAGAGAGAGAAAGATACAGACAGCGTACACTGTAGAAAACCACCTTTTCACACATTCTGTCTGTTCCTCTCAACTTTTCTATCCCTCCCTGCCTTGCTCCCTCATTCTCTCTCTCTGCATGTCCTCATGTCTCCTGTGGTTCTCATGACACACGCAGACACAGGTGGTCAGACAGACTCGCACAGACTGACACACAGGCACACACTCACTCCCAGGCTGAGGGGCCATCTGCTCCTGAGTCACCTCTGATCACGTCTATCCCACTCTCCATCCTTTAATTTCTCCATCGATTCCCTTCATCTTCCCTCCATCCTCCTCTCGTGTCTCCAGATCCTCTCATCTGCTCTCTCTCTCAGAGTTCAGATCATTCAGAGACAGGTCTAGGAATGATGCTAGTAATGGCTGGCTGACATTTCATGACTGTGATTCTAGATGACTAATAGGCTCTGGGTTTGGATATAAGCTCATTAACTTCTTCGGTATCGGTGCCCCGTCCGCGGGATGGTTGAGCTAACGTAGGCTAATGCAATTAGTATGAGGCTGTAAGTAACAAGAAAACTTCCCAGGACATAGACATGTCTGATATTGGCAGAAACCTTAAATTCTTGTTAATCTAACTGCACTGTCCAATTTACAGTAGATATTACAGCGAAATAAAACCATGCTATGGTTTCAGGAGAGTGCACAATTTTGAACATGATAGGTTATTTATAAACAAATTAGGCACATGTGGGCAGTCTTGATAAAAAGTTTTGAACAGAAATCCAATGGTTCATTGGATCAGGCTAAAACTTTGCACATACACTGCTGACATCTAGTGGTCACAATCTAAATTGCATCTGGGCTGGATTAATACATTATGGCCTTTCTCTTGCATTTCAAAGATGATGGTACAAAAAAATATATTTGTATTATCTTTTACCAGACTACACTTGTGTTAGATTCTCCTACATGCCTTTCACATTTCCACAAACTTCAAAGTGTTTCCTTTCAAATGGTACCAAGAATATGCATATCATTGCTTCATGTCCTGAGCTACAGGCAGTTAGATTTGGGTATGTAATTTTCGGTTGAAAATTGAAAAAAAGGGGCGGATCCTTTGGTTTTAAGTGACAATTTCTTGATTGTGTTGATGAACTCTGATGAAGACACAACTGTATCTACAGGGACTACGGAAGAGGGCTGCAAGCACATTTCTTCCTGATGTGCTGACAGTGTACTTGTTTATGCCTTTTAATACAGAGACAAGGTGCCTTTTAATACAGAGACAAGGTGCCTTTTAATACAGAGACAAGGTGCCGTCAGCGTGAAACTAGCTTTCATCTTCTCCAATCTCTGTTTCGGGTGATAATATAACAACAATAAATAAGTCTAGTGTGCAGAGACACAGGCAATTAAACAGACTCATAATAATAAATGTGGAGGGATGACTGAAAATAAACGGTTCTTCCAACCTATTTCCCTCCATGTTTACCCACGGCAACAGAGGCACAATAGCACTTTCTTAGCGTTTTCTGAGTAAGAGCTAAGTGAGAAAAACAAGTTGACACTGATTTCCTTCTGTTTAGCTGGAGGGATACACAGTCAAAGCCCATTTGTAGCAGCAGACAACACTTAAGTAACATCAGAATCGATTTAGATTAGGGCTATTCAACTGGGCCTCCAGGACCACAGCTCTGCTGTTTTTCAACTGGCCCCTGTAATCAGGGACTGATTCAGACCTGGGAAACCAGGTGAGTTGGCCTCTCTGGGCAATCAATGATAACACATCTATGGGGATTTAACAATAATACATCTATATAATAGCATGTAGAATGATTAGGCTAGACAATACACTACTAAATGCGTACGTAGGTAATCGTGTGCGGGAGATATCTTTCATAAGGAATTGAACTCTGGGTCCTGTATTTCCCCGTTCCGCAAATGAGACTCAGCGTGGTGGTGTTCATGCCAGGAGTCATGCACACAGCCACACACACATACCACTAATCAAGGGGAATTACAACCTACACAGATGCATGTTAACATGGAAAACATGCATGACCTGGAAAGTGCACATCAGTAGCCTAGGCCAGATGAGCTCTAATGAAGGAGAGGTGGTTACTCATCTATACAGATTAGCCTTTATAGAGACCTGAGAAAATGTGTATAGCCTCAACCTACACACCCACACATCTATCTTTATCATCACAGTGAGCTGAACAGAACAGAACGTGGCCCATTACAGACTACGGAGAACAGACACAGGCCCAGATTATCCTGTTCTGTTCTCACCAGAGTTCTTTTTATGGTTAAAATCATTCCATTATGGTCCCAGGGTGAGACTGAGCAGGCTGCCTGTATGCATCCCTCCTCATCTCTTCTCTCCTGACCTCCTCTCATCCCACTCTCCCCTCCCCCCCAGAGTCTCTGAAACAGGACACTGTCCACCTGAGAATACAGCTTTCTGGGTCACGGTGACAACGGCCAGGGTTTACACACTCTCCTGTGTGTGTGTGCGCGCGCGTTGGTGTGTGTGTGTGCGCGCGCGTGCGTTGGTGTGTGTGTGCGCGCGCGTTGGTGTGTGTGTGTGTGTGTGTGCGCGCGCGTTGGTGTGTGTGTGTGCGTGCGCGCGTTGGTGTGTGTGTGTGTGTGTGCGCGCGCGTTGGTGTGTGTGTGTGTGTGTGTGTGCGCGCGCGTGTGAGAGAGAGGGGAAGAGAGAGTGAGCGAGAGAATGATGTAGTGAGACATACTAATGCTCAGAGAAACAGAGCAGTTTGTAATGAAGAAGAAACACTTCAGATTAAAGATGAGGAGATTAAACATTTACAACTATCTCTCTCTCCCTCTCTCTCCCCCTCCTTCCCGCCCACACTTTTGCCATCTCTGTACCTGTCTCTCCTCCTCTCCCTTTCGGCCTCTTTCTCTCTGCCCGTCTCCCTCTCTTGTCTGAGTTGCAGTTTTGAGAAGTCTGTCTGTCAGCCAGTCTGTCTGTCAGCCTGCCTGTCTGTCTGCTGTGCTGCATAAGTGAATATCTCACGGAGGGAGAACGGGAGGCATGCTGCTTGTCTGATAGCAATTAGACCTTGACACGTTCACCTTGAATCCCCCTCTCAACAAAAAACCTCCGCCCTCCCGTGAGCTACTCTTTCCCTCTCTTCTGGTGCATAACAAGTAGAGAACGTCACTACATTCCCAACATCAAACCACAATAATGCTTGATGAATTTAACAAATCACCATGTGCAGGGAATGTAACAGTGGGGGGAAAAAAACTAAAAACTGGAAGACGAGTTTGACTGTTTCAAGGGCACCCACACACTGCACGGCGCACACGCACGTTCCTAACTTCCTACTCCTTCAGAATAATACCTCTGTAGATGTATATCAGACACCTACACACAGGTACAGGTACTCAAGCAGTAGACAGTTGGAGGTGGCCGTTCTCCATTCCTGTCAGCATCGGTCTACTGTCACCGCTATATAGTGCACTACTTTTGACCATATATAGGGAATAGAGTGACATTTGGGACGCAGTCTTTCATCTGAGCTGTCTGATAAGAACCAGGGACTACACACTATAGCGTGCCACAGTGATGCTCTGACCAAGCCCTGAGTATACAGAGAACACATCTGTGTGCATCACTCTCCAATTGCTAAGCCAGGCCTGAAATCGCAGTCAATAATAAATACTAGATGATTTATTGAGCAATAAAAACAAAAAGACAGCTAGTCCTTGAGGGTTTGACTATTCTCCAGAAGAGTTTTCATCTCTAGTGCAGTCAAGAGGGACGGAGGGATGAATGGATGGGTGGAGGAACAGTGTCAACATTTATCAGGCAAAAAGCGGTGTCCCCTTCGGGAGGTATAGTGGAATAAAAATGAAAAGAACAAGAGAATCGTGTTTATATGGGAAGGACGAAACAAAAGAGGGCAATAATTGAGGACTATAAAATAAATGTCTCATGAAATGTTCACACACACACACACACACACACAGGTGAGAGGGTCCACGAGGAATCGTGATAGGACTAGAACAGTAGCCACCTCAATTTCCATGGATTTCAGTGCATCCGGTAACAGCAGTCAGTTTGGCCTTGCAACACGATCACATTCCAGGTCACTGGTTTAGCGGACACCCCCGCAGCCCTCGACCTCTGGGGGCCGTAGCGCCTGTCATTGATGTCAATAAAACTTTTTTTTAAAAAACATAATAAATCATTGAGTGTAACCCTCCAAAAAGTAATTAATTCATAAACCTTTTTAAATTTCCATATGTACTAGGAAGCTAAGTGTTTGTTTCTTGGGCTTCAGGAATTTGACTGAAAAAGTGCCACAGGTCTTAATTTTTTTTTACTAATTTGAAAGTATAAGGGGGACAACGAACAAATGCCACGGTCAAGGCTACGATGGTGCCAGTGCAATGACTGGAGCTTACGGAGGTGCTCAAAAGCGCATGTAGTTCTTTATGAGTTTTAGTTTAGAAAACGATCTCTTTGCAGATGTGACAGTTACAGGGATGGTAAAAACAGCTTAATTTCCATAGCAACATCAGGGAAACTGGGCAGAAGGGAGGAGGGCTTCAAATTCAGCAGTTCTGTAACATATTTAATTTTAGCCTCTCAATTCTCCTTAATTGCCGGCCCCAACACATTACGGAAAGAGATGAACTGTATAGGGAGCTCTGGGGACAGGTCTTCTGGATACTGGACAGTCAATAAATTGGCAGATGCAAACAGATGATGGTATTTAGCAGACAAAAGTTCTTGAGGGCTTGAACAGAAAAAAAAGAAGAAAAAAAAGTGGTTAGCGATTTTCGTTCATACTGGTGAAACCGGTGTTTGAGTTGTGTGGTTGCAATATCAACAGCCCCCAATCTCTGGAATATCTTGGCATGCCTCAAAATGTGTTTAAATTGTGTGAAGCGCAATGGACATGTAAAACACAATGTCTCAGGAAAGACTGTCTGAGTTGGCAACTCAGTAATAGTATGGACCTACAGGCCGCGGTGAAAACATTTGCACACAAAATAGGAGGACTTCAGGAGACCAGGGGAGTCTCTCAAGTTGGATTTCATTTGATTTAGGCCCAAATGAATTTACCTTGAATATTACAGCACATTTGTGTAGGGTATTAGCCAGACAAAACCCGCTGAGCAAAACCCGCTCAACAATACCGTCTGAATTTATCCTCAAGCTAACTACTTTGTCACTTTCATAAAAGGTTTAGAAATAGCACCTAAATGTATGTATGTATGTATGTATGTATGTATGTATGTATGTATGTATGTATGTATGTATGTATGTATGTATGTATGTATGTATGTATGTATGTATGTATGTATAGTGGGGCAAAAAAAAACAGTATACAGCTATAGATAGTACACTTCATAATGAAACAATCTCTAGTGAGTTAGCGTTGAGGGTGGATTGACTATTATTGGCATGAATGCAGAGAAACTGCGTTACCGCCAGTGTTTCAGGTATGATAGAAATACAGGGCTGAGGCCAATCGAGGTCGGACCAGGCGAGGACAGTGTTATTTTAGCTGCCGAGCGGTGCTGTGAGGGTCAGTATCAGAGATGTATTACATTCAGAGCCTTGACCGACTGCAGGGCGTGTTTCCCCGATAGCCGTACAGGGGGGGGTGGACCCTGGCCTCCAACTCAAGGCTTCCTGTCTAATATAATGTGAGTTTCTTATTAATAGTACTGTAGCCAACCTGCTCGCTGGGGTATAGGGCTGACAAATTATACACTTAACCTTGGAGAACTCCTAACATTTCCAGTAAACATTTTCAATAGAAGGTTCATATTGATTAGACTCTATTTAAAAAAGCATTCTCTCCAGTATCCGTTCAGTGAATCTAAAAGTAGATTTTAAATCTGAAACTGTACACTGACCAACGGAATGAGAGAAGTACAGATACATAGAGAGGTAGAGAGAGAGAAGGGGTAGAGAGAGGTAGAGAGAGAGTGGGAAGAGGGGTAGAGAGAGGGAAGAGAGATTGCGAGAGAGGAGAAGAGAGAGAGAGGGGAGAAGAGAGAGCGAGAGGGAAGAGAGATTGAGAGAGAGGAGAAGAGAGAGAGAGAGAGAGAGAGAGAGAGAGAGAGGTAGAGACAGATCAGTGATGACCATCTGGTCCTCACAGTGAGGTGTGCTGAAGGCAAAGCCATCTCAGTGGGCGTCGGAACTCAGCGTCAGCTGGGCCCCACCGGGTCATATATTACCTGACTGAAACCCATCTCTGGCCTGCTTGTTTGAGCCTACAGTGAATTCTCGTTTTGGCCAAATTGCAAAAAAAATATGTGAGTCACCTTTCAGGAAATGTGTACGAGTGATGACTAGGAACAAACTTTTCCACATTTTCTTTGTAGACTGTGTGTGTCCTACCTGTATCTCCATGCCCTGCTCCAGCAGTCTCTTCGCCTGGTTCTCCACCTCCAGTCTGGCTCTGCTGATCAGCAGCAGGTCATTCTCTATCACGTCTATACCAGACAGATCCACCCCCTGGGACAGATAGTCTGGAGAGAGGGAGAAGAGGGTGTTAGAGTGTGTGTGTGTGTGTGTGTGTGTGTGTGTGTGTGTGTGTGTGTGTGTGTGTGTGTGTTGCATATGTACACCTTCAGATATTTTCCTGAGATCTAGAAAAACACCCTCCAACATTTGACAATATAACATTTGGCATTCAGTGTGATTTATTTTCATTTCAATAGAAAACCCGCCTCCCACAATACAGACTCTGAACAATACAGCCTACTAAACACAGCCTCCTACAATACAGCCTCCTACAATACAGCCTCCTACAATACAGCCTCCTACAATACAGCCTCCTACAATACAGCCTCCTACAATACAGCCTCCTACAATACAGCCTCCTACAATACAGCCTCCTACAATACAGCCTCCTACAATACAGCCTCCTACAATACAGCCTCCTACAATACAGCCTCCTACAATACAGCCTCCTACAATACAGCCTCCTACAGTATTGGAGAGTGAAGGTCAAAGGGAAAACGTGACAAGCACACAGCTGTAGACATAGAAAACAGGTGGAACTGCAGTCAATAGGAAAGGTAGCAGTATATGTTGACTTTTAAACTGCGTGTGTGTGTGTGTGTGTGTGTCAGCCAGATGTTCTATGCAGATGGGTTGATCCAATTAACCCCTTACTAACATTCATTAAGACCTTCCCATGACTCACTCTCTCACACACACACACACACACACACACACACATCTTCAGTCCCCTCTACAACCTATTGTGTTAAAAACAATACATAGTTGAATCTTTAAAAACCCTGTCACAAAAAGAAATGTGAACCAGCGACACAGGTATGGAAAGCGAAGCTACCATTTCAGCGCAATCCAAAGGAGAGAGCAGGCAGGCAGATAAATAATCTGAAATAGCTTTAATGTCTTTGTCTAGACTCCCTGCTCTGCGCAGAGCGCTGTGCTCCCCAGTGAGAGAAGTCAGTCAGCAGACTGGCCAGGGAGAAGAGATTGGACAGCAGAATATCTAATCCAAAGACAATCCACACAGACAACTAAAATTCACATCCCTAGTATGCTGTTCCCTGTGTGTGTGTGTGTGAGTGTGTCAGGCATGGAGTGTGTGTGGGGCAGCCCCCGGGGACGGCCCTGGGCATTAGTATATTTTTTGGGGGGATGGTCAAGGTTTCAATTTACTGTTGAGCATTAGAATACACAAGGTGCAATTTCGAAATGTGGTTGTGCATCAGCGATTTCTCTCTTGTTATGTCAGCCACTCAATTAGCTGGGTAGACAAACTTCCCAAAGGACTCATTTATTTTGGTACTGTCCATATGCAGTTTGTTTTTGGTCACAGGTCCAGGAATGACTGAAGAATTGCAACATTTACCTAAAGTTACCTCTGCAGATAGCACTACTGGGTGATTTGAAAAGTCTTAGTCAATTGATCAATAATATAATAAAACTTTTAGCAACAATAAAACATTTCACAATCTGTAGAAACTATGAGAATAGAAAGTTTCAGAACATTTGTCAAACATCACAGCACAGTTGAAAAATATATGGCAAATAGAAATCCAATATGGATGGTGTTGAGAGATAGATGGGAGGGATTGAACGGAGCTGAAGGGTGGGACCAATAACAACAAGATAACAAGATAAATATACTGAGTCTGTAAAATGTATATAGGTTCAGAACTTTTGTGAAACATCACAAAAAAATATATATGGAAAATGAAATAAAACGGACTAGACGGACTAGACTAGAGAAATAGAGGGGAGAGGTTGAGGGTAGAAGGAGGACAGGACCAAAAACAAACTAAATATAACTATTGTAAAATATACTGTGTTTGTAAAATGTATATAGTATGTATAATCAGGAAGTAGAAGCCTAAGTGTTGTTGTCCATTAGTTTACTCCAATTAGGGGAAGTAGGGTTAGTAGAAAATAATAAAGGAAAATATATTTTTTTAAAGATGTATGTATGTATGTATGTATGTATGTATGTATGTATGTATGTATGTATAGTGGGGCAAAAAAGTATTTAGTCAGCCACCAATTGTGCAAGTTCTCCCACTTAAAAAGATGAGGCCTGTAATTTACATCATAGGTACACTTCCACTATGATAGACAAAATGAGAAAAAAAATCCAGAAAATCACATTGTAGGATTTTTAAAGAATTTATTTGTAAATTATGGTGGAAAATAAGTATTTGGTCACCTACAAACAAGCAAGATTTATGGCTCTCACAGACCTGTAACTTCTTCTTTAAGAGGCTCCTCTGTCCTCCACTCGTTACCTCTATTAATGGCACCTGTTTGAACTTGTTATCAGTATAAAAGACACCTGTCCACAACCTTCAAACAGTCACACTCCAAACTCCACTATGGCCAAGACCAAAGAGCTGTCAAAGGACACCAGAAACAAAATTGTAGACCTGCACCAGGCTGGGAAGACTGAATCTGCAATAGGTAAGCAGCTTGGTTTGAAGAAATCAACTGTGGGAGCAATTATTAAGAAATGGAAGACATACAAGACCACTGATAATCTCTCTCGATCTGGGGCTCCACGCAAGTTCTCACCCCGTGGGGTCAAAATGATCACAAGAACGGTGAGCAAAAATCCCAGAACCACACGGGGGGACCTAGTGAATGACCTGCAGAGAGCTGGGACCAAAGTAACAAAGCCTACCAACAGTAAAACACTACGCCGCCAGGGACTCAAATCCTGCAGTGCTTAAGCCAGTACATGTCCAGGCCCGTCTGAAGTTTGCTAGAGAGCATTTGGATGATCCAGAAGAAGATTGGGAGAATGTCATATGGTCAGATGAAACCAAAATAAAACTTTTTGGTAAAAACTCAACTCGTTGTGTTTGAAGGACAAAGAATGCTGAATTGCATCCACATTTTTCCTATGTTCTACATTGTAGAATAATAGTGAAGACATCAAAACTATGAAATAACACATGGAATCATGTAGTAACCAAAAAAGTGTTGAACAAATACAAATATATTTTATATTTGAGGTTCTTCAAAGTAGCCACCCTTTGCCTTGACAGTTTTGCACACACTTGGCATTCTCTCAACAGCTCAAATAAGCAAAGAGAAACGACAGTCCATCATTACTATAAGACATGAAGGTCAGTCAATGCGGAAAATGTAAAGAACTTTGAAAGTTTCTTCAAGTGCTATGATGAAACTGGCTCTCATGAGGACCGCCACAGGAAAGGAAGGGTGGGGGGGAACCTCACTGGCAAAACATTTTTGTACGCCAACCCCCCCACCCCACAACCAAATATCGCCTAGGGCCCCCAAAGTGCTAGGGTTGGCCCAGGCAGCCACTCAGATAACAATACCCTTCCGAGGGGCTAAGGGTATGGTTAAGAATGATCATTTGTTGTTGAGAAATGCTGGTTAGAAAACGCTGTACTTCAAGCCTTTCTAGCTTGGACACTGGCCAGGTAGTGACGGCTAGCAAGGTCCTCTTTGGCACTGCTGGCACCATGATGTGCATGTTGGTGGCTTCTTGTGGTGCCTCTACACTGGGCCCTCGGTCTGTGTTGTGCCATTGCACTGGGAATCGGTTACTGGTTCAACATCAATCAGCCTGCCTCATCGTCGGCCATATTTATCTGCACTGAGAAGACCCGTCTAAACCACAGCCTGGGAAACGGAAGGCATTACACTGAAAACAACTCCAACTGTGACCTTGGAAACACAATTCAGTCATTACAAGGTACAAGGGAAGAAAGGGACCTCTGATAAGAAACATTAGCCATGACTCAATATGGCCGACTGGAAGCTCTCTAGGACGGGAGAGGACGCTGAAATTACTTCACAAAACATGCAATTCACTTCACAGCTGATAAGGAGGAGGAGGCAACAAATAGAGAGAGAGATTGTTATTGTCCAGAGAGCCAAGCCTCCATCTTAAAATTAGAAAGGAGAGATGAGAACGAGAGAAAGCGAGAGAGAGAGAGGCGGGGGGGGGGAGGGCAATTTCTTGGGATAGCCTTCCAAATAAGCTTTCTAAATTCCCTTCTGCCATATGTGCCTCAGCTCTCTGGCTCCATCAATATGTGAACCTCTTAAAAGGTCTTCACAGGAAAAGAATACAGCAAGAGCAATGGTGAATCCGCGTTTCACTTTCAAAGGGGAAAGGAGAAAGCCTGCAAGTAACATCCATCGCAACGACGGCGAATTCTGCAGAGATTGCGTGAAATTATTTTTGAACGGCCCACATTTCCAGAGTAAATGCAACCATCTAGGACACCATAGTGTGACAGTGAATGTATAAGCTACTACTAAAGTACTACAGGTGTGAAAGCCATTTAGAGAGTCAATGTTACGATAAAGCATCCAGTAAAATGTTAGTGTGGATGGCTGGTAAAGACAATCACAGCACACAGTTTTTAGTGTGTACATAAAGCTGAAGAGAATCGCTCGAACCCTGGCGCAGTCAGAGTCATTATTGTGACAATGACATACCTCACTCAGACAGGAGCACTATTGAATTAAAAAAAACAAAAAAACATTTTCCCTTATGTAACCCAGAGACGGGGTTAAAACTAGTGCACTGTTCAGGGACCAGAGACGTATTATCATTGTTGTCTCAGCCTGCGATTGGACAGACTGTAACAACTGTACCATTGGTTCCATACACCGAGCTTCCCATCTATTGTCTGTCTGTCAGATGGACGAGAGGATAGAGAATGTGTTTGTAAGTCATTGGGCCGGGAGCCGCCACAAATCCACACACACAAGGGGAAACGAGGATTAGCGGAGAGAGACTAGACAGGGACTGGGTACAGTAGGAGTCAGCCTCTCTCCTAATGTTGATTTTTTTAAACCCAGGTTTCTGAGAACCAGTTTCAGAGTGGAGGGCTAAAATAGCTCTGTAGTCATTATATCTGGACACCAGGGACACAGGGGCGACATAGGACCCCGTTTCCACACTTGTTTGTGTGTAACTGCTAACATAAACCTGTGAATTTGCTGCCAAAGCCGAGATGTGAAATAAACAAAGAGGAATCAGATAAGCTCGAGAGATGTTAAAATGTTTATTTGCCAAGCAGAGCACGTGTTTGTTTGTGTGTGTGTGTGTGTGCGCGTGTAACCGCCGCGCTGCTTGAAGGTCACCCCTAGTGTTTATTGGCACTCAGTCCTTTCCCAGGCCTTCCCAACGCCTCGCAGACAGCAACACATAAGCACATGCTCCCTTCATAGCAACAAGGAGTGAGTGTGTGTGTGTGTGTGTGTGTGTGTGTGTGTGTGTGTGAGAGAGTGAGAGAGGGGTGGCTTGCACACCCTCCCAGTGGGACAGTGAACAACAGGAAGAGATGAGCTCCAGCTCCATGGTCCACAGAGGGGCCTAGTGCACAAAATACAACCCCAGGAGAGAACACTGTGTGGGGGAGACAGGGCTGACCTTCCTCCCTAGAGACTAGATGGTGTTTACACCAATGATGGCTCTGGAATTATCATCAAATCTCATCAGCCAGTTTATCACACTGTCCCCATGTTTTATTAAGAGGGAAATAAACAGCTATGTTTCATAGGTCTTTCAGTGAAGAAATGTCAACTGTGTTCACCTTGGCCAAATATATGCACGTACGGAGACATAGCCAGCCTGGGTTGCACTCAGCCTGCTACAGGGTGACCCCTGAACTCAGATGACCACTGACCGCACGCAGAATACACTAAAATCATCTCTCTCAGTATAGGGCTATGAGTGAGGGGGAGAAGAGAGGGATGAAATGGAGGAGACAAAAGACACTCAAGAGGTCAAAGGGACATGAGGTACTGTGATTAACACATAGTGACATAATCTAAGAACACTCTGCTATCCTGTCTGTCATTACTAAACAGGCAGACTGGGTGAGGTCATCAAAGAGGGTCAGTAAATGATGTCATCACAGAGAGCCCAGAAGGTCATCTGTGTTGTTATCCGTGATGTGACCTCAGTGAGGTTTAACGATTCAGAATGGAGTAACGCTGGTGTGTGTGTGTGTGTGTGTGTGTGTGTGTGTGTCTGTCAAAAAGGAAGGCGTAGCAGGTGGCGTGGTGGCAATGGGGTGGTTTTTAAGCCAATTTCCTGCAATTCCACAAATTTGAGTTGAGAGACATTTCTGCAGTTTCAGAGCAAATTTCCTGCAATTCTACACATTTTGTCATGACCCTGAGATAAATATATTCTGCCATGGAGCTGAGAGAAAATGTTACCATTTTAAAACAAATTTCCTACAATACTATGTATTTTGGCTAATGTGTTATTTTTCTCAAACATAATAACAAAATCAATACTGCTGAATTAATTGGTTTTGGAATTTTAAATTATCCCAGACTGCCTAGCCTAGCTTGTATTTTGGTGATTGTTAGTTCTCAAAGATTATATAATTTTAAAAAGATATAGGTCAATTATCTTTTCTACATACATTTTATCTGCTTTTAGTTGTTGAAGTTTACACTGAAAGCATTTTGATTATGATAATTGTTTTACCGTTTGTTCCCGCCCAAGTATTTTCTATGCAGAAAAATCCCTGACTGTCTGAAATCTTGTGTCAGTTACAGGAGTTTGATCAGGTTCCAGCCACTGTCTGCTCAGTCACCTCATCCCTCCCTCGCTCTCTCTTTCTCCTCCAGTTGCAGACTACACAATCAGCCCTGACAGGCTGTTTCTGCCCCATTAGCTCTTGCCATGGGGCACTGATCTACAGCCACAACACAGATAGTCAATATGGCTGGAGCTGGGCAGACACCCACAGCGAGTGCACAGTGGACTCGTCAGCAGTGACAGGCTCTGGCACGGCGACTCTTTCATCCCACTCGCTCTCTCTTCCCTCTCGCTCTTCCCACTCGCTCTCTCTTCCCACTCGCTCTCTCTTCCCTCTCCCTTTCCGACGCACGCACGCTCTTCGCACGCTCTTCGCACACACACACACAAACACACACACACAAAGTTGAAATGGGGAAAAGGTAGAGAAACCCAAGCAAACAGCAACCTGTAGGGGCATCAGGGGACAGGGTTGGATATGGGATTGCAATATTAATACCAGCATCAAACATTTATGGGCATTCTCTCCTCCAAGCAGAGAAGTAGAAAATGATTTGTGTGTGTGCGCGTTTGTGTGTGTGTTAGGGCTGCACAATTAATCGAATTCACATAAAGATCGCAAGAGATCGTCCACTTTTATAGTTTACTCCGTTTGTCAGTTTGCATGCTGCTCTGTTAGGACAAATGCAGTCAACAGATTGTACCAAACAGGAACGATGCTGCTTTTCCCTTTGTTTCTTAATATACACTTAGAAATGTCTTCTTTTTTTTTTCTTCAGAAAATATAATTTTTTTGTCCATTAAAATAAAATAAAATAGATCAGAAATACAGTGTAGACACTGTTAATGTCACTCCTGTGTTCCAATGATCACTGAGCCTTTTAAAACGATAAACGTGGATTAGATAACACAACATGCCATTGGAACACAGGAGTGATGTCTGCGTATAATGGGCCTCTGTACGCCTATGTAGATATTCCATTAAAAAATCAGCCATTTCCAGCAACAATAGTCATTTACAACATTAACATTGTCTATACTGTATTTCTGATCAATTTGATGTTACTTTAATGAACCAAAAAAAGTGTTCTTTAAAAAAAATGCAAACATTGCAAACACAACATTTGGCAAAAAAACTATTTGCAATTAGATTTTTTGCGCATATCGTGCAGCTCTAGCATGCGTGTTTGCATTGTACAGTTTACCAGTTCTACAGGAATGACTATGACTCCCTCTAAAGCAAAGCATAGCAACAAAATATGCCTATTGAGAACTGCCATAGCTCTGTATTTACAGTGCATTCGGAAAGCATTCAACCCCTGAACTTTTTCCACATTTTCTTATTCTAAAATTGATTGACAATTTAATATAAACACATTGAGAAAGCAAATAATGTTTTTTAGAAATGTTTGCTAATTAATATATATATATTTTTAAAACGCAAATATCACAAGTATTCAGACCCTTTACTCTACTTTGTTGAAGCACCATTGGCAGCGATTACAGCCTCGAGTCTTCTTGGGTATGATGCTACAAGCTTGGCACACCTGTATTTGGGGCGTTTCTCCCATTCTTCTCTGCAGATCCTCTCAAGCTCTATCAGGTTGGATGGGGAGCGTCGCTGCACAGCTATTTTCAGGTCTCTGATGTTAGATCAGGTTCAAGTCCGGGCTCTAGCTGGACCACTCAAGGACATTCAGAGACTTGTCCCGAAGCCACTCTTGTGTTGTCCTGGCTGTGTGCTTAGGGTCGTTTTCTTGTTGAAAGGTGAACCGGAGGTCCTGAGCGCTCTGGAGCAGGTTTTCATCAAGGATCTCTCTGTACTTTGCTCTGTTCATCTTTCCCTCGATCCTGACTAGTCTCCTAGTCCCTGCCGCTGAAAAACATCCCCACAGCATGCTGCTGCTGTCACCACGCTTCACCGTAGGGATGACGGCAGGTTTCTTCCAGATGTGACATCGGCTGTTACTGTGCCCGTATTACCGCCAGACCACCAGTCACGAGTCATGATGGCAGTCAAATTCCACGTGACCGTTTAGTCACAGTAATTAGGCTTCTATCAAGCTCTGATGCTGCTGATGGTCATTAGTAACCTACAAAACTTGCTAATTGCCTGGTACTCAACACTATATTGTCCCTCTAATCACTCTGACATTAATGCGCAAATGTAATCAGAAATCTAATCAAACACTTCATGAGAGCCCATGAGCTCATGTTGCTAGTGGTTGTATTAATTTGGGATCTATCCCATCCCAGAACTGTCCCAGACTATGTTTGGATTATTTCCTTCTCGCACAGAATATGTTACCAGACTCTCTATGTTACAAAAGGCTTTACAAGAGTCAACTCCATAAAGTAGAGAGAGAAAAGGGGAAAGGTATTTATGGGGGTCATAAATCTCCCCCAACAGGCCAACATCATGACAGTGGTGCTTTGGGGCATGCAGCCGGGAGAGTAGAATAGTAATGATAATATTCAGCCCAAGGGCACAACGTTCACTGGCCGCAAGAGGCATGGTTTTTCAGGGGAGCATTATGGCCACACAAAGGGATGCCGCGGGAAAATTGCAAGCATTATCAAGTGCTTGTCAAATTGCGAATGAGAAACTAATGCAGTGTGTACAGCCTGCGCCTGCGATTTTTTCAAATCTTCATTAGAATCACATCAAGCAGCCTTACAATGTATTAAAAATCCAAACATATATCCCAACGTTTTTTTAGAACAACTAAAGTTACTTTATTAACTCTAAATTAAGAATATAGGAATAGCTATTTTTTTGTTAACTGCTCAACACAGAATGTGCGCACTCAAATCTTTTGGAGAAAATATCCTTCCTATTTTATTCAGCTATGTTCAATTATATTCTTCATACTATAAAATAATGCCATGAAATAGTTAAGCAAATCTTGTCTGCAAAATGAACTAGTGTAGCCCACAGCCAGATGGCATAGCCAGATCGGGGCTTAACATAAGGACAACTCAGAGTATGCTATTCTGTTCCTCTGAAATAGACCACATTTTCTTCATATAATGTTTCTTTAGACCTGTCTAAAATAAATCATGGATTTATTGTGATGGTGTAAACTATACTAAATTGATTTAGACTTTTTAAAATGTAGATGTTCCAAAGGTCTGCATCAGTGGCTTGTAGGCTGTGCAAGACAGGAGATGCTACATGTGTTTGTTAATTAACAGTCAATTACCATGACAGTTATTTGCTTGACAATCACCGGCTGACTAAATTTCATGACCACCACAGCCCTAGATGTGATGCTTGGCATTCAGGCCAAAGAGTTTAATCTTGGTTTCATCAGACCAGAGAATCTTGTTTCTCATGGTCTGGGAGTCCTTTTGGAAGCCTTTTGGCAAACTCTGTCATATGCCTTGTGGCATCCCTCTGGCCACTCTACCATAAAGGCCTGATTGGTGGAGTGCTGCAGAGATGGTTGTCCTTCTAGAGGGTTCCCCCATCTCCACAGAAGAACTCTGGAGCTCTGTCAGAGTCACCATCAGGTTCTTGGTCACCTCCCTGACCAAGGCACTTCTGCCCAGATTGCTCAGTTTATTATTTAATACTTTATGGAATAAGGCTGTAACGTGGCAAAATTAAGAAAAAGTCAAGGGGTCTGAATACTTTGTGAATGCACTGTATATTCCCTACAGGCTGCATCTAATCTAACCTGGTCATGTTGCCAGATATTCTTCATAAATGAGCAAACTCCTTTGTCATTCAAAGTGTCATTAAAATCAACAAAAGAGTAAGGTAAAACAAGCAAATCTGTCAACCAGGCTAGTGTGACTAATGGATTGAGGGCAATTATGTCTGTCCTATCAGACAGGTGTATAATACCTGACGATTGGCCAAAATCCCCACGGGTTCACCTACCATTACCATTGGCACAGTTGCCGAGCCAGGTCTTCAAGAGAGTGCAAACACACAGACTGGAATGGTGACAAAGAGAGGGAGAAAGACACAAAAAGGGAGAGTGTTTGTGAGTGAGAGAGAGGGCGACAGAGAGAATTTTGAATTTTAAAATCGACCTTTGGCACAATTCTGAGATGTCTTCCATCAATGCAGTGACACTGGCACCAGCGGGAAAACACCCTCCGAAGAAAACCATATGTGCTCTGATGCCTCGGAGTTGAGAGACAGCTCCTCTTTCATTTTGCCATTTCCTGGCAAAATATAACATCATTATCCTCTGCCTGACATTGACATCCCAATTTCAGTACTGAAATCTAACCAATCTGTGGAATGTGAATCCTAATGACTGTGTTTCAGAACTTATGTGGAGGAAATCGCCATTACTGAACACAGGCTTGAAAGCTGCATCTTGATGGTGTCATGTCGATCTGTAGAGCTAGTGCCACTTAGGCTACAGACACACTAGAGCAGTGGGCTACAGGCCTACCAAAACCGGCCCGCCAGTAATTTTTGGGGGGGAGAAAAAATATATATACACACTGCAAAATCACCAGGAATTCAGAAAAAAAAAAAAAATGACTGAAAGAATAAACGTTTTGTTTTCAAAATGATAGTTTCCGGATTTGACCATATTAATGAGCCAAGGCTAGTATTTCTGTGTGTTATTATAATTAAGTCTATGATTTGATAGAGCAGTCTGACTGAGCGGTGGTAGGCAGCAGCAGGCTCGTAAGCATTCATTCAAACAGCACTTTACTGCGTTTGCCAGCAGCTCTTCGCAATGCTTCAAGCATTGCGCTGTTTATGACTTCAAACCTATCAACACTCCTCTCGAGATTAGGCTTGCAATACTAAAGTATCTATTAGAACATCCAATAGTCAAAGGCATATGAAATACAAATGGTATAGAGAGAAATAGTCCTATAATAACTAAATCCTAAAACTTCTTACCTGGAAATATTGAAGACTCATGTTAAAAGGAACCACCAGCTTTCAAATGTTATCATGTTCTGAGCAAGGAACTGAAACGTTAGCTTTCTTACATGGCACATATTGCACTTTTACTTTCTTTTCCAACACTTTGTTTTTGCATTATTTAAACCAAATTGAACATGTTTCATTATTTATTTGAGACGAATTTGATTTCATTGATGTATTATATTAAGTTAAAATAAAAGTTTTCATTGTTCATTCAGTATTGTTGTAATTGGCATTATTACAAATATATATATATAAAATCAGCCGATTAATTGGTATTGGCTTTTTTTGGTCCTCCAATAATTGGTATCGGTGTCGGAAAATCTTAAATCGGTCGACCTCTAAAAGAGAGGGGTTGATAGAGAGAATGTTGAGAGAGAAAGGTGGATACAGAGAGAAATAGAACGTGTTAGAGCCATGCAGCCAGAGAAGAGGGAGGGAGGGTGGGCGAGGTGAGTAGGAAGGGCTATTAGTGCTCAGAGACGGAGCGAGTGAGAGTGGGAGAGGGAAAGAGGCGAGAGAGCGCAGCACAGCCAGAGAGCAGAACAGTGGTCTCTCTACTCCAGCCTGGATCCTTACACACTTCTCATTGAGACCAGTCCCAGGAAACAGACCCTGAGGACTTAACTACACCATCTTGCCCGTCACACACAGCCAGAGACCGACTCAGCAGCTTCTGGTCCTTTCCTCTCTCTATCTCTTCCTCCGTCACTCTACCTGGGAGAGAGTGTTCCACCTGGCTATCTATGCTGACAGTGCTGTGAGGTAGAGCACGGACACACGACTACCTCAGAGAACAAGGTAAACATCTATCACTGATTCCTCCATTCTCTGTTACAATTGCGCGCTTGATATCGAATGTCAGTCTGTACACTGACGCAAATAAATGCATTTCAGATGCGTTCAAAAACGAACTCAAAATGACAACAGTAATGACTTAATTTCTTGACAAAACCACTCTCATTTTCTACCTCTGCTGAACCGTGAGGAACGGCTGTCAAAACGCCACCATACTGTACAGTATGTGCACACTAATCGGCAGAGTTCAAAAGAACAAATGGAGCAAAAAGCCTGCAGACTTCTCACTTGCATTGTACCAACAGACAAAGAACCACCAGCCGTGTGCGCTCACTGCACGTACAGAACCCATAGCGCTCTAGCACAGTCTCTGCCTGTCTGCTCCGCCAGCCTACAGTCGCACAGTAGAGAGATAACTTGACCAACAGAGCACAGTCTCACCCAAAGGGATTATATTTCCGCTCCCTCTCCTGCCTGCCCACTTACTCAACGCTCTGCTGCTAATGTTAAGCATCACTTATGAGCGCGGCGTCTCTGAAGCCTTGCTCTTAGCGCGGTGCAAACACACCGCTCTCCTAACAGCCTGAGCCTTCCACTCATCTCCCACACGTAGAGAGACACACACGTAGACACACACACCAAATACACCTTCTCAGAGTGCTCTGTGAGCTGTCATGCCTGCAAGTGAAGAACTGAAAGCCAGGGGCTTATCCTCTGTGTGCAGTGCCACGGTGTGAAATTACAGAAACCAAACCACATGCTCGGTGTCATACGGATCCCACACGGTCGTGTTCCGTGTCATACGGATCCCACACGGTCGTGTTCCGTGTCATACGGATCCCACACTGTCGTGTTCCGTGTCATACGGATCCCACACGGTCGTGTACCGTGTCCCCCACACGGTCGTGTTCCGTGTCATACGGATCCCACACGGTCGTGTTCCATACGTGTCATACGGATCCCACACGGTCGTGTTCCGTGTCATACGGATCCCACACGGTCGGTTCCGTGTCATCCCCACACGGTCGTGTTCCGTGTCATCGGATCGGTCGTGTTCCGTGTCATACGGATCCCACACGGTCGTGTTCCGTGTCATACGGATCCCACACGGTCGTGTTCCGTGTCATACGGATCCCACACGGTCGTGTTCCGTGTCATACGGATCCCACACGGTCGTGTTCCGTGTCATACGGATCCCACACGGTCGTGTTCCGTGTCATACGGATCCCACACGGTCGTGTTCCGTGTCATATCCCACGGTCGTGTTCCCATACGGATCCCACACGGTCGTGTTCCGTGTCATACGGATCCCACACGGTCGTGTTCCGTGTCATACGGATCCCACACGGTCGTGTTCCGTGTCATACGGATCCCACACTGTCGTGTTCCGTGTCATACGGATCCCACACGGTCGTGTTCCGTGTCATACGGATCCCACACGGTCGTGTTCCGTGTCATCCCCACACGGTGTGTTCCGTGTCATACGGATCCCACACGGTCGTGTTCCGTGTCATACGGATCCCACACGGTCGTGTTCCGTGTCATACGGATCCCACACTGTCATGTTCCGTGTCATACGGATCCCACACGGTCGTGTTCCGTGTCATAACGATCATACACTGTCATGTTCCATGTCATACGGATCCCACACTGTCATGTTCCGTGTCATAACGATCATACACTGTCATGTTCCATGTCATACGGATCATGCAGTGTTATATGCTCTGTGTCATATGGATCATACACTGTCATGTTCTATGTCATATGAGTTTCTCTTCTCCCAGTAGCACTACCACTCTCTGGCCCTCTCGAGCTTCTGTTCACACACAGCCAAACAGCCACAGCAAGAGATGAAGACAGAGAGAGAGCGAGAGAGAGAGAGCGAGAGCAAGAGAGAGAGCAAGAGGGAGCAAGTGAGTGAGCTGACAGAGGAGGGAGGGAGCAAGTGAGTGAGATGACAGAGGAGGGAGGGAGCCTGCACAAAGGACCAGTTCAAAGACTGAGGGCTCATTTGTCAAACAAACGCATGACAGAGACTTCAGTATCAAGAACAGCAGATGGCCTTGAATAGCCAACGGTATAATAAGTAAGACATCCACTATGAATCAAACAAGAGATAGAACACCTCTCTCTTTATGTCTCTTCATCCCTCTCCATCCCCTTTTCTTGGGGGGAGGATAATTAATTCAATAAAAACCCGATTAGAGGTTATTAACAAAACACACTATAACAGACAGGCAGATCTATCACTGGGTTAACTTAACGTACAGTTACTGATACAGCTCAACAGACTGTCTGGATAATGATAATTTGGGTCTGATATGTCATGACACACTTTCTTCTCATTCATTATCCTCCTATCATTTACGTCTCTTCCTCTCTCCATCTTTTCTTTTTGTTCTCCAGGACGACGATTGAGGGAGGAAAAATAAACAGAAGGATGATGACGTCGTCCCCTGATTTGTCCCCCTCTCTGACTCTATGTTAGAAAGAGAGAGAGAGAGAACGCACCAAATGCCACATAGGTGGCGGCCCAGTGTTCTAATATATTCTCCTCTCTCTCCAAAGTAGCTAATGACCTTCCTCCCAGCCTGGTCTGAATTTGTACAAGGTGCCACAGCACTGAGGTGATCCTGCCTCACTCCAGTGGAATTACAAGGTGTGAGGAGAAGGAAAAGGCCATTGACCTTTGCCCCGCTCTCTGGAAGGTGATGGAGGGGTGTTTCTGAAGGGTGTCGGGGGGGGGATACGAACAGAAGGAAAAGGGGAGGACAGTTGAGTATCAGCCAGGCACTGCTCTGGCTCTGTTAAGATCCAAGGAGGACTACAGATCAAATAACAAAGAACAACGAGCAGCTGCCTAAAAGAAACCATTCATTTAGTAAAACACGTGGATGGATGCTACAATGCACATCCTCTCCCTACCCACTGCGGACGACCGGTGAATGTGTTTCTGCGTTTAATGAATCCTCAGTGCTTCTCCCTAACCGGAATACAGTGTTTTTATTGGATGTACGAGAGCACAGACTAGTCCTCTGTGATCCATCACTGTTGTTTGCAGCCTCTGGGGTAAAACAAAACCGAGAAATGTTTTGAAGATGGACTGCTTTTTCTCTCATGGTGAAGCTGAATTTGAAATAGAAAAGGAAGGATTCAAGAAGCACAGTTTCAGCTTGCTCCAACTGCACTCATCGGCACCATAATCTCCCCGTTATTTTGACAAAGGGCTGCACCATTAGGATTAAACGTGTGCCAAGTGAAGATTCCTGCTGCTACTACATAAGTATTATGATTACTACTACTACAGAACTATGGTTGGAGCTTATGATTTCCTATTGAGGTCTCAGCAAGTCGGCTCTGGCTGGTTCATGGACTCTTGAAGGGGAGACGGCACACGAGGGAGGGGTGAGTACAGTGCGTCTGCAATATGATTGCTTACGGAGCCACAAAAGGACCGTCTTTTTGGACAGTCCTTCTCTGGACAGATCACACAGGAAACGGTTATATCTAGACATAAAAGCAAAGCAAGGACATGAATTACTGAAATACCTAAGGACATGGACACATTTGATCAAAGTAGCCACAAAACACAACTATAAACCTAATGTAACAAAACACTGACATGACTATTAGTTCCAGTCAGCAAAGAATTTAACACTTGATAAAGGTGTCAGCAATGAAGGAATAAAGGCAGAGAACTCATTTTTCACTCTCTTTCCACAAAGAGAAAAACTTATCATGCACAGCAGAAAAACATTTTTTTTAAAGCACAACGGAAAGCTGCGGAAGTTGGCTCTTTGACTTATAATTGACACCGTTTGAAAGATTCCATCAAGATGACATCACAAAACGAGTTTGTGATTGAAACTTCCACACTCGAAAAGGTTCACACATCGGCCACATTTCACAGGTAAAAATACACTCAGACGAAGTCCCAGACACAAAAACAGACAGACAGATTGACATTTAAAAAGAATAGAAATAGCCTATTCTTCACTGTTGTATGCTCCCATATAACCTAGTTTCAACTTCCTGAAGATACAGGAGATGACAATGAGACACATAAGACATAGATGAAAGGAAGTCAAGAGTCATGTATGCTATACACTTTTGTGGTGAAACACAACACCTTTATCCCCCCATATATATGTTCATGCAATCAGTCCCGGTTCTGATCTCTCTCCTTTCCCTCCTCTCTCTGTGTCACCACGTCTCTCTAGGATAATGCATACCCCTCCTGTGCTGAACTCAGAAGCCGCCATGAGCAACGTTACTGTCCTCGACACCTCGGAACCCTCTGACCTTGATATGACCCAGTCTGCCGCCCCCTACCCCGTCAGCTTCCAGGTACACGCTCACATCACGTCTACTTTCTTTAAAACTTAGTTCCACGTCAGTTACCGTGATTAAAGCAGTTATCACAGAAAATCGATTTTCACGATAAAAAGCAGATTTCACGATAAAAAGCAGATTTCACGATTAAAGCCTACAGTTGAAGTCGGAAGTTTACATACACCTTAGCCAAATACATTTAATCTCAGTTTCACAATTCCTGACATTTAATCCTAGTAAAAATTCAATTTTAGGTCAGTTAGGATCACCAGTATATTTTAAGAATGTGAAATGTCCGAATAATAGTAGAGAGAATGATTTATTTCAGCTTGTATTTCTTTCATCACATTCCCAGTGGGTCAGAAGTTTACATACATTCAATTAGTATTTGGTAGCATTGCCTTTATATTGTTTAACTTGGGTCAAACGTTTCAGGTAGCCTTCCACAAGCTTCCCACAATAAGTTGGGTGAATTTTGACCCATTCCTCCTGACAGAGCTGGTGTAACCGAGTCAGGTTTGTAGGCCTCCTTGCTTGCACACTTTTTCAGTTCTGCCCACAAATTATCTATGGGATTGAGGTCAGGGCTTTGTGATGGCCTCTCCAATGCCTTGGCTTTGTTGTCCTTAAGCCATTGTGCCACAACTTTGGAAGTATGCTTGGGGTCAATGTCCATTTGGAAGACCCATTTGAGACCAAGCTTTAACTTCCTGACTGATGTCTTGAGATGTTGCTTCAATATATCCACATTATTCTCTTTCCTCATGATGCCATCTATTTTGTGAAGTGTTCCAGTCCCTCTTGCAGCAAAGCACCCTCACAACATGATGCTGCCAGCCCCGTGCTTCATGGTTGGGATGGTGTTCTTCAGCTTGCAAGCTTCCCCCTTCTTCCTCCAAACATAACAATGGTCATTATGGCCAAACAGTTCTATTTTTGTTTCATCAGAGGACATTTCTCCAAAAAGTACCATCTTTGTCACCATGTGCAGTTGCAAACCGTAGTCTGGCTTTTTTTAATGGGGGTTTTGGAGCAGTGGCTTCTTCCTTGCTGAGTGGCCTTTCAGGATATGTCGATATAGGACTTGTTTTACTGTGGATATAGATACTTTTGTACCGGTTTCCCCCAGCATCTTCACAAGGTCCTTTGCTGTTGTTCTGTGATTAAGTTGCACTTTTCGCAACAAAGTACGTTAATCTCTAAGAGACAGTCTCCTTCTTGAGCGGCTGCTTGGTCCCATGGTGTTTATACTTGCGTAATATTGTTTGTACAGATAAACGTGATACCTTCAGGCATTTGGAAATTGCTCCCAAGGATGAACCAGACTAGTGGAGGTCTACAATTGTTTTTCTGAGGTCTTGGCTGATTTCTTTTGATTTTCCCATGATGTCAAGCAAAGAGGCACTGAGTTTGAAGGTAAGCCTTGAAATACATCCACAGGTACACCTCCAATTTACTCAAATGATGTCAATAAGCCTATCAGAAGCTTCCATTACATAATCTTCTGGAATTTTCCAAGCTGTTTAAAGGCACAGTCAACTTAGCGTATGTAAACCCCTGACACACTGAAATTATAAGTGAAATAATCGGTCTGTAAACAATTGTTGGAAAAATGACTTTTGTCATTCAAAATAGATGTCCTAACAGACTTGCCAAAACTATAGTTTGTTAACAAGAAATTTGTGGAGTGGTTGAAAAACGAGTTTCAATGACTCCAACTTAAGTGTATGTAAACTTCCGACTTAAACTGTATATCGCAATGAAAGCAGTTATCACAATGAAATTGGTTATCATGATACAAGCAGATATTACAATACTATTATTGTGATAGCATTTAGTTTTACGATAATGATACTATTATCCTCCAGGTGTCGCTGACAGGGTTCCTGCTGCTGGAGATCGTGCTGGGCCTAAGCAGTAACCTGACAGTGCTGGTCCTCTACTGCATGAAGCAGAACCTCATCACCTCCGTGTCCAACATCGTCACCATGAATCTCCACGTCCTAGACGTACTAGTGAGTGTCAGTATTTGATGTTTCCATTAGGCACGGGCCTCGGATCAGTGAAAATACAAACTTTAACCATTGGGACGGAGAACATAAAACTGACCTTAGATCAATGTGTGGGGAAAATTCCAGTGAGTGTCTAAGATGAGATGATTGCAGTGAAATTGGTCTGTGATAAATTTCAAGATTCTTCAGGAATCTGTAGAAGGAGACAAATTTAACTAATAATAATAATCTTTATCCAAATTTATCTCTCTGGTTCCAGGTGTGTGTGTCTTGCATCCCTCTGACTGCCGTGGTAATACTCCTCCCCCTAGAGGCTGATACAGCGCTGGTCTGCTGCTTCCACGAGGCCTGTGTCTCCTTCGCTAGCGTAGCCACTGCCTCGAACGTGCTAGCCATCACTGTCGACCGCTACGACATCTCAGTGCGTCCAGCCAACCGCATGCTAACCATGGGCCGCGCCGTGGCTCTGCTGGGCTTCATTTGGGCTATGTCCTTCTTCAGTTTCCTGGTCCCCTTCATGGAGGTGGGCTTCTTCAGCGATTTTGGCTCCGAGTTCGTCAACCAGACTGCAGTTGCCTCTGTGGTCCATACTAATGAGTACTACACAGAGCTGGGGCTGTACTACCACCTCTTGGCTCAGATCCCCATCTTCTTCTTCACAGCCGTAGTCATGCTGGTGACCTACTACAAGATACTCCAGGCACTGAACATCCGCATCGGGACGCGCTTCCAACACAACCAGCCCAAGAAGAAGCAGCGCAAGAAGAAGACTATCTCCTTGACCACCGCAACGCAGGTGGAATCTACAGATGCGTCCCAGGGCAGCGGGGCAGTCAGAGGGGGCGGAAACCCACCTGCTGTCCTGTCCATGCGGACCTCAGTCTCCGTCCTCATGGCTCTGCGCAGGGCCGTTAAACGCCACCGGGAACGGCGGGAGAGGCAGAAACGAGTCTTCAGGATGTCCCTCCTCATCATCTCCACCTTCCTGCTCTGCTGGACGCCCATCACAGTCCTCAACACGGTCATCCTCAGCGCAGGGCCCTCAGACTTCACGGTCAAGTTGCGGTTGTGTTTCCTGGTCATGGCCTACGGGACGACCATCTTCCACCCGCTGCTCTACGCCTTCACCAGGCAAAAGTTCCAGAAGGTGTTGAAGAGCAAGATGAAGAGGGTGGTGTCCGTGGTGGAGGCTGAGCCCATGCCCAACAACGTGGTCATTCACAACTCCTGGATCGACCCCAAGAGGAACAACAAGAAAGTCACCTTCGAGGAGACTGAGGTCAGGCAGAAGTGTCTATCTTCCCAGGACCTGGAATCAAACAACATCGTCTGTCTTCCATGATAAGGCTATAGTGCATCGTGAAGATTGGCGCGGCTTGGGGGCAGTTAAGTCGAAAGACATACCTCTCAACAGAGGTGGCAGAGTGGGATAACTGGGAATAAGCTATGTCCATCTTCAGAGAAAGTGGAATAAAGAGAATTTCTGAGAAGCCATTGAATATCTGCATGGCTAGAGGGAGTTGGTAGACGTGAGTCTGAGCCAAGGTCAAGACAGAAAAGCTTCGGTTCAGAAGATGCAGAATAAGACAATGTGGATTATGAGGACGTGAAATAAGAATAATATGGAATAAGCAACGGACACATACAGGGCGACGAAACATTATCAGGAACCGACTCATTTTAAAAAGAGAAACCACTTATCCAAAGCAGTAATGTAAATGAAAGTGTTTCACCTGTATAGTTCCCCTAAAGGGGATAATTTATTACTATTTATTGGAAGAGGTTGATGCGGTGTCAAGGACAATTTAAACAAAGTACTGTACCTACTGCATGGTGTTGTTATAGCCCGTAACATAATTATTGTGTATAGTCATGTGTATAGAATAAATATATGTTTACAACACAAAAGGAAAGATTCACCCATTTTGAATGTTATATCGTATTGTGCATCTCTGAGCTATGAACAATGATGCAAAATGCGTCGTACTGTATTTCTGCCTGCTTGAATGGCCTTTTAGCTCAGATACACATGAAAACAAATGACCCCTGGAATCGATAGGACATAGCTCAGAGATGGACAAATATGATATAACATTTAAAATAGGTGACTTTTTCTTTTAAGCACCAAGTATTTGTCCTTTTATAATAAATAACGTGAAAAAGGTTTAGAGGCCATTCTGTTGGGTATTCTGGTTAAAGGGCCTTCTGTCACATATTCCCCACTTCACTAAGCTTTTGTAAACTTGGCCACTAAGGCACAGATGACATCAAGTCAGTGTAGGGCCACAAATATTTACAGGTGAAATTCCACTTCCCCCTTTCCTGTCCTCTGAGAGTCTCTTTCCATGTGCCTGTTATATGTGTGATTTAGTGTAAGATGGATCGAAACAGAGGCAAGCAGCACTTTACAACCTAAGCGAGAGGCTGCAATCTGAATCACAATCACAGCATTACTAAGACATGACCTTATGATTTCAACACATAATCAGCGCCTGTAGCCTAACCATCCTGAGATGACTCCAGCTGCTCTACCGGCCATAACACAGCTGTTATGCTACTTCTCTTATTATCTAGCCACAGGCCGGGGTGAAGAGAACAGCATGGCTGCCAAAACTGAAGCCTGCTTCCTTTCATAATCACACTGAGGCCAACTGGCAAATCAATCTGTATTTTCTGGTTGGAGTTGGAGGACACAGAGTGAGCGAGTGACTGAGGACTCAGACCTACTGCAGTCCATAGCGCTTAGCAAGGCTGGGGCAAGTGGGGGGAGAATTCTGAAGTGGTCTAGTCACGGGCTATGTGGTGTTGATACGACACTCGCCACAACACTTGCCCTTGCCTCTCTCCTCTCTCTCCCACGCTTGATGCCTTGTGATTACCAAGGCTAGGACTGCTAGCTAGATCATAAAGGCTGACTGTGGCAGGCGATGCATCACAATCACTCTCCCTCCCCGCCGCCATCATGACACGGGAAGGTCAAGGTGGTTTACCCTATTCGGTGTCAGAGATGCGGTCACGCACGCACACACACACACAATACCAATGCACTGTACCTAGCAATCTGTTCAGCTGAGAGAGGGCATCTAGATGCTAGGAAGGGGAGGGGATGTGAGCGAGGGGAGAAATGTCTGGACACTTAAAGAATGACTCATATTCTGTAATGCATTCAAGGTTAAAAACATTTTGTCTAAACTGCCATTCAAGATGTCCTTGCAATGTTTGTATTGAGCAAGTGTGTGTAAAATGTACATCCCTCTCATATCTCTCGGCCGATGAGATAATAGGGTACATTTCCTTTGAGGAATTCTTTTTTTGACCTACAGTGTGTGGGGTGTGGTCATATGCCATATCAGTCAAGGCACCATGTGAGGTCAGGAAGAGAATGGCGTAAAAAAAACAACAACAACAACAACAAAAACTCTGTGGAACAGTTTGGCTGGGCGTCAACCGCCCCACTCTGTAGAGGTCAGAGTGGCTCTATGCTTTGGGTATGGTATGCAGCCAAGCTTTCTGTTTTAGAACCCTCATCGAATGGCCCTCTGAGTCTCCTAAAAATCACTCTGTCTCCATGAGCATTTTAAGAGCTGGGGCACTTTGCTGGCTGTTTGCCAGCGAGCAGCACTAAAGACAGGTTGGCGAAGTTGATTGAAGATCCATCTAACTGTTCATTACAGGTTGGCTCGCTCCGCAGGCGCCATTACCAAATGAACGCGAGAACCACTTGTCTACATGAAGTAAATGAGTAATGCATAGACAAACCAACACTGTACCACAATCTTCACAACTTGACTGATTGTCTATGCCTACATAGAGGATGTGCACACTGCACAGGTTCACGAAAGTTAGATTCCAGGCTACATTTCATTGGTCGAAAACATCAAGCCTATTCTTTATATAGGCCTCGGCTATCTGTCTCTACATGAGTAGAGTGCCGAGGAGGATACATTGAACAGCTATCCTCTCTGAAGTAGCAGAGTAATCTCGCCTGTCTAAGCGATCAGTCTCACAGAACTCTGAGTCATCAGACCGGAGTGGAGCAGAATTCTATTCTAGAATGAAATGAAGAAAGGTGAGCCTAGACAGAGGATGTCAAAACCACCAAACATTCTTCAGGAAATATAGACCTATCAGCATTGCCAGCTGGGGAGCCAAATGGAATTCACTGATAAGATTGGAACAGTTGGTTCAACCTCTCATGAATACTTCCTAGGGTGTTGGGTGACATCATCTTAATCCTGTATGTCATCCCGGGCGCTACCTGGAAAACTACTCAGAGTAGGCCTATCTGACTGAAATATCCGCCTCTGGTCCTCTGGACCACACCATTTCCCACCCTCTTAGCTCACTTACTGCACACCAGGCACCCCTCTCTCTCTTCCATCTCTCACTCTCTCTCCCTTACCTTTCCATCTATACAGTATCTCTCTCCTCTGTTCCCTCTAACAACACTCAGCCCAGGGTCGCACGTGGCCGATAAGAGGAGTGCTTTTGATCCCGGAGGCCCTGCGTTTTCTAGTGTTCTGGAGTGTTCTGTGTGACAGGGTTGTTATGTAAAAGGCTGTTGTGCATTTGTTATGTATGACCAAAAAAGGTCTAGCTCATATGAGGAGAGGTGTTTTGTGGTGCTGTGCCTCTCAATGGCTTAGCCAACTGCCAACTATACTTTGTCAATAAATTGAACACAATGAATTGCATTGCCATCCTTGTCCCCCTTTCTTCAATCTTCCCTCTCTTCTCTGTTATCCCTCCTTCCTTTCCTCCACTCCCATGTGAGTAGCCTCTGTCTGACTGACAGTCAGGACCATTGTGTCATTATAGCTGGTCTCTGGGGCTGGCTGCTGTGACTGACGGTTACCACAGTGACTGACACTTCATCCGCTCTGACTGACAGCCAGGGCTGTGGTCCCACAGCAGCGGAAACCAATAAAGCCGAGATATTAGAGGAAGACGACATAGACATGACTGGATTAAAATTTGCCAAAGATATGGAGTCAAATGAGACAATGCAATACCACCAAATTATTGCTCGATGACGTCATATGCAGTCACACTGAAAATACAATGAACAAACATATAAAACAAAACATGTAAAGTGTTGGTCCCATGTTTCATGAGCTGAAATAAAAGATCCCTGAAATGTTCCATACGTACAAAAAGCTTTTCTCTCAAATTTTGTGCACACATTTGTTTACATCCCTGTTGGTGAGCATGTCTCCTTTGCCAAGATAATTAATCCACCTGACAGGTGTGGCATATCAAGGAGCTGACTATACAGCATGATCACTACACATGTGCACCTTGTGCTGGGGACAATAAAAGGCCACTCTAAAATGGTCAGTTTTGTCACACAACACAATGCCATAGATGTCTTAAGTTTTGAGGGAGCGTGCAATAGGCATGCTGACAGTAGGAATGTCCACCAGAGCTGTTGCCAGATACTTTTATGTTAATTTCTCTATCATAAGCAACCTCAAACTTCGTTTTTAGAATTTGGCAGTACGTCCAACCGGCCTCACAACCGCAGACCACATGTATAACGTTGTGTGGGCCAGCAGTTTGCTGTCAACGTTGTGAACAGAGTGCCCTATGGTGACGGTGGGGTTATGGTATGGGCAGGCATAAGCTACGGACAACAAACACAACTGCATTTTACTGATGGCAATTTGAATGCACAGAGATACCTTGACAGAAACCTTGAGGTCCATTCATCTGCCACCATCACTTAATGCTTCAGCATGATAATGCACGGCCAAATGTCGCAAGGATCTGTACACAATTCCTGGAAGCTGAAAATGTCCCAGTTCTTCCATGGCATGCATACTCACCAGACATGTCACCCATTGAGCATGCTCTGGATCGACATGTACGACAGTGTCCAGTTCCTGCCAATATCCAGCAACTTCGCACAGCCATTGAAGAGGATTAGGACAACATTCCACAGGCCACAATCAACAGCCTGATCAACTCGAAGCGAAGGAGGTGTCATACTGCATGAGGCAAATGGTGGTCACACCAGATACTGACTGGTTGTCTGATCCACACCCCTACTTAAAAAAAAAAAAAAAGGTATCTGTGACTAATAGATGAATATCTGTATTCCCAGTCGTGAAATCCATAGAATTGGAGCTAATTCATTTATTTCAATTTATTGATTTCCTTCCTTATAGGATCTGTAACTCAGTCAAATCTTTGAAATTGTTGCATGTTGCATTTACATTTTTGTTCAGTATAGTTTGTTTTCTATTATAAGTAGCAGATATCGAACATTGTAGTAAATTTGATCCAAGCCAAAGCCAATCCTACAACAGACGGCTACGCTACGCAGTCCAACATCAGTGCAAATAAAGGGAATAGGGATGTGGCTTTTGATTCCCTCCTCAACAACAGCAGGCTGCTCTCTCTGTGTCCCCTCCATCCCACCACCGTATCCACTTCAATCACTTTATTACATTCGGCAGGTGGCTCTCCCCCCAGTCACCCCCCTTCTGCAGCCATCTATCCCTTGTTTACTCACTCTTGTTCTTTCTCCACCATCCATCCCCCATCTGATCCCCTCTCCCTCTCCTCCTATTCAGTCTCTCCCTCTCCTCCCCTACCTGTTCAGTGTTCTCATCCCTGCCCAATGCTACAGGCTGACAGAAGAAAGCACTCCAAATCACATTAGGCTGGCTGTGCTGTGTGATTGTATTAGGCCTGCAGCAGTATCAAGCCTGTAATTCAGGCCTATTATAATGTCCTGGCAGTTGAAGAAAGGGGGCTGAGAGTGGATTGAAGACCGAACGGCCGGTGCGGAAAATTACTGGCTGGAGATTGATTTCTGGCTCTGTTGAAAAGCTTGCTAAAAACAGGGAAAACAACCAGGGAGGTGTCTTGAGAGTCAAGAAAGAGGGAGGAGGAGGTTGAGAGGAGGAGAGACAGCATGATGCCAACGAGAGAACAGTGACTCAATCAGCTTTTGTGTTCCATTCAGGCGGCAGTTCGAGCCGAGGTGGCCATTTGTTGTGTTTTGCCAGTCTCATTGTACCTACAGTAGATAATTGTCTAGTTCAACAGGTAGGCCTAAAGTTAGCCTACCGCCACCTCTCACCCTTAAAAACAATTGTATAGTTGTAACCAGATTGGACAGGATTGGTCCTGAAACTCTCCACAATAACAATTACTGGTATTGGCGGAGTTGGGAAATTCCCACCAACATGATCATGTGAAACCCCACATGAAGTGAACTCAACAATGAACACACTCAAATCAGCTCTGCGGGACCAGAAGTCACAACTGAGTCAACAATCAAACTAATCTTATTTAGTGTGATAGAGAGAACTGTGTATTGTACTGTGAGAGAGAGACGTTTGACAACATGACTCCAATGTGTGTGTGTGTGTGTAAAAGCCATATATCTTACTCTGAGCCCCTGGAGTCAGTGGTTCTTTGCTGTGTGTGTGTGTGTGTGTGCGTGTGAGGGCTGGCACAATTACCGTATAAGTGAGGGTTATAGATGAAGACCATCATGAAAATTAAAAACCTGTCATAACCGTAAAAATAAAGACAAATAATCTGGAAGGAACAGCTGACTGAAGACAGGACAGCCGTGCATTCGTAACATGACAAAACTTTGTTGCTCCTTGCTGAAAAAAACTATGTGTTGTAGCAAACAAGGCAACACCCCTGACAATGCAGCAGTATCACCTCGAACCTTGGCAATTTGACTGGTATACTCATGGCTACACTCGCAATGGCTGCCTGTTATTGTGATGCAATCATTTCCACGGTAATGTAGAATGCTTAATGAAAATTATGTTAACTGATGTGGTTCATTCAATGGAATGTATATTTTGTGTCAAAAAATAAAATTAAAATAAAAATAAAAATCACAGCACATATTGATGGTTAGACTCCTTGCTTTTGCTTTCTGCTTCGCTCCTAAGGGTACACTCACAATGTTGTTGCTGTCATTTAGTAGACACTCTTATCCAGAGTGAGACTTACAGTTGTGAGCACATAAGTTCATACCTTATTCACTCATATTGGTTCCCCGTCGTAATCAAACTCACAACCCTGGCGTTTCATTCTCTATCAACTGAGTCACATGGGATCCTGTGGGCCGCCAATCCACCTATTATGCCATCATTGATTTGAATGGGGACTCCTGTTCTATTCATTCTATTTCTATGGCAGCACATGAAGTCATGGGTGGAGGAGAGGAGAAAATGGGCATAAAATGTACTTTTTATTTATTTTTGCTATTCAATCTATATATAGACTATACAATGGCCTGGTGTTCCTACTATACACAATCCCTTATCCATACATTGAATGGTAAATTGCATCCCTGAATGACTTTATAGCTCACTAGCTAAATGTAGAATATTGAGCACAACAACATCAACCCTAAGCTCTCGAAAACCCTTCTTCTCCGTATGTAAGGTTTCCAGCCATTACATTTGTCCACATTTGGCTCCATGTAAACTACAATTCTGACCATGTGTTTTAACGTTTAGAAACTTGAATAATGATCGCTTTCACAACGTTTTCCTGAAACGCATGCTAATACGCCCCTTATCTTTCATGTCAGCGAAAAATAACCTTTCAAATAATAAAAGATACACTTCCTGTTGCAGTTTTGCACAGATCCATACACTGACGAACTACAATTCCTCCCCAGTTAGCTTACACAAATTAAGAGCATGCTAGACAGCTAATTAGCACAGGTGGCGGCCTGTCTTCTGTGAACGAGCGCTGTAACATGGAGATATGGCCATGCGGAAACACTAACCCTAAACCCAATAAAAAGGTGGCCCAGTACATCACTGGGGCCAAGCTCCCTGCCATCCAGGACCTCTATACAAGGCAGTGTCAGAGGAAGGCCCTAAAAATTGTCAAAGACTCCAGCCACCCTAGTCATAGACTGTTCTCTCTGCTATCGCAAGGCAAGCGGTACCAGAGCGCCAAGTCTAGGTCCAAGAGGCTTCTAAACAGCTTCTACCCCAAGCCATAAGACTTCTGAACACCTAATCAAATGGCTACCCAGACTATTTGCATTGCCCCCCTCCTTTACACCGCTGCTACTCTCTGTTGTTATCATCTATACATAGTCACTTTAATAACTCTACCCACATGTACATATTACCTCAACTAACCAGTGTACCGGTACCCCCCTGTATATAGTGTCGCTATTGTTATTTTACTGCTGCTCTTTAATTACTTGTTACTTTAATTTCTTATCCATGTTTTTTAAATAAATTTTTTAACTGCATTGTTGGTTAGGGGCTCGTAAGTAAGCATTTCACTGTAACGTCTACACCTGTTGTATTCGGCGTATGTGACTAATACAATTTGATTAGATTATTAGTAGTTAAAAAGTGCTGTTTCTTTAGATAATCAAGGAAATTTGATTTGAACTCTGTCTGCCAATCATTGGTTTGATTGAAGCCAAATCCAACCTGAGTGACCTTACATACAGTGACCTTCAAGTGACTACAGCATTTACCAACCTAGCGTGTTAGCAGAGGCTATAGTGAGACGTAAGCAGTGTCCGAGTCAAATCAGACAGTTCTCAAAAAACAAGGACGACCCAGGCACTATTCATAGAATTAAAATGCCTTTATTACAAAACAACATGTTCAATAGAACAAAATCTTTCCAAAAATATCAAGATCAAAGGCATTTTAATTATATGAAGAGCACTCATTTTTTGATTGCCCAAAAAGCACTTTCCACCTACAGAACAAACATCTACTAACTAGTGTGTCCTTGCAGTGCTTCCTATCCTCCCTTTTCTTCTATAAGTCACTCACACAGCTCTTTGAGGCTCTGAGTGATCTCAACACCACCTACACCTTCTACAGTAGGCCTAAATGAGGGGAGTTTCACCTTAGTGTCAGTAGAATTATAGTGAATGAGCAGGGTCACTCACCCAGTTTGTTGAGGCTGATCTGGGCAGCCTTGGGGATCTCATCACCATCTACACCAGGGGTAGGCAACCCTGTTCCTGGAGTGCCGCATGTACTGGAGGATTTTGTTCCAACTACACCTGATCAACTGAGCGAACTGATCAGTTCAATGATTGCCTAAATTCAACACACCTGGCCTTCCAGGTCAGCTAAATCAAAAACATGAAGTGCCTGCGGTGCTCCAGGACCAGCGTTGCCTATCCCTGATCTACACTCTGTTTACAGTAGGCCCAAGTGAGGTGAGTTAACCATGTCAGTGCTACAGTACCCAGTTCGTTGAGGCTTTGTGCAGCCTTGTCAGTAGTACAGTGTAGTGTATCAAAGGTGAACAGGCAGTGGTCACTCACCCAGTTCGTTGAGGCTCTGAGCAGCCTTGGTGATCTCCCTGCTTCCCCCCTGGAGCTGGCCCTGCAGACGCTTGGACAGGTACAGGATCCTGATGATCCTTCGCAGCAGATCACACGCCACCTGGGAAAAATAGAAAAATATATAACCAAACAAAATAGAACCCCCTCTGAACCAGTCTTTCTGAATCTCTATGAAAAGATGTGAGCGAACGTCAAAACTAATATGGAACGACCCTCTTTTTTCGTCATAATTGATTGAAGATCACTTATTGTAAATTATCTTGAATCAATCACTGTCGACATTTCCAAGTATTTATTTTCCTATTGTAGCCTATATTGTAACAATAACGCCGACCATGGGCATATCAATAGTGGTAATAATAACAGTGTGTCTAGCAGCATTGTGGAGCTGTGTCTGGGGCTGAAGGACAGAGGTCAGCAGTGTGTTTGGGCTTAGTAGTGTGTTGGATGCAGCTAGAGAGCTGGGGGTCTGTCCCTTCAGCCTCTGTGTGTCTGTGTCTGTGTGTCCGTCCCAAGTGTCTGTGTGTCAGACTGATTGCTTTATCTGTGGGTGGCCGAGAAGCTTCCATTTTGTGAGCGAACACTAGACTAAAAGATAAACAAAGCACTCTCCTATTGCCCCTGGATTTATAGTCTGATCATTACCGGTCTCCTTCAGACCCACCTCACCCCAGTCCCACAGAGGTGGACAGAATATACGCACACACACCCTAACACCAAGGACATGACAGTCCCTGGGAGTGAAAAGTGAAAAAAGAGGAGGCACAGATATTGGTCCCACAGCACCACTGTCTTGTCTGTCTGTATAAAATAATAGAAAACATTGCAACTATTCTATTCAGAAATCACAGCACCCTCTCCTTTCACAAACCAGGCCCGTGTTAAGATCCTACCAGCCTGGCATGCCTGCCTGCTACTAGTATCTTCTCTGCAGGATGAATGTCTGAGGTGTAGATAACAACAATAACACTCCACACACACACACGACAAAGCTGAGACAGACAGAGCATCAGAAGACAGACAGAGCAAACACAGAGACAGAGCCATGTTAGAGGAAAGAGCCAGTTAGAATCACAGTAACCTTTCTGACTGAAGCCATATTCCATCAATATTTAATAAGCCTTCCCCTCGAGTCCACAGACAACGGAGCTGCAGTGTGCGTAAGTTGACAGAGCCTGTAAACGCAGAGAGTCTCTATTTCGCTCTCTATCAGGCCGCGGTTACCCAGCCTCGGACAGGACTGGGTCAGGTTGATCACAAGAACAGGTCTTATTTTAAATCACCTGATTGCTTTTTACTGATTTCTTCTAAACGGGTGGCCACTGATAGCGAGGTGGATTAAAAACCACAACAGTGATGTCACGGGTTAAGATTGCAGATGCTATCTGAGAACAGGATCAAAGTAATGCTGTTTGAAAGGTTGAGATAACGTTGTAAACCTTTAACATGGCCTTTATGTATTAAATAGTGGAGGATTTACCAAGAAAAACAGATGGATTTGACATAACAGCTAGGATTCCTGGTTTGAAGATCACTCAGCCTCCATAAGCACAGTTCTATAAATCATCTATATAAATATACCTTTCTCCAAAGTGGTGGCGAGTGATTCCAAAATGACAGGCATGTGCAACAAGAGTAAAAGTGGTCATATACAGTGCCTTGCAAAAGTATTCACCCCCTTCGCTACGAAGCCCCTAAAGATCTGAAATAAAATCCAACAATATATATATGTATATATACAGTGGGGCAAAAAAGTATTTAGTCAGCCACCAATTGTGCAAGTTCTCCCACTTAAAAAGATGAGAGGCTTGTAAATTTATCACAGGTACACATCAACTATGACAGACAAAATGAGAAGAAAAAAATCAAGAAAATCACATTGTAGGATTTTTAATGAATTTATTTGCAAATTATGGTGGAAAATAAGTATTTGGTCACCGACAAACAAGCAAGATTTCTGGCTCTCACAGACCTGTAACTTATTCTTTAAGGATATCCTTTGTCCTCCACTCATTACCTGTATTAATGACACCTGTTTGAACTTGTTATCAGTATAAAAGACACCTGTCCACAACCTCAAACAGTCACACTCCAAACTCCACTATGGCCAAGACCAAAGAGCTGTCAAAGGACACCAGAAACAAAATTGTAGACCTGCACCAGGCTGGGAAGACAATCTGCAATAGGTAAGCAGCTTGGTTTGAAGAAATCAACTGTGGGAGCAATTATTAGGAAATGAAAGACATACAAGACCACTGATACTCTCCCTCGATCTGGGGCTCCACGCAAGTTCTCACCCCGTGGGGTCAAAATGATCACAAGAATGGTGAGCAAAAATCCCAGGACCACACGGGGGGACCTAGTGAATGACCTGCAGAGAGCTGGGACCAAAGTAACAAAGCCTACCATCAGTAACACACTACGCCGCCAGGGACTCAAATCCTGCAGTGCCAGACGTGTCCCCCTGCTTAAGCCAGTACATGTCTAGGCTCGTCTGAAGTTTGCTAGAGAGCATTTGGATGATCCAGAAGAAGATTGGGAGAATGTCATATGGTCAGATGAAACCAAAATATAACTTTTTAGTAAAAACTCAACTCGTCGTGTTTGGAGGACAAAGAATGCTGAGTTGCATCCAAAGAACACCATACCTACTGTGAAGCATGGGGGTGGAAACATCATGCTTTGGGGTTGTTCTTCTGCAAAGGGACCAGGACGACTGATCCGTGTAAAGGAAAGAATAAATGGGGCCATGAATCGTGAAATTTTGAGTGAAAACCTCCTTCCATCAGCAAGGGCATTGAAGATGAAACGTGGCTGGGTCTTTCAGCATGACAATGATCCCAAACACACCGTCCGGGCAACGAAGGAGTGGCTTCGTAAGAAGCATTTCAAGGTCCTGGAGTGGCCTAGCCAGTCTCCAGATCTCAACCCCATAGAAAATCTTTGGAGGGAGTTGAAAGTCCGTGTTGCACAGCAACAGCCCCAAAACATCACTGCTCTAGAGGAGACCTGCATGGAGGAATGGGCCAAAATAACAGCAACAGTGTGTGAAAACCTTGTGAAGACTTACAGAAAACATTTGACCTCGGTCATTGCCAACAAAGGGTATATAACAAAGTATTGAGATAAACTTTTGTTATTGACCAAATACTTATTTTCCACCATAATTTGCAAATAAATTCATTAAAAATCCTACAATGTGATTTTCTTGATTTTTTTTCTTCTCATTTTGTCTGTCATAGTTGATGTGTACCTGTGATAAATTTACAAGCCTCTCATCTTTTTAAGTGGGAGAACTTGCACAATTGGTGGCTGACTAAATACGTTTTTGCCCCACTGTATGTATGTATGTATATATATATGCCTGGTCTGTGAGTTTTGGTGGGCGGCCCTCTCTTGGCAGGTTTGTTGTGGTGCCATATTCTTTAATTTTTTTTAGAATGGATTTAATGCTGCTCTGTGGGATGTTCAAAGTTATTTTTTTTTATATATTTTTTTTTATGGGAATGTGTATGTATATATATATATATATGCAACAAAGAGACCAAAGATAACCCTGGAGGAGCTGCAATGCTCCACAGTGGAGGTTGGAGTATCTGTCCATAGAACCACTAAGCCGTACACTCCACAGAACTGGGCTTTACAGAAGAGTGGCCAGAAAAAAAGCCATTGCTTAAAGAAAAAAATAAGCAAACATGTTTGGTGTTCGCCAAAAGGCATGTGGGAGACTCCCCAAACATATGGAAGAAGGCATCTGACCAGATGAGACTAAAATTTAGCTGTTTTGGCTATCAAGGAAAACGCTACGTCTGGCACAAACCCAACCACTCTCACATGACCCCGAGAACACCATTCCCACAGTGAATGAAGCATGGTGGTGGCAGCATCATGCTATGGGGGTGTTTTTCATCTGCAAGGACTGGGAAACTGGTCAGAATTAAAGGAATGATGGATGGCGCTAAATACAGGGAAATTCTTGAGGGAAACCTGTTTCAGTCTTCCAGAGATTTGAGACTGGGATGGAGGTTCACCTTCCAGCAGGACAATGACCCAAGCATACTGCTAAAGCAACACTTGAGTGGTTTAAGGGGAAACATGTAAATGTCTTAGAATGGCCTAGTCAAAGCACAGACCTCAATCCAACTGAGAATCTGTGGTGTGACTTAAAGATTGCTGTAAACCAGTGGAACCCATCCAACTTGAAGGAGCTGGAGCAGGTTTGCCTTGAAGAATGGGCAAACATCCCAGTGGCTAAATGTGCCAAGCTTATAGAGACATATCCCAAGAGACTTGCAGCTGTAATTGCTGCAAAGTTGGCTCTACAAAGTATTGACTTGGGGGGGTGAATAGTAATGCACGTTTTAGTTCTGTTTTTTTGTCTTAGTTCTTGATTGTTTCACAATAAAAAATATGTTGCATCTTCAAAGTGGTAAGCATGTTGTGTAAATCAAATGATACAAACCCCACAAAAATCCATTTTAATTCCAGGTTGTAAGGCAACAAAATAGGAAAAATGCCAAAGGGGGTGAATACTTTCGCAAGCCACTGTAATATTTGTGGTATTTAACGGTCAAATAAATGTCAATGGGTAGATCGATGCTTGCATAAAACATATCATTGTTGTATCATTGTTGTAAACCATTGAGTACAGGGCACTCATATCATTACAGCATGATAGACACTGACACCAGCTATAGCTACATTGTATTGACAGGTTAGAAGAGGACATCCCCAGAGCCATATAGATCTCTATACGGCTCTGGGTTATTGTCATCTTTACAATTTAAAACAGGAGGATCCTGGAAACTGTCCAAGATGCATTAGGCGACCTTGACAATATGTACAGCACCTAACTTGACGTACCGGTCTTGAAAATGGGGAGTGAGACAATAAAAACCCAAGCAAATACTGTCTATACATTTCACTACCTCAGAAACATGGAAATCAAGTCCAGTGCAGAAGTAGAGATAATGCCAGAGTGCTGATAACAATAGAGAGGAAATCTTCCCCCCTGCTATTGAGCCTCAGTCCACAGCCATACAACAATACAAAACCCATCAACACAACAGATTTATTTATGTATTATATGCCTCTCAAGTATTTATGCCTCTCAAACACAAGGAGATGGATGGATACCTGCAATCTGGCGAGCTGGGCAGTCCTGGCTACAATCTTATTGTAGGGGTCAACGATCTTTGTCCTTATCCTACGAGAGAAAACAAATAGCAGGTTGAGTGCTGTTATTAGAGGTCTGATTTTTGAGGGTCTCTGAACACAAGGGTCATATTTTGCCTTGATCATTCCCTGTGATGATGTGTTATGGTATGTTATAGGCTTGGAGTAGGTAGATAATGCACCTAACCACTAGGTAAGATGTTGCTTCATCACCATAATGGTTGAGATTGGGGTTATGTTAATCTGGTCCAAGATCAGTTGTTAACCTACCTGTCCACAGCACCCTGCAGAGCAGCAATCCTGGTCTGCATCATCTGCAGGACCCCTGAGAAACAACACACAAACATCTCACTCAATTTATTGACATAAAAATGATATGATTGGCTTTTATGTAATGATGGAAGAGTATAAGATGCTTTGTGAACTTTCTAAATGTATGCACTCAGCTGACTGTATCCTTGGTATTAAACACTTGAAACTTCTCTTGAGCTTTTGGTCTCAATTCCTTATTGCAAAGAGGTTGCAAAAGCATTTTTCTTTTTAACAATAATACAACATTATTCTCCTTTCAAATAGAACACAATCACTTCAAAACTGAGACACTCGCTGACATTTTTTACAATCGTGTGACAGCAGCGCCCCTTATGGAATGTCAACAGCACTACAATGACAGCATATATTCCAGCATAGGGGTTCTCAAACCTTTTGGGGCTGGGGACCCCTTTTGTGATAGCAAATTGATCAGGAACCCCCTCATCATCAGAACACAAAAAAAAATGGTCTACACTGAGTTTAACTGTGACGTCTGCAGTGCATAGCCAGACTAATCTAGTCTTGTGCCAGGGGAAAGAGCATTTAAAAGGGCCGCCATGGGGCAGAGATTTTTTGTTGAAGCTTTCAAGCTAAATACTGCAATTCTACACATTATGCCACAAACTTTAAATTACATTTACGTAAAAAATCTATATACAGTACCAGTCAAAAGTTTGGGTTCTCTTTACTTTAACTATTTTCTACATTGTAGAACAACAGTGAAGACATCACAACTATGAAATAACACATATGGAATCATGTATTAACCAAATAAGTGTTAAGCAAAGCAAAATATATTTTATATTTCATATTCTTCAAATTAGCGACCCATTGCATTGATGACAGCTTTGCACACTCTTGGCATTCTCTCAACCAGCTTCATGAGGTAGTCACCTGGAATGGTTTTCAATTAACAGGTGTGCCTTATTAAAAGTTTGTTTGTGAAATTTCTTTCCTTCTTAATGCATTTGAGCCAATCAGTTGTTTTGTGACAAGGATAGACCACAATCAGAAGATAGCCCTATTTGGTAAAAGGCCAAGTCCATATTATGGCAACAACAGCTCAAATAAGCAAAGAGAAACGACAGTTCATCATTACTTTAAGACATGGAGGTCAGTCAATACGGAAAATGTCAGGAACTTTGAACGTTTCTTCAAGTGCAGTTGCAAAAACCATCAAGCGCTATGATGAAACTGGCTCTCATGAGGACCGCCCCAGGAAAGGAAGACCCAGAGTTACATCTGCTGCAGAGGATACATTCATTAGAGTTACCAGCCTCAGAAATTGCAGCCCAAATAAATGCTTCACAGAGTTCAAGTAACAGACACATCTCAACATCAACTGTTCAGAGTAGACTGTGTGAATCAGGCCTTCATGGTTGAATTTCTGCAAAGAAACCACTACTAAAGGACACCATTAAGAAGAAGAGACTTGCTTGGGCCAAGAAGCACGAGCAATGGACATTAGACTGATGGAAATCTGTCCACTGGTCTGATAAGTCAAAATTTGAGATTTTTGGTTCCAACCGCTGTGGCTTTGTGAAACACAGAGTAGGTGAAAGGATGATCTCCGCATGTGTGGTTCCCACCGTGAAGCATGCTGGAGGTGTTTTGCTGGTGACACGGTCTGTGATTTATTTAGAGTTCAAGGTATTACTTAACAAGCATGGCTACCACAGCATTCCGAAGCGATACGCCATCCCATCTGGTTTGCTCTTAGTGGGACTATCATTTGTTTTTCAACAGGACAATAATCCAACACACCTCCAGACGGTGTAAGGGCTATTTGAACAAGGAGAGTGATGGAGTGCTGCATCAGATGACCTGGCCTTCACAATCACCCAACCTCAACCTAATTGAGATGGTTTGGGATGAGTTGGACCGCAGAGTGAAGGAAAAGCAGCCAACAAGTGCTCAGCATATGTGGGAACTCCTTCAAGACTGTTGGGAAAGCATTCCAGGTGAAGCTGGTTGAGAGAATGGTTCAGAGAATGCCAAAGCTGCCATCAAGGCAGCATACCACCCTGCATCCCACTGCTGGCTTACTTCTGAAGATAAGCAGGGTTGGTCCTGGGCAGTCCCTGGATGGGAGACCAGATGTTGTTGGAAGTGGTGTTGGAGGGCCAGTAGGAGGCACCCTTTCCTCTGGGCTAAAAAAATATGTCAATGCCCCAGGTCAGTGATTGGGGACATAACCCTGTGTAGGGTGCTGTCTTTCGGATGGGATGTTAAACGAGTGTCCTGACTCTCAGTGGTCACTAAAGATTCCCAATCTGTACGGTTACCTAATCATCCCCAGTTTACAATTGGCGCATTCCTCTCCCCAGGTTGTTGCTGTAAATGAGAATGTGTTCTCAGTCAACTTACCTGGTAAAATAAGGGTTAATAAATAAAAGGCAAAGGGTGGCTTCTTTGATGAATATAAAATATATTTTGATTTGTTTATCACTTTTTTGTTACTACACGATTCCATGTGTTATTTCATTGTTTTGATGTTTTCACTATTATTCTACAATGTAGTAAAAAAAAAAGTTTTAATAAAACACTTGAATGAGTAGGTTTGTCCAAACTTTTGACTGGTACTGTATATACTTGGTGGAGTACTGTGGATATCAATATCCCTGTGAGCCTCCCAGGCCCATGTTGTCCAGAGTTACATTTTAGATGAATAATATTATATTTTATCCACAGTACTTGTATTGTATTACACAGGGATCCGTGGCTTTTGGACATGGATCCCTTGGCCAAAAGCCCCTAGGGGCCCGCAGACCCCAGTTGAAAACCCCTGTTCCAAAAAGTCAGAAGTGCCATGATGATGACAAAAACAAATATGTGCTAAAGGTGTGTTACCTTCCAAAGACTCAATCCCAGTAGCTTGAGCAAGTAACTCCTCATGCCTGGCAACAACCTGACAAGAGAAATATTTACCACAGTCAGGAAGTCTTCAACACATGTCTTTCCTACAGAAAATGTATACATACCAGCCATCAGTATAGAACAAACTGACTGGCTGATTAAACTAATAATCTATATAGATATGTCACTATGGGTCTCACATGTGTGAGATACAGTTGTGTGTGACAGATGATAGGTGTCACGTATACCTGGCTGTGGAGCTCCTTGTCCAGCTGACTGATGCCCTGAGCCAGCTTGGCCAGCTGTTCTGCAATGACAGCATGGTGGATGGCCTGGGCTGTGTACGTCTTCACGTCAAAGTCCTCTATGAGAAAATCAGCATAGCATTCTGGAGAAGAGGTGGATAAAAGGGAACAATTTATTAGCCATCCACTTCCTGGATTATTTATTACCCATGGTAAAGCAACAATATGGCCACACACATTAAACTCCAAACGTATTTCCAAAGACACTTTTGTTTTTTATCACAAGTAAAGAATATTGAAAAACGTAAACGATTATGACGCCTTGATGTCAGTCAATGATGGACTGCCCCGTCAACTCGGTAGCTCTCATTCCTAAACGACTACGGAGCTGATACACCTAGCTGAATAAAACAAAACATACACCTACGTAAAGTAGAACTGATTGACAGAAAAGTATTGAAAATAAATGTTAAAATACAGAATTTTACCATCACTTAGCAGCAAATTCGTTGAAGCTCCTCCACTACCCTCCATGTTTTCCACGTCATCACACAATGACGTATAATTTCAGCGACAGGAAATGAACCAAACCAAACATTTTATTCTTCAAAAGAAAAATCAAACGATCTGTATTTGGTACCAAAGTTCATTGTGATAACGTTATTTATTTATACTTATTAGGTTCAAAGTTCAAAAATGAAAAGTTGTTCGGTGGACACGCCCACTAACGATACTGCGTGTTATTGTTTGCATTCGGGTGTTTGTGAACTTTATCTTGCTATCTTAATTACATAAAATATGAACGTTATCGAGTCACATCAACGTTAGAATAGGCCATAAACTGTATGCACCAAACTATTTCGACTGTGGAAAGAAAAGCATTGCCATGGCTAACAAGCTAGCCAACTGGTTAGCTAACTTCAGTGATTAAAAACATATGGTCTATGAAAAGGGCGACCACCAACATGATGGACATGTTTTGAGTAAGGGAAGTTCTGAAAATCTGTGCTCCTATGGTCCGGTATTCAAAGTAAGAGGATCTGATCTTTGGACATTTTCAATGACTTGTTCAGCGGTGGGGATTTGTGCGGATAGCTGAAGTAGGTTGAGCAATAGCTATATCTCATCGTTTATTTTCCAGGTTGGCATTCTGGTCACTGGTGAGGAAATTTGACTGTGACATTTGCTTCACTCCAATGATAGTTGCTCCTGACTGTATGTGTTCTGTCAAAGCCAGAGACAGTGAATTTACAAACAATGAAGGTAATATGAGATCACTTTTTTTTTTAAAGGAAATATTAGATGCCTCTCAAAATATAGGGACTTGGTGTCTGCAGTCATTGGATGTGTGAAGACTGTCAATTTGGTGTCAATTAAATCCAACTTTATTGCTCAATGTATCTCTCAGCTGACCATCCTCCGATCGTGCAGTTTGCTGCCAGTGGTGCCCAGACCCTGGCCGATGCAGCCTGTGTGGTCTCGCCCTTCTCTGATGGAGTGGACCTCAACTATGGCTGTCCCCAGCAGTGGGCCATGTCGGAAGGCTACGGTGCATGCCTTCTCAACAAACCTGAGCCTGTCAAAGACATGGTTTGACATGTCAGGAACCAAGTAGACAATCCTAACTACACAGCCTCCATCAAAATAAGGTAAGAGTGATCATATCACCAAATATAATTGTTTCACTTTTGCTTCCAAGACAAAAGAGCCTGTAACAGCTGTATTTTGCAAGCAACCTAAGTGTCATCAGAAGTTCCTTTTCCAGTCGTTGTTTCCGCTCTCTTTTCCCAGAATTCACAAGGACCTGTGATGTACGGTGGACCTGTGTCAGAAGACAGAGGCGGCAGGGGTGTCCTGGATAACGGTCCATGGTCGGACCGCCACCAGCGGTCCACTTTGACGCTATCAAGACCATCAAGGGCAGCCTGTCAGTCCCTGTCATCGCCAACAGAGACATAAAGACCATCCGAGATGTGGAGACCACACATCAGCTCACTTGAGTTGATGGTCAGTTCAATTAGTGCAAATTTCAATTGATCCCTATTCCCAATGTTGTGCACTACTTTTGACCAGACTCCAAAGGCAGTCACACAGGGCTCTGGTCAAAAGTAGTGCACTGTGTATGGGAATAGGGTGTCATATGAGAGTTATTTCCTTGGGAAAGATGCTCTTGAAATGGCTTCATATTAAATCCATTTATATAGGCCAAAGTGATCCACAATGACAGGCTGTGCAGTTCTATGAAAATAAACCACAACATGGGGGGGTTCTGGGAGGCACTATCATGGTTTATTTTTATAGAACTGCATAGCCCCTGTTTACTCCTTATCATAAACACTATCTTCTTTTCATCTGCATTTATTCTGTAACCTCTCATTCCCTCCAGGGAAATCATTCTCTGTTTATTGTGTCATCTTAACAGATATTAATGGTAAATACTTAAAGGGTAGCTAGAGGTTCCATGCAAATAAATAATTAGAGAAAATATAGAATATCTCTATACAGGATCTGTATAGTTATATGGCTCACTCAAGGCACTTCCCCTCCCACCCCACATGTCCTGTCTTGTAGGTGTGATGGCAGGCCGGGGGCTGTTGTCCAACCCGGCCATGTTCACTGGCTACAATGAGACCCCTCTTGAGTGTGTGTGGGACTGGGTGGACCTCGCCACAAACCAGGGGACCCCCTTCACCTGCTTCCACCAGCACCTCATCTACATGCTGGAGAGGGTCAGCTCCCAGCCCGAGAGGAAGGTGATCAACTCCCTGCAAAGCAGCGCCGCAGTCATAGACTACCTCCACAACACATATGGCTCCCCAGACAGAAGGCCTATCATAAACACAGGCTAGGTATATTTTAATGTGTATGTTATTGATTTTATTTTCTATGAAATAAAATATTTTATTTACTATATTACCTTCTTTAAAAAAAAATGTATTCTGATAGTCCAGGTGTGCAGTGTGCATGCACATAATGTGTCACATCAGATTCACTTCAACATGTCCAGTCAGACACGACTAGAAGGTACAAACAAAACCAAACACATTACACCTAATTTCATCATATTTGAACTGTCCATGATGTGTACAGTATGGGATTTACAACATATGGCAGAACCTTATTGGTTCTCCTCAGTAGAGAATAAGCCAGTAAGCGAACAGATAAAACCTTCTGTATAACGTCATTCAAATGGGACCCAAGAAAAGTGACAGCAAAAAAAGAAGCGTAAAACAACTGTCTCCAAATTTAAGTTTGCCTTTCATCCTCCAGTTTCTTTGTTCGGGTGCGGTAAAGTAAGTTACATACTTTGCATACTTATTAAGAGGCTAAACTTGGCTCCTCGTATGTGTAGTTACTATGTATTTCACAAAAGTGCTAACGTTAGCTAGTAACGTTACCAGTTAACGTTAGCTAAATAGCTATCGTGTCCTGCCTTAAAATATTGCCAGCTACCTGGCTGATGTCACCGCATGAGGCAAAGTCTTTAGCAATACCGTTAAACTTAGCTAGCTACTATTTCTATGATATAAGGACATGTTACACACTGAATGAAACAGCATACACTTAGTACTGCTGGGTGTTATTAACCAAGCATGTGAACATAGTAACGTTACGTATCTTGCTAGGATAAGAGGCTTATCACTGAAACAGGAACTACATTGTTGTTCTGAACACATTTGCATTGGTGGTTTCACAGTTAGCTGAAATATGTCCAGAGGAAACTAGCTAGCTACGTAGCAAGTTGAATCTTTCTCTTGTTGACATCAACAATTACACCAGTCCTTTTCCATTCTGGCAAAACGACCTAACGTTACTGCCAGACTGTGAAAATAACCTTCTTTGCTTAAAATGTTTCATATTTTACAGACTGTATTGTTAGAGATGACGTTGCAATGGACTGCAGTTGCCCTCTTCCTCTATGTGGAAATAGGTGTACTCCTCATCCTCTGTCTACCCTTCGTCTCAGCCACCAGGTAGGAATGAGCCCTAACCAATCCTGATACTGCAACAACCCAGTAAGAGAAATTATGTTGACATTTTGTCTAAAATACGTATTTTCCAGACATTGAAGTCGGGTTGATTTTCAGTTCTGAATGAAAGTTGAAAATACGTAATTTGCACATGTTAAAAATACATGTTTTTTGGTCACGTTCGGATTACCAGGACGCATACTCGGAGCATGCGCCGACCAGCTGGCAAGTGTCAAACTGACATATTCAACCATACCCACATGTTTCAAGCAGACCACCATAGTCCCTGTGCCCATGAACACCAAGGTAACCTGCCTAAATGACTTCCGCCACAGTAGCACTCACATCTGTAGCCAATGTTAGGTTCTAGTTATTAGAGTAAGAGCCAGACGGACATTGTGAAAGCTTAAACCAAGTTTATTCTTGCCAAAGGATCGAACAGCTGAATTGACAAAAACATGTTTACAATAGTGGTGGTATTTGTACCACAGTTTGGGTGGAGTCTCCTCCTTCTCGCAAAACATACTTTCCTGCCTAGCAATAAAGATACAAAGTAATATGGGCAATAAATGGTTCCTCTTCCCTTAACATGACCTGACCCCCTTCACCACTAATCCATGGCTCGCTCCTCTTATTAATGTTGCCACATGTGATTGTTTTCCCTGCACTCATCACAGTCCAAGCTTAATTGCACACACCATACACCTTCCTCCTACAGATAACCATTAACTTCTGGTGTAGACCCTCTAAACCTAAGCACTCGATATTTCAATAGGATACCTGATAATTAACCCTATCCCAAGTTAAGGAGTTAGAAGCCAGAATCCATCACCATGAAAATCTTTAAAAAGCTGGTCAAGGCTCACATCAACACCATCATCCCAGAAACCTTGGACCCACTCTAATTTGCATGCTGCCCCAACAGATCCACAGGTGATGCAATCTCTATTGAACTCCACACTGCCCTTTCCCACCTGGAACAACTAGGTGAGAATGCTGTTCAAATCCAATTGTATTAGTCACATGCACCGAATACAACAGGTGTAAACCTTACAGTGAAATGCTTTTTTACGTGCCCCTGACCAACAGTTCAGTTTAAAAAAAAATATGGATAAGAATAAGAGAAGTTTTTAAAAATTCAATTAAAAAAAAGTAATTAAAGAGCAGCAGTAAAAAATAACAATATATACAGGGGGGTGCCGGTACAGAGTCAATGTGCAGGGACACCTTTTAGTTGAGGTAGTTTGTAAATGTAGGTAGAGTTAATTAAAGTGACTATGCATAGATGACAACAGAGAGTGGCAGTGGTGTGGAGGGGGGGGCAATGCAAGTAGTCTGGCTAGCCATTTGACTAGATGTTCAGGAGTCTTATGGCTTGGGGGTAGAAGCTGTTTAGAAGCCTCTTGGACCTAGACTTAGCGCTCCGGTACTGCTTGCCGTGTGGTAGCAGAGAGGACAGTCTATGACTAGGGTGGCTGGAGTCTTTGATCATTTTTAGGGCCTTCCTCTGACACCGCCTGGTATAAAGGTCCTGGATGGCAGGGAGCTTGGCCTCAGTGATGTACTGGGCCGATCGCACTAACCCCTGTAGTGTCTTGCGGTTGGATCCCGAGCAATTGCCATACCAGGCAGTGATATAACAAGTCAGGATACTCTCGATGGCGCAGCTGTAGAACCTTTTGAGGATCTGTGGACCCATGCCAAATCTTTTCAGTCTCCTGAGGGGGAATAGGTTTTGTCTTGCCTGCTTCACGACTCTCATGGTGTGCATGGACCATGTTAGTTTGTTGGCGATGTGGACACCAAGGAACTTCAACCTGCTTCACTGCAGCCCCGGCGATGAGAATGGGGGCGTGCTCACTCATCTTGATCACGTTGAGGGAGAGGTTGTTGTCCTGGCACCATACGGCCAGGTCTCTGACCACCTCCCTATAGGTTACTTTAGTGTTCTTGGGCACAGGCACTATGGTGGTCTGCTTAAAATATATTGGTATTACAGACTCGGACAGGAAGCTGTTGTAAATATCAGTGAAGACACTTGCTAGTTGGTCAGCGCATTCTCGCCGTACACGTCCTGGTAATCCATCTGGCCCTGCGGCCTTGTGAATGTATTTTATTTGTTTACCCCTTTTTTTCTCCCCAATTTCGTGGTATCCAATTGGTAGTAGTTAGTCTTGTCTCATCGCTGCAACTCCCATACGGACTTGGGAGAGGCGATGGTTAAACACAACCCAACCTAGCTGCCAGTACACCGTACACCTTCTTGACACAACGCACATCCAACCCGGTAGCGGCAACATTATGTACAAAATGAGTAAAAAAGTTACAAACAACGCAGATAAACAAAAAAACACAATCGGTTGGGGGCACGTAAAACGTCTGCCTTCTGCTCTGGCGCCATTTTGAGTACAGCTTAGCTTTCAACACCTTAGTGCCCCTCAAGCTCATCACAAAGCTAAGGACCCTGGGACTGAACACCTCCCTCTGCAACTGCATCCTGGACTTCTTGACGGGCTGCCCCTCAACACAGGGGCCCCTCAGGAGTGTGTGCTTATTCCCCTCCTGTACTCCCTGTTAACCTACAACTGCGTGGCCATGACTCCGACACCGAGTTTGCAGACGGCACGACGGTGGTAGGCCTGATCAACAACGACAATGAGACCACCTATAGGGAGGGGGTCAGAGACCTGGCAGTGTGATGCCAGGACAACAACCTCTTCCTCAAGGTGAGCAAGACAAAGGAGATGATCGTGGACTACAGAACGCCCGCATTCAAATTGACAACGCTGTAGTGGAACGGGTCGAGAACTTCAAGTTCCTTGGTGTCTACAACACTTAAGAACCTATCATGGTCCGAACACACCAACACAGTCGTGAAGAAGGTACAACAACACCTCTCCCCCCTCAGGAGGCTGAAAAGATTTGGCATGGGTCTCTCAGATCCTCACAAAGTTCTACAGCTGCACCATTGCGAGCATCCTGACTTGTTGCATCACCGCTTGGTATGGCAACAGCTCTGCATCCGACCGCAAGGTGCTACAAAAGCACACAGCTCTACACTGGGGCCAAGCTTCCTGCCATCCAGGACCTATATACCAGGTGGTGTCGGAGGAAGGCCCTAAATTGTTAGACTCCAGCCACCCAAGTCAGACTGTTCTCTATGCTACCGCACGGCAAGTGGTATGTCAAGTCCGGGACCAAAAGGCTCCTTAACAGCTTCTACCCCGAAGCCACAAGACTGCTGAACAGTTAATCAAATGCCAACCGGACTATTTGCACTGACCCCCTTATTTTATTCTTATTTGTGCTTTTTGCTATGACTCTCTTGCACAGGCTCAATGTACACTCACTGGACTCTAACCACACACTCACACATGCTACACTGACACTCTAACAGGGACACACAGACAAAACACACACATGCATATTACATCACACACACATTCACATTCCTTCACACTCTTCACATACGCTGCTGCTACTCTCTGTTTATTATCTATGCATAGTCACTTTACCCCTACCTACATGTACATATTACTTCGACTAATCCGTACCCCTGCACATTGACTCAGTACCGGTACCCCTTGTATATAGCCTCGTTATTGTGATTTTGTTACTTTTTTTCATTTAGTTTATTTAGCAAATGCCTTACATTTTAAAACTCTGCATTGTTGGTTAAGGGCTCGTATGTAAGCATTTCACGGTAAGGTCTACCTACACCTGTTCATCCCAAATGTGTTTGATGGGGTTGAGGTCAGGGCTCTGTGCAGGCCAGTCAAGTTCTTCCACACCAATCGTGACAAACAATTTATGTTTGTACCTCGCTTTGTGCATTGGGGCATTGTCATGCTGAAACAGGAAAGGGCCTTCCCCAAACTGTTGCCACAAAGTTGGAAGCACAGATTGTCATTGTATGCTGTAGCGTTAAGATTTAACTTGACTGGAACTAAGGGGCCTAGCCAGAACCATGAAAAACAGCCCCAGACCATTATTCCTCCTCCACCAATCTTTACAGTTGGCAATATGCATTGGTCCAGGTAGTGTTCTTCTGGCATCCGCCAAACTCAGATTCGTCTGTCGGACTGCCAAATGGTGAAGCGTGATTCATCACTCCAGAGCACACGCTTCCACTGCTCCAGAGTCTAATGGCGGTGAGCTTTACACCACTGCAGCCGACACTTGGCATTGTGCATGGTGATCTTGGGCTTGTGAGTGGCTGCTCGGCAATGGAAACCCATTTCATTGATGCTCATGACGAACAGTTCTTGTGCTGAAGTTGCTTCCAGAGGCAGTTTGTAACTCGGTAGTGAGTGTTGCAATCGAGGACAGACAATTTCTGTACACTACGCGCTTCAGCAGTCCCGTTCTGTGAGCTTGCGTGGCCTACTACTTCGCGGCTGAGTCGTTGTTTCTCCTAGACATTTCCTCTTCACAATAACAGCACTTACAGTTTCCGGGGCAGCTCTAGCATGGAGGAAATTTGACAAAGGTGGCATCCTTTGATGGTGCCACCTTGAAAGTCACTGAGCTGTTCTTTCAAGCTATTCGACTGCCAATGTTTGTCTACGGCGATTGCATGGCTGTGTGCTCGATTTTATGCACTTGTCACCAATGGGTGTTGCTGAAATGGCTGAATCCACTCATTGTGCTTCTACACCTGCATTGCTTGCTGTTTGGGGTTTTAGGCTGGGTTTCTGTACAGCACTTTGAGATATCAGCTGATGTACGAAGGGCTATATAAATAAATTTGATTTGAACTGGTGTCCACATAATTTAGAATGTACACTATATATACAAAAACTAAGTAGCATTATATTACAATGTTTATTATCGCTCCCATCTGTCACATGCACTGTTAGCTTCTTCATAAGCTTTAAAACTGGTAGTGGTGATTTTTCAATTTAGTCCAACTCACAGAATAAACTAACAGACCACTTCAACTACAATAACATTCTCAGTAACGGTTACTGAAATATTTGTTTCTTGCTGTGAATGTGATATGTTGTTTATCTACCTTAGTTGAATGCACTGACTGTAAGTTGCTCTGGATAAGAGCGTCTGCTGAATGACCTAAATGTAGTACCCAAAAAGTGTTAAACAAATCATAATGTATTTCATATGAGGTTCTTCAAAGTAGCCACACTTTGCCTTTGACAGCTTTGCACACTCTTGGCATTCTCGCAATCAGCTTCATGAGGTAGTCACCTGGAATGCATTTCAATTAACAGATGTGCCGTTTTAAAAGTACATTTGTGGAATTTCTTTCCTTAATGCGTTTGAGGCAATCAGTTGTGTTTTGAAAAGGTATGGGTGGTATACAGAAGATTTGATGAAAGACCAAGTCCATATTATGGCAAGAACAGCTCAAATAAGCAAATAGAAACAACAGTCCATCATTACTTTAAGACATGAAGGTCAGTCAATGCGGAAAATTTCAAGAACTTTTAACGTTTCTTCAAGTGCAGTTGCAAAAAATCAAATCAAATGTTATTTGTCACATACACATGGATAGCAGATGTTAATTCAAGTGTAGCGAAATGCTTGTGCTTCTAGTTCCGACAGTGCAGTAATATCTAACAATTCCCCAACAACTACACAATGCACACAAATCTAAAGGGGTGAATGAGAATATGTGCATGTAAGTATATGGATGGCCGAGCGGCATAGGCAAGGTGCCATAGAGGGTATAAAATACTGTATATACATGTGATATGAGTAAGATATGTAAACATAATTAAAGTGGCATTATTTAGAGTGCATTGTATAAAGTGACTAGTGATCCATTTACTAAAGTGGCCAGTGACTGGGTCTCAATGTAGGCAGCAGCCTCTCAGTTATTTTTTATTTTATTAGGCAAGTCAGTTAAGAACAAATTCTTATTTTCAATGACGGCCCTGAACTGCCCTTCAGGGGCAGAACGACAGATTTGTACCTTGTCAGCTCGGGGATTTGAACTTGCAACCTTCCGGTTACTAGTCCAACGCTCTAACCACTAGGCTACCATGCCGCCCCTGCTGTTTAGCAGTCTGATGACCTTGAGATAAGCTGTTTTTCAGTCTCTCTGTCCCAGCTTTGATGCAGACACATCTCAACATCGACTGTTCAGAGGAGACTGAATCAGGCCTTCATGGTCGAAATGCTGCAAATAAACCACTACTAAAGGACACCAATAAGTGGAAGAAACTTGCTTGAGCCAAGAAACACAAGCAATGGACATTAGGTGAAACCAAAATGTTTGAGTCAGTCAAATCGCATGAATCCATATTAGATACGGCAAAATGTATAGAATTGCAAGAAAAGTGTCTTTAAACCTGCAGAATTGTTCTCTGCACCCCATGACAAAATGTGTAGAACTGCAGGAAATACGTTTTTAAACCTGCAACATTTTTCTTAAAATCAATACACAAGTATATTTTTTCAAACCTGCATATTTAGTTAAAAGAAATTCATGTTAGCAGGCAATATTAACAAGACTTAGGGACTTAGGGCCACCGAGAAAATATGGAACGGTTCCGTATTTCACTGAAAGATAACGTTTTGTTTTCTAAATGATAGTTTTTTTTCCAGATTTAACCATACTAATGACCTAAGGCTCGTATTTGTTGTGTTTATTTTATTATAATTAAGTCCATGATATTTGATAGAGCAGTCTGACTGAGCGGGGGTAGGCAGCAGCAGGCTCGTAAGCATTCATTCAAACAGCACTTTCCTCCGTTTGCCAGCAGCTCTTCACAATGCTTGAAGCACAGCGCTGTTTATGACTTCAAGCCTATCAACCCCTGAGATTAGGCTGGCAATACTAAAGTGACTATAAGAACATCCAATAGTCAAAGGTAAATTAAATACAAACGGTATAGAGAGAAATAGTTCTATAATAACTACAACCTAAAACTTCTTAACTGGGAATATTGAAGACTCATGATAAAAGGAACCACCAGCTTTCATATGTGCTCATGTTCTGTAAGGAACTTAAAACGTTAGCTTTTTTTACATGGCACATATTCACTTTTACTTCTCCAACACTGTTTTTGCATTATTTAAACCAATTGAACATGTTTCATTATTTATTTGAGACTAAATTGATTTTATGTATGTATTATATTAAGTTAAAATAAGTGTTCATTCAGTATTGTTGTAATTGTCATTATTACAAATAGATATATAAAAATTGTCCGGCGTAATCGGTATCGGCTTTTTTGGCAACCAATAATCGGTATCGGCGTTGAAAAATCATAAATCGGTCGACCTCTAGACCAGGCCAAATCTGAACTAAACAAAGATGTCTATGATTGGTTCATATTCTGACAGAAAATTGACGTCCTGTACGTTGAAATCAAGGCTACTGCACCAAATAAAGACTGCCGATCCAGACAGGACCAAAAAAAGTCGTCCAAAAGACGTTGTGGTCCATGCTTAGTAGGACTCCATAACATGGAGAGTATAGCCATGGACAAAGTAGTAAAAGGGGCTTGGCTCCCTACAAGCTACAACAGGAATCATGTTACAATTAGTTGACTGGTTGATTGATTGGTCAACCAAGTTTTAGTTTTTTTAGCAGTTGCAAACAAACTAGACACCCTAATGTACTTGTTCTCTTGCTCAGTTGTGCACCGGGGCCTCCCACTCTTTCTATTCTGGTTAGGGCCGAGTTTGCGTTGTTCTTTGAAGGGAGTAGTACACAGCATTGTACGAGATCTTCAGTTTCATGGCAATTTCCCACATGGAAAATACCTTTTTATTTCTCAGAACAAGAATAGACTGACGAGTTTCAGGAGGAAGGTCTTTGTTTCTGGCCATTTTGAGCCAGTAATCTAACTCACAAATGCTGATGCTCCAGATACTCAACTAGTCTAAAGAAGGCCAGTTTTATTGCTTCTTTAATTAGAACACAGTTTTTAGCGGTGCTAACATAATTGCAAAAGGGTTTTCTAATGATCAATTATACTTTTAAAATGATAAACTTGGATTAGCTAACACAACGTGCCATTGGAACACAGTGATGGTTGCTGATAATGGGCCTCTATAGAAATTCCATGAAAAACCTGCCACAATAGTCATTTACAACATTAACAATGTCTACACTGTATTTCTGATCAATTTGATGATATTTTAATGGATAAAAAATGTCCTTTAAAAAAAACAAGGACATTTTGAAGTGACTCCAAACTTTTGAACGGTAGTGTAGAACATTTACCGTTAATTTCTAATCTATAATGTTTGTTTGGTTATGGTAATTTCTGTCAATTCATTCAATCGTATTTTTCTAGTTTTACCGTTCTCACTGTCAAAGTGGACACGTTTGCAGAGCGCACAACCTATGCCACTATTGTGATAACTCATAATAAACTCATCTGTTTTTGTCAATTTAAGACGTTGTCTTTTGTTTGGGGTGTTACTGTCAATGTTGAGTAAGGACGGTCGAGTCATGCAGGCAGTCAAATTCCACTTGACCATTTAGTCACGGTAATTAGGCTACTCCAAGCTCTGATGCTGCTGATGGTCATTTGTAGTCTAACAAACTTGCGAACTGTTTCAAAACAGGTGCATTATAAATGATCACTTGTGAATGATGCCCAACAGGTTAAGGCAAGAACAAAATACCTTTTTTTATTTATTTTTTTATCATAGTTGCAAACCTCATGTAGCCTTGGCCATAGCACTATATGTTTTGATAAGGTTTGTATCACAACTAAAGGGGCCAAATAATTTTAAATCAAGCACATTAATCTGCTTCACAAGGGGTGTAGAGCCTAACTGCCATACATAAGCAGCGCTTGAGTTTCAAGTTTGGGGAAGATAATTTCCACCATAAAAATTTTAAAAAACTACCCAAACCCATACAACGCTAGACAAATTGTGCGCCTCCCTATGGGACTCCCGGTCACGGCCGGTTGTTATAAAGCCCGGGATTGAACCTGGGTCTGTAGTGATGCTCCTAACACTGCAATGCAGTGCCTTAGACCGCTGCACCACTCGGGAGCCAATGCCACAGAGTTCTTAGCCAATCTTGTCTGCTAAATGAACTACTGTAGCCCACAGACAAATGGCATAGCCAGATCAGGACCTAACATAAGGACAAGTATGCTATTCTTTTCTTCTGGAAGACTGCATTTTCTTCATATCATCTTTCTTTATATCTGTCTAAAATAAATAATGGATTTATTGGAGGCTATATTACATGGATTTATTATCATTTTAAAAAATGTAGATGTTCCAAAATTCTGCATCAGTGGCTTGTAGGCTGTGTGTGGAAGCCAGGAGATGCTAAATGTGTTTGTTAATTAACGGCCAATTACCGTGAGACCGACAGTTATTTGCTTGGCAATCACCGGTTATTTGCTTGACAATTCCATGACCGCCACAGCCTTAGTAAGGAGGACGTGCACCTGATTACACATAGAAGTAAGGTTACCTGGCCTGCTCGCAAATGTATGCCCATTTGGGGATCTGATAGTATTTGTGAATGGCTTAACACACCACCACTAATGAACTGTGGAGCTTCTCAAAGTAATGTTTTCTTCACCTCAAACACAGTCTGTTTTACATCCATTGAGATTGAGAATGATAATGGTTCCACAGTGTATTTGAAAAATCTTTCCAGCTCTCCCTTTTGATAACCACGCAGCGTGAAGGGAAAATGTCATGCTTTGATCGAGAGGAAACGTCATAAAATAGGCCTACCTGGTGAGCTCTTATCCCTAGCGCAAATAGTCTACAGATGTCTGTCACGAGCTCACTGGCGTGGCGAACTCTAAGAATATTTTAGTTTGCTAGTGTGAGAACTTCTGGTTGAACCCAAGTTGATAGTTGATACAATGTTTCAAGTTCGTTGCAGACAGGCCATGCGTAGCCAATGTGATTTATAGGATATTTATTTTTGTCAGGATATTTTCTACCTACAGGCGGCCATGTTTTATTTGTTGGCTTTATGTAGGCTAATTTTACAAAGTTGGCAATGGCAATAAAGTTACTTTTTAGGTTTCTATCATTTTCGTTTAGATTTTGATCAAATTTTGATTCACCACATGTCAATGATTGAGATACGAAGACATTATTATAAATTAAATAAAACCGTTCAACTAAAATCTCCCTCCAGCAGGAGGAGGATGGTCGGGTCACGTTAATAAGTTTTAGTTATCTTGATCTCTGGCTCCCTCTTGAGTCATTTGTGTCTTATTTAATTAAATAGTTTGCTTGAAGTGTCAGACAAGCATCTAGTTTATTTTATTAAAACACATAGGGTGTGTCTATGAATGGAAAATACAGGTTTTAACATTTCTACCAATTGATTGGTAGAAAGAACAGAGGACTTTCGGTCAACAAGTTGTTTTTATTTTTGTCGGGGACAGCCCTAAACTGCATCCAGGGATTTTTTATTAGACATTGATTTGCTTTTGCAGTGTTCTGAGTCTCAGCATTATGTTTTTGTGCTCTTTTGCAGATGGCAGAGTATCTTCCAGCTGAGAATATGGAACAAAATGGCCAGGTTTTGGAATAAATTCTTCCTCGCCATGATCATAATCCTTATAGTCCTCTTCCTCGGTAAACTGATGCCAGAAAGTGTCATGGTTTAATTTACTTGCAGATCATTGTCATTATTGTGAGTGACTATCTCATACAATGCTTTTGCAATCTCCATGTCGTACCACACCCTCCTGTCCTCCCATAGATGCTGTGCGTGAGGTGAGGAAGTATTCGGGGGCGGGAAACAGCAAGGATGCTAATCTGCATCCCAACATGTTTGACAACCTCCACATGAAGCTGTTCAGAGCCCAGAGGAACCTCTACATCTCTGGCTTTTCCCTCTTTCTCTGGCTGTAAGTCCTGGATCTGTCTGTCCATTACTCACCTATTGACATACTGAATCCTCACTGTGTCTTCTTCACATTGGGATGGATACTGGTGAAAACCAGCCAGTGCATGGATTGTCATAATCTTAGAGATTTCTTTATTCATTACAATGACCATAACACCCTGGTGGCACATCGTAGCAAAATGTTTAAGCAACGGAAATCCCCCCCAAAATTCAGATGGACAAGTTCAGGTGGCAGCTCTGTTGAATTTTTTAAAAAATGAATCAGTATTGAACACAATTTATGTGTGTTGTTTCCCTACAGAGTGCTGAGGCGGGTGATCACTCTGATCAACCAGCTGGCGATGGCGTCTAGCACCACGGCCTCTCTGCAGACCAAGGCAGAGAGTGATAACCAAACTGCCAAGAAATACATGGAGGACAACGAGCTACTGAAACAGGTGAAGTCATACCCAGTATCACTGCCCTTTCTGCACCTGACCCCATATTTAAAAGTGTCTCAAAAAGAAGAGGAGCGCTGATCTAGGATAAGGCTCCCCTTGTCCACGGAAACGTATTCATTTAGATGTAAGGCGAAATGGATGTTATATCAGAACTCCTACTCAGAGATATGGGTCTTCATCCACACTAAAAGTAACTAAAATAATTTTGGTATTACATAAGGTTGAGAGGTGTGATTAATGGTTAATGTGTTTTTTTCAGACTCTGATGGATGGGAAGGGGAACAAGGCCACAGCAGAGGGAAACGAGCTGCTGAAAAAAGAGATGGAGAAACTGAGAGGAGAACTGAAGGGCTCAGGGGAAGGTGAGGAAGATACACAGACAATACTTTTGTGACCGACTGAATAATAGAATCAAAAATCCAATAATACTGAAATCAATTGAAAATGTACAACTACAATACAATAACCAACCAAATGAAATCAGACCATAATGACAGTAAAACAAACATCGGCTTCAATTACTGTTCAAGAATGTGCACTTTGACCCATAGCATGTCACCTTTTAGAGAGATTGGATGATATGCATGGGAATTGGATGATAATGGGAATGCTTTGGGGTTAATGTTTTACCTAGCCTTGATAAAGTCCCAATCCGAGATGGAAGCTATGAAGAAACAATCCGATGGACTGACCAAAGAATACGACCGACTGCTGAAAGAACACCAGGTAACCCCAGACCAGCTCATATACAGTATCTACAATTAGCCTACAGTGCCTTCAGAAAGTATTCACACCCCTAGACTTTTTCCAAATGTTGTTGTGTTACATTTCGCCAATGGCCTACACACAATACCCCATAATGTCAAAGTGGAAACATGTTTTTTGAAATTTGTACAAATTAATAAAAAGCTGAAATGTCTTGAGTCAATAAGTATTCAACCCCTAATAAGTTCAGGGATGAACATTTGCTTAACAAATCGCATAATAAGTTGCATGGACTCACACACAATTATTTGTAAGGTCCCTTAGTTGAGCAGGGAATTTCTAACACAGATTCAACCACAAAAACCAGGACGGTTTTCCAATGACTTGCAAAGAAGGGCACCTATTGGTAGATAGGTAAAATTACAATAAAAAAAAGCAGACATTGAATATCCCTTTGAGCATGGTGAAGTTATTAATTACACTTTGGATGGTTTATCAATACACCGTCACTACAAAGGTTCAGGCGTCCTTCCTAGCTCCGTTGCCAGAGAGTGAGGAAACTGCTGTGGGACCGCCATGAGGCCAATAGTGACTTTAAAGCAGTTTGAGTTTAATGGCTGTGACAGGATAACTGAGGATGGATCATGAACATTCTAGTTACTCCATAATATTAACCTAATTGACATAGTGAAAAGATGGAAGCATGAACATAAATATTATTTTTTTATATCCCAAAACATGCATCCTGTTTGCAATAAGGCACTAAAGTAATACTGCAAAAAATGTGGCAAAGAAAATATATTTTTGTCCTGGATGCAAAGTGTTATGTTTGGGGAAAATCTAATGCAACACATGACTGAGTACCACTCTCCATATTTTTGGGCATTGTGGTGGCTGCATCATGTTAAGGGTATGCTAGTAATTTTTAAAGACTGGAGTTTTTCATCATAAATGGGATGGAGCTAAGCACTGGCAAAATATTACAGGAAAACCTAGTTCAGTCTCCTTTCCACCAGATACTGGGAGAATTCACCTTTCAGCAGGACAATAACCTAAAACAAAAGGCCACATCTTCACTGGAATTGTTTACCAAGACGATAGTGAATGTTCCTAAGTGGCCGAGTTACAGTTTTGACTTAAATCTACTTGAAAATCTATGGCAAGACCTGAAAATTGTCTAGCAATGATCAACAAAATTTGACAGAGCTTTAAGAGTTTTGAAAAGCATAATGGGCAAATACTTCTCAATCCAGGTGTGGAAAGCTCTTAGATTCACCCATAGACTCACAGCTGTAATCTCTACCAAAGGCTCTTACAAAGTATTGACTCAGGGGTGTGAGTACTCATGAAAATGAGATTTCTGTATTTAATTTTCAACAAATTGTGCAAAAAAATTCTACCACGTTTTCACTTTGTCGGAATCGTGTATAGATAAGTGACATTTTGAATTCAGGCTGTGACACAACATGTAGAATAAATCAAGAGGGATGAATAATTTCTGAAGACACTGTACATGTTTGATTTGATATTACTGCTCACCCTGCCTTGTTCAAAGCTGTCAGCACTTAGATAATGTATATTACTCCCCTGCTCAAATGTAGACGGAATATTTCAGCTCTGACTTTAGTACTACTACTGTACATTTACCACTTCACATATACACTGTATATATTGTTTTTTCCAGAATCTTCAAGAGTGTGGAGACAAAAAGGATGATTGATCGGGGTTATGACTACAGCTGTCAGAACGTTTACAGATTGTACCAAGAAACCAGAAAAAAAACACTGTCACGCACGCTATCATTTTCCTTTGACATACTGAAGCACTCTGCATGATGTCACCAAAATACTCCTCCAAAGCACCACTGAGCTGGCAAACATTAGATAAAAAGCACCTGAGCACGTTTGTAATAGAATAGCTACTACACCAGCATAGAAATAGTATTTGCTGACTTTTGGAGAATTTCAGTTGTGAATGAATGCCTGCCTGCATGGCTGTACAAGCTTCAGATTACAGTGGTCTTCTACTGTGAATGTATTTTTGATGTAATGGGCTTGCTATGCTGTTTTTTCCCTGTATATGGCAAGAGGACCATCGTTGCATTCATATCCATTTTGTTTCACCTTAGCAGTTAGGCGTATTACAGATTGAGTTGTATGTGTTTTGTAAAACAAAATTAGCATTGAATTAGTGGTAGAGAGGCTATATTGAGTTATTTTTGTTATTGAATATTTGATATCAATGGTGATGTTCTGTTTTTCATTCCTCTTAGATGTGAAGGGTTTGTGAATATTACACAGGGTCATGATTTTCTGTTTTGTAATAAGCATACTGAAATGGAAAATTCTGAGCAAATTCATCTTTCCTCTTTTCACTCAGACTCTCTGTATTGACTGTCCCAGCCCAGGGGTTGGGTTGGGTAGACCGGGTCAGCACTTGGAGTGGGTAATTGACCAACAAACTTCCTCCAGCCCCCATCCCCTAAGTACTTATCTCCTATAGGGCCCCAGTACTGTATATCCCCCTGTACTGTACTGACTAAGTGCCTTTCAGACCACTGTAGAGATTTTCTCATTGCGAGTACAAAAATCTGCTTTGAGTAAGAAAGTGTTGCAATATTCCAGTATTGCTCACTATTAGTTGTTTTTGTTGCAAAATACATTTTTTTAGTTTGGAAAAATTGTCTCCACATACCAACATGTTATCCCATATTAAAAATGTTTTACTGTTGTGTTACATTTACAAGTTATTCTCTGTTTTAATCGAAGAAATGCAACTATTTTTTAAGCGAGTGAGAAATGCCATCCATTTCATTAGCTTCACAAAACAAAGTGATTCATATACGTTTTTTCCTGGGTATCGCTGGCAAAATCAACAAACTCAGCCAGCAAAAAAAGAAACGTCCTCTTTGTCAACTGTGTATATTTTCAGCAAACTTAACATGTGTAAGTATTTGTATGAACAAAAAGATTCAACAACTGAGACATAAACTGAACAAGTTCCACAGACATGTGACTAACGGACATGGAATAATGTGTCCCTGAACAAAGGAGGGGTCAAAATCAAAAGTTTGTCCGTATCGGGTGTGGCCACCAGCTGCATTAAGTACTGCAGTGCATCTCCTCAAGGACTGCACCAGATTTGCCAGTTCTTGCTGTGAGATGTTACCCTACTCTTCCACCAAGACGTCTGCAAGTTCCCGGACATTTCTTGGGGGGAATGGGCCTAGCCCACCCTCTGATCCAACAGGTCCCAGACGTGCTCAATGGGATTGAGATCCGGGCTCTTCGCTGGCCATGGCAGAACACTGACATTCCTGTCTTGCAGGAAATCACAGACAGAATGAGCAGTATGGCTGGTGGCATTGTCATGCTGGAGGGTCATGTCAGGATGAGCCTGCAGAAAGGGAACCACATGAGGGAGGAGGATGTCTTCCCTGTAACGCACAGGGTTGAGATTGCCTGCAATGACAACAAGCTCAGTCTGATGATGCTGTGACACATCGCCCCAGACCATGACAGACCCTCCAAATCAATGCCACTCCAGAGTACAGTCCTCGGTGGTACACTCATTCTTCGACGATAAACGCAAAACCGACGATCTCCGCTGGTGAGACAAAACCACAACTCGCCAGTGAAGAGCACTTTTTAACCAGTCCTGTCTGGTCCAGCGACGGTGGGTTTGTGGCCATAGGTGACGTTGTTGCCGGTGAGGTTCTGCCTTACAACTGGCCTACAAGCCCTCAGTCCATCCTCTCAGCCTATTGCGGACAGTCTGAGTACTGATGGAGGGATTGTGCGTTCCTAGTGTAACTCGGGCAGTTGTTGCCATCCTGTACCTGTCCTTCGGATGTACCGATCCTTTGCAGGTGTTACACGTGGTCTGCCGCTGCGAGGACGATCAGCTGTCCATCCTGTCTTCCCTGTAGCGCTGTCTTAGGCGTCTCACAGTACGGCCATTGCAATTTATTGTCCTGGCCACATCTGCAGACCTCATGCCTCCTTGCAGCATGCCTAAAGCACGTTCACGCAGATAAGCAGGGGCCCTGGGCATCTTTCTTTTGGTGTCAGTAGAAAGGCCTCTTTAGTGTCCTGAGTTTTCATAACTGTGAACTTAATTGCCTTCCATCTGTAAGCTGTTAGTGTCTTAATGACCGATCCACAGGTGCATATCCATGAATTGTTTATGGTTCATTGAAAACGCATGAGAAACAGTGTTTAAACCCTTTACAATGAAGATCGGTGAAGTTATTTAGATTTTTACGAATTATCTTTGAAAGACTGTCCTGAAAAAGAGATGTTTCTTTTTTTGCTGAGTTTATAAATTTGGCCCACCAACCCCAGTGATTGAAATTGGCTTTATTACCAGTATGCAATACTGCCACCTATTGGATTTGATCAGAACTGAAATAAGAAAGCTCCTGCTACACACCAAAGGCAGAGAACAGCTATGATAAGCTGGCACAGTGGCATCTCCTGTGGTACAACAGTCACACAGACATGAACAGTAGCCCCGTTTATACCTGCTGCCAACATGTCCTTTGCCCTGATCTTATTCTGATTGTGCCCTTAGTTTTAGACAGGTTTAAACGATTAAAAGGCGCATTATGATCAGATTTTACACAGCGAATTCTCCAGTGTTAAATCAACACAGTGTTAACTGTAACAATGGACAAATCAAATTGTATTTGTCACATGCACCGAATACAACAGGTGTAGACCTTACCGTGAAATGCTTACTTACAAATCCTTAACCAACAATGCAGTTCAAGAAATAGTTAAGAAAATATTGACTAAATAAATTAAAGTCAAAAATAAAATCAAAGTTAACACAATAACGAGGCTATATACTGGGGGTACCAGTACTGAGTCAAAGTACAGGGGTGCAGGTTAGTCAAGGTCATTTGTACATGTAGGTAGGGATAAAGTGACAATGCATAGATAATAACAGCAAGTAGCAGCAGTGTAAAAACAAAGGAGGGGGGTTGGCCATTTGTAGTCCATGTGGCCATTTCATTCATTGTTCAGCACTCTTATGACTTGGAGTAGAAGCTGTTAAGGAGCCTTTTGGACCTAGACTTGGTGCTCTGATACCGCTTACAGTGCGGTCGCAGAGAGAACAGTCTATGACTTGGGTGACTGGAGTCTTTGACAATTTTTCGGGCATTCCTGACACCGTCTAGTATATAGGTCCTGGATGGCAGGAAGCTTGGCCCCAGTAATGTACTGAGCCTTACACACTACTAGAGGTCGACCGATTATGATTTTTCAACACCGATACAGATTATTGGAGGACCAAAAAAAGCTGATACCGATTAATCAGCCAATTTTTCTCTTCTTTTTTCCCTTTTTTGTTTGCAATAATGACAATTACAACAGTACTGAATGAACACTTATTTTAACTTAATATAATACATCAATAAAATCAATTTAGCCTCAAATAAATAATGAAACGTTCAATTTGGTTTAAATAATGCAAAAACAAAGTGTTGGAGAAGAAAGTAAAAGTGCAATGTGTGCCATGTAAAAAAGCTAAAGTTTAAGTTCCTTGCTCAGAACATGAGAAAGCTGGTGGTTGCTTTTAACCTGAGTCTTCAATATTCCGAGGTAAGAAGTTTTAGGCTGTAGTCATTATAGGAATTATAGGACTATTTCTCTCTATACCATTTGTATTTCATTAACCTTTGACTATTGGATGTTCTTATAGGCACTTTAGTATTGCCAGTGTAAGTATAGCTTCCGTCCCTCTCCTCGCTCCTACCTGGGCTCGAACCAGGAACACAATGACAACAGCCACCCTCGAAGCAGCGTTACCCATGCAGAGCAAGGGGAACAACTACTCCAAGTCTCAAACAACTACTCCAAGTCTCAGAGCGAGTGATGTTTGAAACGCTATTAGCGAGCACCCCGCTAACTAGCTAGCCATTTCACATCGGTTACACGAGCCTAATCTCAGGAGTTGATAGGCTTGAAGTCATAAACAGCTGCTGGCAAAGGCACGAAAGTGCTGTTTGAATGAATGCTTACGAGCCTGCTGCTGCCTACCATCGCTCAGTTAGACTGCTCTATCAAATCATAGACTTAGTTATAACATGATAACACACAGAAATACGAGCCTTAGGTCATTAACAATATGGTCAGATCTGGAAACTATCATCTCGAAAACAAGACGTTTATTCTTTCAGTGAAATACAGAACCGTTCCGTATTCTATCTAACAGGTGGCATCCATAAGTCTAAATATTCCTGTTACATTGCACAACCTTCAATGTTATGTCATAATTACGTAAAATTCTGGCAAATTAGGCGGCCCAAACTGTTGCATATACACTGACTCTGCGTGCTATGAACGCAAGAGAAGTGACACAATTTCACCTGGTTAATATTGCCTGCTAACCTGGATTTCTTTTAGCGATTAATCGGTCAACCTCCGCCTTACGGTTGGATGCCGAGCGATTTCCATACCAGGCGGTGATGCAACCGGTCAGAATGCTCTCACTGGTGCAGCTGTTGAACTTTTTGAGGATCTGGGGGACCCATGCCAAAACTTTTCAGTCTCCTCTTCACAATTGTCTTGGTGTGTTTGGACCATGATAGTTTGTTGGTGATGTGGAAACCAAGGAACTTGAATCTCTCGACCCGCTCTGCTGCAGCCCCATCGATGTTAATGGGGGCCTGTTTGGCCCTCCTTTTCCTGTAGTCCACAATCAGCTCCTTTGTCTTGCTAACATTGAGGGAGAGGTTGTTGTCCTGGCACCACACTGCTAGGTCTCTGACCTCCTCCCTATAGGCTATCTCATCGTTGTCGCTGATTAGGCCTACCACTGTCAAACTTAATGAGGGTGTTGGAGTCGTGCTTGGCCACACAGTCGTGGATGAACAGAAAATAGGGGGGGGGCGGCGGCCCGTTAGGAAGTCCAGGCTCCAGTTGCAGAGGGAGGTGTTTAGACCCAGGGTCCTCAGCTTAGTGATGAGCTTTGTGGGCACTATGGTGTTGAACGCTGAGCTGTAGTCAATGAACAGCATTCTCACATAGGTGTTCCTGTTGTCCAGGTGGGAAAGGGCAGTGTGGAGTGCAATAGAGATTGCATCATCTGTGGATCTGTTGGGGCGGTATGCAAATTGGAATAGGTCTAGGGTTTCTGGGATGATGGTGTTGATATGAGCCATGACCAGCCTTTCAAAGCACTTCATGGCTACCGACGTGAGTGCTACGGAGTGGTAGTCATTTAGGAAGGTTACCTTCGCTTTCTTGGGCACAGGGACTATGGTGATCTGATTGGTTGAAAATGTCAGTGAAGACACTTGCCAGATGATCAGCGCATGCTCTAAGTACACGTCCTGGTAATCCGTCTGGCCCCACGGCCTTGTGAATGTTGACCTGTTTAGTCTTGCTTACATCGGCTACGGAGAGCGTGACCACACAGTCGTCCGGAACAGCTGGTGCTCTAATGCATGCTTCATTGTTGTTTGCCTCAAAGCGAGCATGAAATGCATTTAGCTTGTCTGGTAGGCTCTTGTCACTGGGCAGCTCGCGGCTCGGTTTCCCTTTGTAGTCTAATGGTTTGCAAGCCCTGCCGCATCCGACGAACTATACAGGACCACACTTTTAAGTGTTAAATTAACACACTGCTTAGTGTAAAGCCTTATTTTCATATTTCCCAGAGTGCCTTGCCTTTTGAGTGAATTGTAGCGTTACCACCCATGACTGTATTTGTTAGTGACAGAGATGTGGTTGTTGTATTCGTCCATATTCAGTCCTGTAGTCTTCACCAAGTGAGATCCTAAGTGTATAAAAGTTAGGACAGTACAACACAATTCTTAAGGCTTTATTTTGGGGGCCTAGTTTTAACCCTAATACAATGGCTGGGACTCATGGTTTAAAGGCAAAATCAGGCCCGCAGGTCACATTATGCTGGCTTGCAAAATGATGTGTAATTCCAATTGGAATCTAGCCAGGTGATAACGGTCCATGGTCGGACTGCAGAGGAGTGCCACCAGCCGGTCATTGCCAACTGAGACATTAAGAGCATCCGAGATGTGGAAACCACTCACCAGCTCACTGGAGTTCATTTTCAGTTACATTTGTGCAAATCACAATTGATTCATTTTCCCAATATTGTGTACGGCTTGTGACCACAGACTCCAAAGGCAGTCACACAGGAATCTGGTCAAAAATAGTGCACTCTGTATGGGAATAGGGTGTCATATGAGACAGATACTTAGTAACTAGAGATGTGTAGTTATTTCCTTGGGAAAGATACTCTTGAAATGGCTTCATATTTAATTCCTTTACATGGGCCAAAGTGATCAACAATGACCAGCTGTGCAGTTCTATGAAAATAAACTACAACATGGGGGGGGGTTTCCTGGGAGCCACTGTCATTATTCATTTTCACAGAACTTCATAGCCGTCTTTATTATAAACACTTCAGCATTTCATCTGCATTTAGTCTGTAACCTCTCATTCCCTCCAGGGAACTCATTCTGTTTGTGTAATCTTAACAGATATGTATTGTAAATACTTAAAAGGGTAGCTAGAGGTTCCATGTGCATGAATAATTTGAGAAAATATAGAATATACAGGATCTTTATTGTTAAATGGCTCACTTAAGGCACTTCCCCTCCCACCCCACATGTCCTGTCTTGTAGGTGTGATGGCAGGCCGGGGGCTGTTGTCCAACCCGGCCATGTTCACTGGCTACAATGAGACCCCTCTTGAGTGTGTGTGGGACTGGGTGGACCTCGCCACAAACCAGGGGACCCCCTTCACCTGCTTCCACCAGCACCTCATCTACATGCTGGAGAGGGTCAGCTCCCAGCCCGAGAGGAAGGTGATCAACTCCCTGCAAAGCAGCGCCGCAGTCATAGACTACCTCCACAACACATATGGCTCCCCAGACAGAAGGCCTATCATAAACACAGGCTAGGTATATTTTATTGTGCATGTTATTAATTTTATTTTCTATGGAATAAAAGTGTTTGTTTATTATTTCTCATTCTGATAGTTGTGGTGTGCATATGTCTCCCTCTACCAGTGGTATGAGGTACTTAAGTAGTACTTTAAAGTATTATTTAGGGGTATCTGTACTTCACTATTTATATTTGACTCATTTTACTTCACTACATTCCTAAAGAAAATGGCTCACTAAACACACATGCTTTGATTGGAAATTATGATTTTTTTTGTCTGTAAATTTTATCTGTAAATGTAATAAAATAAAAATGGTGCCATTTGGTTTTCTTAATGTAAAGGTTTTGAAATGATTTATGCTTTAGTATTTTTAAAACCAAATACTTTTACTCAAGTAGTATTTTACTGGGTGGCTTTCATTTTTACTTGTATGTCATTTTCTATTGTATCTTTACTTTTACTCATGTCACGAACCGGCTCAAAGTTAGTAACAAAAAGGGAGACATGGAGATAAGGAACAACTAAATATATTTATTAACTAAAGTAAACTAAATATAATTAACAATAATGTGTGTAGTCAGTGGCAAGGTGCTCCATCATGCTGGAAAGGGCATTGTTCATCACGAAACTGTTCCTGGATGGTTGGGAGAAGTTGCTCTTGGAGGATGTGTTGGTACCATTCTTTATTCATGGCTGTGATCTTAGGCAAAATTGTGAGTGAGCCCACTCCCTTGGCTGAGAAGCAACTTCACGCATGAATGGTCTCAGGATGCTTTACTGTTGCCATGACATAGGACTGATGGTAGCACTCACATTTTGCCGGATGCCCCAAACAATCGGAAAGGGGATTCATCAGAGAAAATGACTACCCCAGTGCTCAGCAGTCCAATCCCTGTACCCTTTGCAGAATATAAGTCTGTCCCTGATGTTTTTCCTGGAGAGAAGTGGCTTCATTGCTGCCCTTCTTGACACCTCCAAAAGTATTCGCCTCACTGTGCGTACACCTACCTGCTGCCATTCCTGAGCAAGCTCTGTACTGGTGGTGCCCTGATCCCGCAGTTGAATCAACTTTAGGAGATGGTCCTGGCGCTTGCTGGACTTTCTTGGGGGCCCTGAAGCCTTCTTCACAACAATTGAACCACTCTCCTTGAAGTTCTTCATGGTCCGATAAATGGTTGATTTAGGTGCAATCTTACTGGCATCCTTGCCTGTGAAGCCCTTTTTGCGCAAAGCAATGATGACGGCACGTGTTTCCTTGCAGGTAACCATGGATGACAGCGGAAGAACAATGATTCCGAACACCACCCTCCTTTTGAAGCTTCCAGTCTGTTATTCGAACTCAATCAGCATGACAGAGTGATCTCCAGCCTTGTCCTCGTCAACACTCACACCTGTGTTAACGAGAGAGTCACTGACATGATGTCAGCTGGTCCTTTTGTGGCAGGGCTGAAATGCAGTGGAAATGTTTTTTGGGGATTCAGTTCATTTGCATGGCAAAGAGGGACTTTGTAATTAATGACAATTCATCTAATCACTATTGATAACATTCTGGAGTATATGCAAATTGCCATCATACAAACTGAGGCAGCAGACTTTGCGAAAATTAATATTTGTGTCATTCTCAAAACTTTTGGCCACGACTGTACTCTCCAACACAGCACACAACCAACTATCCACCGCAGTGGCAAGTTTACCAAACAAATAAAGGCAACCAGTACTGGGCAGAGGAACCTCTTCATCTCTGGCTTTTCCCTTTTCCTCTGGCTCTAAGTCTGTGAGCTCTGGTCTGTCCTCCCATTGACATACTGAGTCTGGTGAAAACCAGCCAGTGCATGGATCGTCATAATCATAGAGATTCCTTTATTCATTGCAATGACCATAATACTGGTCGTGTTCAGTAGGGGACACCGTAGCAAAATGTTTAGAAAAACGGAAAACAAAAAAATGTTTTACCTAGCCTTGATAAAGTCCCAATCCGAGATGGAAGCTATGAAGAAACAATCCGATGGACTGACCATAGAATACGACCGACTGCTGAAAGAACACCAGGTAACCCCAGACCAGCTCATATACAGTATCTACAATTAGCCTACATATCACTGCTCACCCTGCCTTGTTCAAAGCTGTCAGCACTTAGATGCTGTATATTACTACCCTGCTCAAATGTAGACGGAATATTTCAGTTCTGACTTTAGTACTACTACTGTACATTTACCACTTCACATATACACTGTATATATTCTTTTTTCCAGAATCTTCAAGCGATTGGAGACAAAAAGGATGATCGATCGGGGTTATGACTACAGCGGTCAGAACGTTTACAGATTCTACCGAGAAACCAGAAGAAAAAAACACTGTCACGCACGCTATCATTTTCCTTTGACATACTGAAGCACTCTGCATGATGTCACCAAAATACTCCTCCAAAGCACCACTGAGCTGGCAAACATTAGAGAAAAAGCACCTGAGCACGTTTGTAATAGAATAGCTAGTACACCAGCATAGAAAGCGTTTTTCTATTATTTTCAGAGTTTTGGAGAATGGATGGCAGTCCAAGCTTCAGATTACAGTGGTCTTCTACTTTTAATGTATTTTTGATGTAATGGCAGGACCACCATTGCATTCATATCAATGATGTCTATATTCCAGTTTTTTACCTTTGCAACTATGCAGATTACAGATTGAATTGTATGTTTTTGGTAAAACAAAATTAGCATTCAGTTCATAGGGGTAGGGAAGCTATATTAAGTCATTTTTATTGTTAAAAATTTATCAATGGTGATGTTTTGTTTTGTTTCCATTCCTCTGGAGATATTCTACGTATTTAGATCTTAAGTGGTTTGTGAATATTACACAGGGTCAGGATTCGGCTAGATTGAAAGTAAACAAGAAAATGGTGCCATCTGGTTTGCTTAATATAAGGAATTTGAAGTTATTTATACTTTTACTTTTGATACTTAAGTATATTTTAAGCCAAATACTTTTACTCAAGTAGAATTGTACTGCGTGACCTTTACTTTGAGTCATTTTCTATTAAGGTATCTTTACTTTTATTCAAGCATGATGACAGTTGGGTACTTTTTCCACCACTGAGAGATTCATATTCCCTCTTTTCACTCTCAGACCCCCTGTAGTGTGTCTCACACACACACACACACACACACACACACACACACACACACACACACACACACACACACACACACACACACACACACACACACACACACACACACACACACACACACACACACACACACACACACACACACACACACACACACACACACACACGTGAATATTGTATAGACTAATAAAACCAGAGTATGACTATCCCAGTCCAGGGGTTTGGTTGGGTAGATGGTGAGCTTGAGTCGGTTAAAAATTCCCAAAAAAAGGGAGGTGGTTTGTTAAAGAATAATGGTAGAAAGTGTAAGCAGAGTGAGCTGAGCACAGGAGAAGAAATGGAGTGAATGAGGGTGAAGTATTGGAGGTTGTTGTTTAACTAGCTAACATTAGCTGGCTGGCTTGGTGTGTGATCTTGCACGCTGTTTACCTAGCTAGTTTCATTGTTTACCTAGCTAGCTAGCTAGCTACATGTCTTAAGCTAAAGTGTACAACACCCATTGAATATGGCCGGTGTCAGTAAACATCGGCAAAAAAGCATAATGAAATTGTTGCCAGCAGAGCTGGTTTGGCTGCTTTCATGTTATCCAGAGGTAAACAAATCATCGGCCAGAGCTGACGCTCTGAATACGAGATGGGTGGGGACAAAGAGCTCTTCACTAGAAACCAAAACATTCAAAGGCCATTTTCTCAAAAGTGAGTTTACAAGTTTATCAACTTTCAAAGCAGAATTACTTTCCCATTGTTCCTCAAACATGCAGTTTATGATACACCATGTTGTAGCTCTGAGTCTCTACTTTTATCCAATGTAAATAAATACAATTTCAAATGTTGCTACGTAAGAACAAATCCAGCAGATGAGTCCCTTATATTATCATGGCAGCACACCTAACATCTTAGGTGAATGAGTCAAAACGGCCCAATTCTCATGCTATAGAGCAGGCTGACCACTACATTTGAATATACTCAATAAACATGAGGAAATAACTTGGTTGTACTCATATTTTAAAATATTTGATTGGTACTTGAATATAAACAAAAGAGAGTCCTTTGGCAGGAGAGATGCGGGATTGAAGGGGGAATGCAATTAAACACTGGAGGCATCCTAGTTTGAACTTTACTCCATTTGTTACCTGCAGTCTTGCGAGAAATATATTTGACAGTGATAAACAAGAAATTGTTAGTGTTAAAAAACATGTACACTAAATATTAATCCATTCAGTCTTAGAATTTTACATCTTTATTTCACAATAACAGTAAGGAATTTATAGCAGATTACTCATATTTCAAGCATAATAAAATACTTTGTCTAATCACACATTAATTTAGGAGAATCTGTCGTACACCTGACAGTAGAGAAGGTCCAGGAGATACTGTAATGGAATAAAGTCTCTGAACCCTCAGGACCAATGCATACATTTATTTTATTAGGTTAATCTTTCAGATGCAAGACCTTCATCAGAGCATACACAAACACACAATGACAATGGCCACATATAGCCTACGCGTCAATACAATCAGACATGATGAGCAACGCCCGCGTTAAAACAGCACTAGGAGGCACATTAGTAATCAGCAAGAAAAAGTATAACTTAAGTCACAGTGTATATATTTTTGTTCCAGTACATATTTTACATAATTATTTTTACATAGTAAAAACAAAACACAAAACCCCCAAAGATATATAAATATATATATATATATATATATATATATATATATATATATATATATATATATATATACACACACACACACACACACACACACACACACACACACACACACACACACACACACACAGCAAAATAAGAAAATAAGAAACATCCCTTTTTCAGAACCCTGTCTTTCAAAGATGATTTGTAAAAATCCAAATAACTTCACAGATCTTCATTGTAAAGGGTTTAAACACTGTTTCCCATGCTTGTTCAATGAACCATAAACAATTAATGAACATGCACCTGTGGAATGGTCGTTAAGACACTAACAGCTTACAGATGGTAGGCAATTAAGGTCACAGTTATGAAAACTTAGGACACTTAAAGAGGCCTTTCTACTGACTCTGAAAAACACAAAAAAAAAGATGCCCAGGGTCCCTGCCCATGAACATGCCTTAGGCATGCTGCAAGGAGGCATGGGGACTGCAGATGTGGCCAGGGCAATAAATTGCAATGTCCGTACAGTGAGAAGCCTAAGACAGCACTACAGGGAGACAGGACGGACAGCTGATCGGCCTCGCAGTGGCAGACCACGTGTAACGACACCTGCACAAGATCGGTACATCCGAACATCACACCTGCGGGACAGGTACAGGATGGCAACATCAACTGCCCGAGTTACACCAGGAACGTACAATCCCTCCACCAGTGCGCAGACTGTCCGCAATAGGCTGAGAGAGGCTGGAAATAGTAGGCCTGTTGTAAGGCAGTTCCTCACCAGACATCACTGACAACAAAGTCACCTATGGCCACAAATCCACCGTCGCTGGACCAGACAGGACCGGCAAAAAGTGCTCTTCACTGACGAGTCACGGTTTTGTCTCACCAGGGGTGATCATCGGATTCGCGTTTATTGTTCAAGGAATGAGCGTAGAAGGAATGAGTGTTACACCGAGGCCTGTACTCTGGAGCGGGATTGATTTGGAGGTGGAGGGTTCGTCATGTTCTGGGGGCGGTGTGTCACAGCATCATCGGACTGAGCTTGTTGTCATTGTAAGCAATCTCAACGCTGTGCGTTACAGGGAAGACATCCTCCTCCCTCATGTGGTACCCGTCCTGCAGGCTCATCCTGACATTACCCTCCAGCATGACAATGCCACCAGCCATACTGCTCGTTCTGTGCCGTGATTTCCTGCAAGACAGGAATGTCCGCGTTCTGCCATGGCCAGCGAAGAGCCCGGATCTCAATCCCATTGAGCACGTCTGGGACCTGTTGGATCGGCGGGTGAGGGCTAGGGCCATTCACCCAAGAAATGTCCGGGAACTTGCCCGGTGCCTTGGTGGAATAGTGGGGTAACATCTCACAGCAAGAACTGGAAAATCTGATACATGAGTCCATGAGGATGCACTTCAATACTTAATGCAGCTGGTGGCCACACCAGATGCTGACTGTTACTTTCGATTTTGAACCTCCCCTTTGTTCAGGGACACATTATTCAATTTCTGTTAGTTACATGTCTGTGGAACTTCTTCAGTTTATGTCTCAGTTTTTGAATCTTGTTATATTTATACAAATATTTACATATGTTAACTTTGCTGAAAATAAACGCAGTTAACAGTGAGAGGACGTTTCTTTTTTTGCAGAGTTTACATATTCTATGACTGACGTAAAAGTCACCCAGTAAAATACTACTTCAGTAAAACTTTTTGATTTTAAAGATATTTTTAGTATCAAAAGTATGGGCTCCGAGTGGTGCAGCGGTCTAACACGGTACACAAACAGGCTGTGCGCATGCGCCATCGAGTGCAAATTGATCTTGTCCCCCCACACCAAACTTGATCACAACACACAGTTTGAAATATCAAAACAAACTCTGAACCAATTATATTAATTTGGCAACAGGTCGAAAAGCATTAAACATTTAGCGCAATATAGCTAGCTAGCTTGCTGTTGCTAGCTAATTTGTCCTGGGATATAAACGTTGAGTTGTTATTTTACCTGAAATGCACAAGGTCCTCTATTCTGACAATTAATCCACGCATAAAACGGTCAACCGAATCGTTTTTAGTCATCTCTCTTCCTTCCAGGCTTTTTCTTCTTTGGACTTTATATGGCGATTGTCATAGTTACCACTACGGCCGACTGAACTCAACTCAATCACCCATGTGGGTATAACCAATGAGGGGTTGGCACGTGGATATCTGCTTCTATAAACCAATGAGGAGATGGGATAGGCAGGACTTGCACAGCGTTCAGTGTCACAAATAGAACAGACTTCTATTTTAGCACTTGGCAATGCGGACGCTCGTTGGCGCGCGCGAGCAGTGTGGGTGCAATAATTGAATAGCATGTATGTTTACATTTATTTTGCAACGGTGTGGTCAGCATGTTAGGCACTGCATCTCAGTGCAAGATACTTTATCATATGGGTACCAAATTCGAATCCAGGCTGTATCACATCCGGCCGTGATTGGGAAGTCCCATAGGGCGGCGCACAATTGGCCCAGCGTCGTCCGTCATTGTAAATAAGAATTTGTTCTTAACTGATTTGCCTAGTTAAATAAAAGGCTAAAAATAATAATCATTAAGATTCAAAGCACATGCACATCTGAGCTATCTTTGTTGCAGGTGCATGGTAACAGTTGAATAAGATGAGAAAAGAAAAAAAACCCAGACACGGCTCTTCATTCAGCTTTACGTGTCGGCCTCAAGGCCTTCGTCAGAGTTTTTGCGAATGTCTATAATTTGCACCCTTATGGAGACTTTGCTCCACCCACATCCACTCAATGCATCGAATGGGGTTGGAGTCAAGGTAAAATAAGCAAGTGTTACCAAATATAACAATGTGCATTTCACAAGTATTCTAATAAAGAGTGTACAAACCACGTATTAAACATGTCTGTAAAACCACAATGAGGACATCGACCGATCAAGCAAGTTTTCATTAATCATTGGGTATAGCGCAAGAAAAAACGTCAGAGTAATCTGAAGTAGTGGCATTCAGTAATGTTCACATTTACAACATAACGTGCATGGGCATTTCATCATTAAGACCTTTTGGGAATAATGTCTGGAGGGTGAAAATCCCAAAACATTCAGTATTATTTATATCACCTCCCCTGTCTGATATCTTAACTTTCTCTATGCCACAAAATCGAAAAAGGTAGAAATGTCATGTTTTTGGTCATTAAAATGTACTGCGACTGGATAATCCCTGTCGTTTCTCCTGATTTAATTTATGTTCACTAATTCTCTGTATGAGAGAAACGAGACGTTTTACCTACAGCCCACATGGAATTTAATCATGTCGATCACTGGTTCTCAATCCTGGTCCTGAGGACCCAAAGCGGTGCACATTTCTGTTTTTGCCCTAGCACTACACAGCTGATTCAAATCATCAATTCATCAAAAGGCTTTGGTGATTTGAATCAGGTGTGTAGTGCTAGGGCAAAAACAGAAATGTGCATCACTTTGGTCCCCAGGACCCAGATTGAGAACCACTGATAGATAACATGGGTGATGGAGCATTATTTGGAACCGTTTTCCTGTGTGGGTGGCAGAAATATTCACAATTCATCATATTGTTGCACTGTGCGGAAACTCTGCAATTTTGCTACCATTCGGAATAGGGCGTAAAAGAGCCTGGCAAAATAAAATTGTGTCTGGTAGTTGGCATGGACCAATTTGTCACGTAAATTGCAACCTCTCCTATATAAAATAAGTGGTGGGTTCTTAAATTAAGCTGGCAAGTCTTGATACCATAATATAACATGCCAGTGTTTCTTGACAGCATCTCCCACTTTGCACGAGTTCAAAGTATATGTGGTAGTGAACATTACAGTGTTCTTTAACTCTAGTGGGTCTTTTTTGTAGCAGTTCACCTCGTGTTATGCCAAATTTGGAACTCTGTCCACACATTGTGGAGAGTAGCCTCTTAGAAACCTATTGCTTTTTCACGATAGTCCTCTGTGGAGTGGCACATACAGTGCAGTCTGAAACACTGGCTTCTTAGAAGTCCTGTTTTAATGGCTCAGGGAGGAAGCTGTCCACCTGTAATAGGATATTCCTGTCTGTTTCTTTTCTGTACAGAGTTGTAAACAGGGTTCCATTTTGATTGCTCAATCCACATAGATGTAATGAACACGTTTAGTGTGACATTCAATAGTGAATTTGAGATTGGGGTCAATGTCATTGAGTAATGGCATAATGTCTGATGGCTCTGTTCCCGTTCCTCCCCATCCTCTCCTTCCGTGGCCTACAACTGCTCTTAACTACAAGTAAAACCAAATGCATGCTCTTCAACGGATCGCTGCCTGCACCTGCTCGCCCGTCCAGGATCACTACTCTGGACGGTTCTGACTTAGAATATGTGGACAACGAAAAATACCTAGGTGTCTAGTTAGACTGTGAACTCTCCTTCCAGACTCACATCAAACATCTCCAATCCAAAATTAAATCTAGAATTGGCTTCCTATTTTGCAACAAAGCAACCTTCACTCATGCTGCCAAACATACCCTTGTAAAACTGACCATCCTACCGATCCTCGACTTGTGCGATGTAATTTACAAAATAGCCTCCAATACCCTACTCAATAAATTGGATGCAGTCTATCACAGTGCCATCCGTTTTGTCACCAAAGCCCCATATACTACCCACCACTGCGACCTGTACGCTCTCGTTGGCTGGCCCATGCTTCATACTCGTTGCCAAACCCACTGGCTCCAGGTCATCTACAAGACCCTGCTAGGTAAAGTCCCCCCTTATCTCAGCTCGCTGGTCACCATAGCAGCACCCACCTGTAGCACGCGCTCCAGCAGGTATATCTCTCTGGTCACCCCCGAAACCAATTCTTCCTTTGGCCGCCCCTCCTTCCAGTTCTCTGCTGCCAATGACAGGAACGAACTACAAAAATCTCTGAAACTGGAAACACGTATCTCCCTCACTAGCTTGAAGCACCAGCTGTCAGAGCAGCTCACAGATTACTGCACCTGTACATAGCCCATCTATAATTTAGCCCAAACAACTACCTCTCCCCCTACTGTATTTATTTTGCTCCTTTGCACCCCATTATTTCTCTCTCTACTTTGCACATTCTTCCACTTCAAATCTACCATTCCATGTTTTACTTGCTATATTGTATTTACTTAGCCACCATGGCCTTTGTTTTTTGCCTTTACCTCCCTTATCTCACCTCATTTGCTCACATTGTATATAGACTTATTTTTCTACTGTGTTATTGACTGTATGTTTATTTTACTCCATGTGTAACTCTGTGTTGTTGTATGTGTCGAACTGCTTTGCTTTATCTTGGCCAGGTTGCAATTGTAAATGAGAACTTGTTCTCAACTTGCCTACCTGGTTAAATAAAGGTGAATTTTTATTTTTATTTTTATAAATACAGAAGAAAGCCATATTTGGTAAAATACCAAACCCATATTATGGCAAGAACAGCTCCAATAAGCAAAGAGAAATGACAGTCCATCATTCCTTTAATAAGACATGAAGGTCAGTCAATCCGGAAAATGTCAAGAACTTTTAAAGTTTCTTCAAGTGCTGTCGCAAAAACAATCAAACGCTATGATGAAACTGGCTCTCATGAGGACCGCCACAGGAAAGGAAGACCCAGGGTTACCTCTGCTGTAGAGGATAAGCTCATTAGAATTAACTGCAACTCAGAATGCAGCATAAATAAATGCTTCACAGAGTTCAAGTAACAGACATCTCAAAGTCAACTGTTCGGAGGATATTGCGTGAATCAGGCATTCGTGGGCGAATTGCTGCAAAGAAACCACTACTAAAGGACACCAATAATAAGAAGAGACATGCTTGGGACAAGTAGCACGAGCAATGGACATTAGACAGGTGGAAATCTGTCCTTTGGTCTGATGAGTCCAATTTGAGATTTTTGGTTCCAAGGGCCATGTCTTTGTGACACGGATGATCTCTGCATGTGTGGTTCACACCGTGAAGCAAGGAGGAGGAGGTGTAATGGTGCTTTGCTGGTGACACTGTTGGTGATTTATTTAGAATTCAAGGCACACTTAACCAGCACGGCTACCACAGCATTCTGCAGCGATACACCATCCCACCTGGTTTGCGCTTTGTGGGGCACCTCCAGGCTGTGTAAGGGCTATTTGACCAAGAAGGAGAGTGATGGTACTGCATCAGATGACCTGGCCTCCACAATCACCCAACCTCAACCCAATTGAGATGGTTTGGGTTAAGTTGGACAGCAGATTGAAGGAAAAATATGCCAACAAATGCTCAGCATATGTGGGAACTCCTTCAAGACTGTTGGAAAAGCATTCCTCGTGAAGCTAGTTGAGAGAATGCCAAAATCTATTTTGATTTGTATAACACTTTTTGGATTACTATATGATTCCATATGTTATTTCACAGTTTATGTCGTCTTCACTGAAATTCTACAATGTAGAAAATAGTAAATAATGTAGAAAAACCATTGAATAAGTAGGTATATATATATATGTAGCGGTTTTCATGTGGTGAAGGAGAGTCGGACCAAAATGCAGCGTGTAGATTGCGATCCATGTTTAATGAACAAACGTAACACAAATCTAAATACAAACACTACAAAACAATAAACGTAACGAAAACTCGAAACAGCCTATACTAGTGTAAACTAACACAGAGACAGGAACAAGGACACTAAGGACAATCACCCACGAAAAACTCAAAGAATATGGCTGCCTAAATATGGTTCCCAATCAGAGACAATGATAAACACCTGCCTCTGATTGAGAACCACTTCAGACAGCCATAGACTTAACTAGAACACCCCACTAGCTACAATCCAAATACATACAAAAACCCATGCCACACCCTGGCCTGACCAAATACATGAAGATAAACACAAAATACTTCGACCAGGGTGTGACAGAACCACCCCTAAGGTGCGGACTCCCGAACGCACCTCAAAACAATAGGGAGGGTCCGGGTGGGCGTCTGTCCATGGTGGCGGCTCCGGCGCGGGACGTGGACCCCACTCAATCAATGTCTTAGACCCCTCTCCTCGTGTCCTTGGATAGTCCACCCTCGCCGCCGACCATGGCCTAGTAGTCCTCACCCAGAACCCCACTGGACTGAGGAGCAGATCGGGCCTGAGGGGCAGCTCGGGACTGAGGCAGCTCGGGACTGAGGGGAAGCTCGGGAGTGAGAGGAAGCTCAGGCAGGTTGATGGATCTACCAGATCCTGGCTGGCTGGTGGTTTCGGCAGATCCCGGCTGACTGGCGGATCCCGGCTGACTGGCGGATCCCGGCTGACTGGCGGATCCCGGCTGACTGGCGGATCCCGGCTGACTGGCGGATCCCGGCGGATCTGGCGGATCCCGGCCGACTGGCGGATCCCGGCCGACTGGCGGATCCTGGCCGACTGGCAGTTCTGGCAGATCCCGGCTGACTGGCGGATCTGGAAGAGTCTGATTGATCGGATCTGGAAGAGTCTGATTGACTGGCGGATCTGGAAGAGTCTGATTGACTGGCGGATCTGGAAGAGTCTGATTGACTGGCGGATCTGGAAGAGTCTGATTGACTGGCGGATCTGGAAGAGTCTGATTGACTGGCGGATCTGGAAGAGTCTGATTGACTGGCGGATCTGGAAGAGTCTGATTGACTGGCAGATCTGGAAGAGTCTGGTTGACTGGCAGATCTGGAAAAAATCTGGCTGACTGGCAGATCTGGAAGAGTCTGGCTGACTGGCAGATCTGGAAGAGTCTGGCTGACTGGCAGATCTGGAAGGGTCTGGCTGACTGGCAGATCAGGAAGAGTCTGGCTGACTGGCGGATCCTGGCAGACTGAAAGATCTGGCTGATCCATGCTGACTGGCGGCTCTGGCTGCTCCATGTAGGCTGACAGCTCTGGCGGCTTCTTACAGACTGGCAGCTCTGGCGGCTCCGTGCAGACTGGCAGCTCCTTACAGACTGACAGCTCCTTGCAGACTGACAGCTCCCTGCAGACTGGCAGCTCCTTGCAGACTGGCAGCTCCTTGCAGACTGGCAGCTCTGGCTGCTTCATGCAGACTGACATCTCTGGCTGCTCCATGCAGACTGACATCTCTGGCTGCTCCATGCAGACTGACATCTCTGGCTGCTCCATGCAGACTGGCAGCTCTGGCTGCTCCATGCAGACCGGCAGCTCTGGCTGCGCTGAACAGGCGGGAGACACCAGCAGCGCTGTAGAGGAGGAAGGCTCTGGCTGCGCTGAACAGGCGGGAGACTCCGGCAGCGCAGGAGAGGCGAGGCGCACTGTAGGCCTGATGCGTGGTGCTGGTACCAGTGGTACTGGACCGAGGACACGCACAGGAAGCCTGGTGCGGGGAGCTGCCACCGGAGGGCTGGTGTGTGGAGGTGGTACTGGATAGACCGGACCGTGCAGGCGCACTGGAGCTCTTGAGCACCGAGCCTGTCCAACCTTACATGGCTCGATGCCCACTCTAGCCCGGCCGATACGCGGAGCTGGAATATACCGCACCGGGCTATGCATCCGCACTGGGGACACCGTGCGCACCACTGCATAACACGGTGCCTGCCCGGTCTCTCTAGGCCCCCGGTAAGGCGTAGCCATACTCCCTGTGAGCCCCCCAAGAAATTTTTGGGGCTGACTCTCGGGCTTCCGTCCGCACCGCCGTGCTTGCTTCGCCAACTCCATTCTCCGATAACCTTCCGCGCACTGCTCCATCGAATCCCAGGCGGGCACCGGCACTCTCCCTGGGTCGACCGCCCACCTGTCTGTCTCCTCCCAAGAAGTATAGTCCATACTGTACTCCTCTTTGGGCTGCTCCTGTTGCCTCTTCTCCTGCTGCACCTTTGGGCGGCTACACTCCCCTGGTTTAGCCCAGGGTCCTCTCCCGTCGAGGATTTCCACCCATGTCCAGAAATCCTTATTACGCATCTCCACTTTGGGCTGCTCCTGCCTGTTGACACGCTGCTTGGTCCTTTTGTGGTGGGTGATTCAGTAGCGGTTTTCATGTGGTGAAGGAGAGTCGGACCAAAATGCAGCGTGTAGATTGCGATCCATGTTTAATGAACAAACGTAACACGAATCTAAATACAAACACTACAAAACAATAAACGTAACGAAAACCGAAACAGCCTATACTAGTGTAAACTAACACAGAGACAGGAACAAGGACACTAAGGACAATCACCCACGAAAAACTCAAAGAATATGGCTGCCTAAATATGGTTCCCAATCAGAGACAACGATAAACACCTGCCTCTGATTGAGAACCATTTCAGACAGCCATAGACTTAACTAGAACACCCCACTAGCTACAATCCCAATACATACACACCACATACAAAAACCCATGCCACACCCTGGCCTGACCAAATACATGAAGATAAACACAAAATACTTCGACCAGGGCGTGACAATATATATATATATATATATATATATATATATATATATATATATATATATATATATATATATATATATATATATGTAATGAGTGGAGAACAGGAGGGCTTCTTAAAAAAAAACTAACAGGTCTGTGAGAGCCGGAATTCTTACTGGTTGGTAGGTGATCAAATACTTATGTCATGCAAAAAAATGCAAATTAATTACTTAAAAATCATACAATGTGATTTTCTGGATTTTTGTTTTTGATTCTGTCTCTCACAGTTGATAAATATTACAGACCTCTACATGCTTTGTAAGTAGGAAAACCTGCAAAATCGGCAAATACTTGTTCTCCCCACTGTATATATTTTTACCTTAGCAGCTAGGCATATTACAGATTTGAGTTTTTTATGTTTTGTTAAACAAAATTAGAATTGAGTTGATATGGGTAGAGAAGCTATATTGAATGATTTTTGTTGTTGAATATTTGATATCAATGCCGATGTTCTGTTTTCAGTCCTCTGAAGATATTCTATGTGTTTAGGTGTTAAGGGATTTGTGAATATTACACAGGGTCGGTCTAGGTTGAAAATCCAATGTGGGGTCATGATTTTCTGTTTTGTAATAAGGTTCCCGAGTGGGCTCCCGAGTGGCGCACCGGTCTATGGTACTGCATCTTAGTGCTTGAAGCGTCACTACAGATACCCTGGATTGAATCCAGGCTGTATCACAACCGGCTGTGATTGGGAGTACCAGAGGGCGGCACATAATTGGCCCAGCGTCGTCTGGGTCTGGCCGGTGTAGGCCGTCATTGTAAATAAGAATTTGTTCTTAACTGACTTGCCTAGTTATATAAAGTTTAAATTAATAAAATAAGGATTTTCAAACAGTTACAAGTGGGAGAAGATTCCTATTCCCTCTTCTCACTCTCAGACCCCCTGTAGTGTGTCACATACAACTGTGAAGATTGTATAGACTAATACAACCAGAGAGTATGACTGTCTCAGCCCAGGGGTTTGGTTGGGTGGACTGGGTCTGTAATTGAAGTGGGATTGACCAACAAGTCTTACTCTAGCCCCCATGCCTTAAGCACTTATCTCCCCCAAGTACTTTACATTCAATTCCAATACTAGGGGACAGAAGCTTCCCTGACAGTATACGTTGCTTTCAGACCACTGTAGATACATTTTCTCATTGCGAGTACAAAAATATGCTTTGAGTAAGAAAGTGTTGCAATATTTCAGTATGACTCACTATTAATGTAATTATTAATATTTATTTATTTGTGTGTGTGTGTGTGTGTGGGGGGGGTGGTTCTCCACCTTCAATCATGTTATCCCATATTAAAAATGTTTTATTATTGTATAACATTTACAAGATATTCTCTTTGTTTAATTGAAGAAATACCCCCAAAAATTAAGCGTGTGAGAAATGACATCCATTTAATTTAATTTGCTTCACAAAACAAAGTGATTCAAAATAAAAGTTTCTTGGTATCTCTTGCCAAATCAACATATATTTGGTCCACCAATCCAAGTGATTGAAATATTCACCTGTATAATATAAAGACATGTTTATTCACTAATTTAGGAACAACCTGAGAATTGACCATGGTGTTTTTGTTCAGAGATTTTGGCACATTAAGGGCTCTATTCAATCAGTATTGCGGGAAATTCAGCGTCAGTGTGTTTAAAATATAAAGGCAATATTCAAACTGTAGTAGCGACTGCATACATGGTAAACGCTGCTCAATCGGAAATTACCTTTACATTTCTCTCGCGCAATTGTAAAGCTTCAGCGATACAGATTAAATAGAGCCCTAAAACTTTCAAACATATGTACACAATTTATACACACTCAGACAGACTGACCAATAAATTATGCAAATGTGCTTTACTTCTCATAATGAATATGGCACCTACAGTGGATAGTCACTGATGGTAGACAGTGTAGTGGTCCAGTGGATGTGCATTTTATATCTATAATGATCTTTGAGTTGTTAATTGTATCACAATTCATTGTAATAATACTGACATATTCAAGTCCGAGATGGATTTACTACCAGTATGCAATACTGCCACCTAGTGGATTTGATCAGAACTGAAATAGGAACACCTGCTACACACCTTAGGCAGAGAACAGCTACGGTAAACTGGCACAGTGGCATCTCCTGTAGCATAACAGTCACACAGACATGATGAACAGTAGCCCTGCTGACCTGGTGCTAATGTGTCCTTTGTCCTGAATTTGTCAACATTCTGATTGTGCCCACATTTTTAGACCGGTGTAGACAATTAAAAGGTGTATTGTGATCAGATCTTACACAGCAAATTCTCCAGTGTTAAATCAACACTGAGAATGTTACATTTAACACTGGTGCAATGTCTATACCAGTCCACACTTTTCAGTGTTAAATTAACACACTGCTTAGTGTAAAGCATTATTTGCATATTTCCCAGAGTGCCTTGCCTTTCAAGTGAATTGCAGAGATACTACCCATGACTGTATTTCTTAGTGACAGAGACATGGTTGTTGCATTCATCTGTTTTCAGTCCTGTAGCCTTCACTTTACATGGAAAATCAGGCCTGCAGGTCACATAATGCTGTGATGTGTAATTCTTATTGTAATCCAGCCAGAGTGGGGATAGCCAACATTTGGCATTTTTGTTCACCGATTACTGGTTTGGGAAAGATAAGAGATGAGACAACCTAAAGAATTGAAACTGGAACAACCATTTCAGTGCCGGGTACAATAAATCCAAGTAACATATGATTAGTTTAGAAAAATGCATGTTATATTTGAGTTGAATCAAACTATTTAATCAATAAATGTACATGCAAAAACAGAGATATCGAAAAAAACAATTCCAAGAAATCTACCTGCAGTAGAGCATGCTGGGAAATATGATACTGATGGGTGTGGTTTTGGTTTACCACTGGTTATTAATTAATACCAACAGCGGGTTTCTTTTAAACCACTGAGTGTTAATTTACCACCTGAATCAACACTACAAATGTTAAACAGAAATATCAACACTAGGTAACACTAACCAATTTGCTGTGTATAAGTGTAAACAGACAAGATCAGGACAATATCAGCACGAAGGGTGCATGTTAGAACCAGGTATAAACAGGAAACGCAGAATGTCTGACATTCTCTTTCAACAGATTGAAGCTGTCTAACAATATTATAATGTAGACTACCTTGAGAGTTGTTACAAAAATACTCAGTGACCGAAACTGGACTCTTGCTGCAGTAAAAACAATTAACCAATGGTTAACAAATCCAATTAAATACTTTCTTTGTACCAACAACAAAGATGACATTCTATGTAATTACATTTGTGGTTTTGTAAAATACAGCAGGTACATCTATGAAATACTTCAGTTATATCAAAAACATATACAGCTGAAGTCGGAAGTTTACATACACTTAGGTCGGAGTCATTAAAACTAGTTTTTCAACCACTCAACCAAACTATAGGTTTGGCAAGTCGGTTAGGACATCTGCTTTGTGCATGACACAAATAATCTTTCTAGCAATTGTTTACAGACAGATTATTTCACTTATAATTGACTGTATCACAATTCCAGTGGGTCAGAAGTTTACATACACTAAGTTGACTGTGCCTTTAAACAGCTTGGGAAATTCCAGAAAATTATGTCATGGCTGTAGAAGCTTCTGGTAGGCTAATTGACATAATTTGAGTCAATTGGAGGTGTACCTGTGGATGTATTTCCAGGCCTACCTTCAAACTCAGTGCCTCTTGGCTTGACATCATGGGAAAATCAAAAGAAATCAACCAAGACCTCAGAAAACAAATTGTAGACCTCCACAAATCTGGTTCATCCTTGGGAGCAATTTCCAAACGCCTGAAGGCATAACCTGAAAGGCCACTCAGCAAGGAAGAGGCCACTGCTCCAAAACCACCATAAAAAAAGCCAGACTACAGCTTACAACTGCACATCGGGACAAAGATTGTACTTTTTGGAGAAATATCCTCTGGTCTGATGAAACAAAAATAGAACTGTTTGGCCATAATGACCATCGTTAGGTTTGGAGGAAAAAGGAGGAGGATTGCAAGCCGAAGAACACCATCCCAACCGTGAGTCACGGGGGTTGCAGCATCATGTTGTGGGGGTGCTTTGCTGCAGGAAGGACTGGTGCACATCACAAAATAGATAGAAAATTATGTGGATGGAAAATTGTGGATATATTGAAGCAACATCTCAAGACGTCATGCATGAAGTTAAAGCTTGGTCGCAAATGGGTCTTCCAAATGGACAATGACCCCAAGCATACTTACAAAGTTGTGGCAAAATGGCTTAAGGACAACAAAGTCAAGGTACTGGAGTGGCCATCACAAAGCCCTGACCTCAATCCTATTGAAAATGTGTGGGCAGAACTGAAAAAGTGTGTGCGAGCAAGGGGGCCTTACAAACCTGACTCAGTTACACAAGCTCTGTCAGGAGGAATGGGACAAAGTTCACTCAATTTATTGTGGGAAGCTTGTGGAAGGCTACCCGAAATGTTTGACCCAAGTTAAACAATTTAAAGGCAATGCTACCAAATACTAATTGAGTGTATAAACTTCTGACCCACTGGGAATGTGATGAAATAAATAAAAGCTGAAGTAAATCATTCTCTCTACTATTATTCTGACATTTCACATTCTTAAAATAAAGTGCTGACCTAAGACAGGGAATTTTTACTAGGATTAAATGTCAGGAATTGTGAAAAACTGAGTTTAAATGTATTTGGCTAAGGTGTATGTAAACTTCTGACTTCAACTGTATATTTTTAAATATACATAACCTAGACAGGTACAGTACAAATACATAATTTATGTTCTATGAGATGAGATGGTCAGGCACAGCCCGTTGTTGGTTCCTGCAAATCTAGTGTTTGTGTGTGTCTGTGAGTAACGTGAGGGATCAGGGGAGATTGTCTCAAACTGTCACAGCCGTGTCTCTCTCTCTGTGTTGTTGTAGTCTGTTGTGGAAGTCTGTAGCGATTGGTCCGAGTTGGAGGCTAGGACCTCCTCTTTCCTGAGTGCCTCCAGTTCTGCTCCGCCATTGGCCACTTGGTGGGCACTGCATTCCTCTCTCCGCAGGTGTTGTTTGAGCAGCACGAATCCCAGTATACACAGCAGAAAGGAAACTGTCCTCAGGCCCATAGTCAGACCCAGGTAAGCTATCCTGAGGAGAGAGAGAGACCAAGGGATACACACACTCAGAGACTTGACATTACACTGGTGCTTCCAAGTGGCAAGTCTACTGGTGTTGCCTTCAATATTGGCTTGAAAATCAATGTTCAGCATCTGATGTTATAGAGGCTACGCCTCTCCAACATTATCACTTTGAAGTAAGTGTGTTGTCTGTGTGTGATTGTGTATCAGGCTTGACCAGGGCCCTGTTTCAGAAAGCAGGTTTAGTGAAAACTCAGTTAGTTGACTCAGAGTTGAAGGAAACTCTGGGTTTACGGTTTCACAAAGCCAGTTCAGCTTAACTCTGAGTCAGTTACTATGGCAACATACTCTGTGAAGCTAACCTGCTCACTGGCAGGTTTTCTTCAACTAACCCAGAGTTTCTCTCCTCTTTAGCTGAAGTCTGCAGACTGAAGGAGGTGTCAGACATGGCGAGTCCCTTTCTTGAAGAGCCAGTTGTTATTGAAGCACAAACACTCTGCAGAAATCTCCGTCAGGAGATGGTGATCAGACCCCGCTTGGATGTTTTATCCTTCCCTGATGATTATCTGTGGGCTTTTCCATTTTTCTGCACAATCGATCATTCATCTGAACAATATTCTCAACCCTCATATCGTTCATATGACACATCGTGGACATGCTCTCAGTTCGGAACAAATTCTTTGTGTTGCACTTTGCCAACGGGAGTTTTCTATATAACATCGGTGACTCTGAGCATATTTCCATGGCAACCGTCTATCAGGCTATCTATCATCATGTACACTTTTGTGGTGTTCCCAAGTCACAGACCCACAAGACTCATCAAAGAAGAATTCCACAGAATTGCCGGTATCAGTCTAAGCAATTATTTATTTATTTAGTATGAAGCTTTGAGACGTGAAGCACTAAATCAGTTAAGTTTATATATTTGAGGGTTTCCAGGTGTGATTGGCTGCATAGACGACACTCATTCCTGTCACAGCTCCTTCAGTAAAATGAAGGAGATTATGTGAATAGGAAGTTTTACAACAGCATTTAATGGGCAGGTAGGCCTAAATAGTAGCCTTTAGCATTCCAAATGAAAGATACTTCACAATACAGCCACTGCAGCATATTACTCTTCTGCACTGTGAAGATCACAAGTGATGCAGCCCACATCATCAGCAACGTAGAAGCAAAGTGGCCTGGGTCTGTGCATGACTCGCAATTTCTTTTGTGGGTGTACATTGAGCGCTAGATTTGCCCGTGGGGAGTTATATAAAGCTATATCCTATTATAATCTATATTTTGCTTACTCCTATTGCAACTGAAAATGTAAACTGTATCCTCGTATTATCATAGGAGAATTCAATGGTTACTTGCTCGGTGACAGAGGATACCCCTGCCAACCCTATTTTCTGACCCCTTACCCCGATCCTGAGCCCAGCTCGCAGTAACGATCCTGACCACCCCGCTGATGCACGAGATGGAAGAGCAGTCAGAGACACAATATTCTACCACAATTTTTGATTGACCCTTCACCTCCCCAGTGTCAAATAAAGACAATATGCCTTTATTTTTATGAAGTCTTCTTTATTTCCTGCAAGTACAAATGCAGTACAGTAGTTAGTATTGTTTTATGTTCAAACAAAGTAAAATTCTCCACCTGTGGGCACCTCACCCACATTTAACTGATGTTCTACCTGTGGGCAGCTCACCCACCTTTAACTGATGTTCTACCTGTGGGCAGCTCACCCACCTTTAACTGATGTTCTACCTGTGGGCAGCTCACCCACCTTTAACTGATGTTCTACCTGTGGGCACCTCACCCACCTTTAACTGATGTTCTACCTGTGGGCAGCTCACCCACCTTTAACTGTTGTTCTACCTGTGGGCACCTCACCCACCTTTAACTGATGTTCTACCTGTGGGCACCTGACCCACCTTTAACTGATGTTCTACCTGTGGGCACCTCACCCACCTTTAACAGATGTTCTACCTGTGGGCACCTCACCCACCTTTAACTGATGTTCTACCTGTGGGCACCTGACCCACCTTTAACTGATGTTCTACCTGTGGGCACCTCACCCACCTTTAACAGATGTTCTACCTGTGGGCACCTCACCCACCTTTAACTGATGTTCTACCTGTGGGCACCTCTCCACCTTTAACTGATGTTCTACCTGTGGGCACCTCACCCACCTTTAACTGATGTTCTACCTGTGGGCACCTCACCCACCTTTAACTGATGTTCTACCTGTGGGCACCTCACTCACCTTTAACTGATGTTCTACCTGTGGGCACCTCACTTACCTTTAACTGATGTTCTACCTGTGGGCACCTCACTCACCTTTAACTGATGTTCTACCTGTGGGCACCTCACCACCTTTAACTGATGTTCTACCTGTGGGCACCTCACCACCTTTAACTGATGTTCTACCTGTGGGCACCTCACCCACCTTTAACTGATGTTCTACCTGTGGGCACCTCACCACCTTTAACTGATGTTCTACCTGTGGGCACCTCTCCACCTTTAACTGATGTTCTACCTGTGGGCACCTCTCCACCTTTAACTGATGTTCTACCTGTGGGCACCTCTCCACCTTTAACTGATGTTCTACCTGTGGGCACCTCTCCACCTTTAACTGATGTTCTACCTGTGGGCACCTCTCCACCTTTAACTGATGTTCTACCTGTGGGCACCTCACCCACCTATAACTGGTGTTCTACCTGTGGGCACCTCTCCACCTTTAACTGATGTTCTACCTGTGGGCACCTCTCCACCTTTAACTGATGTTCTACCTGTGGGCACCTCTCCACCTTTAACTGATGTTCTACCTGTGGGCACCTCTCCACCTTTAACTGATGTTCTACCTGTGGGCACCTCACCCACCTATAACTGGTGTTCTACCTGTGGGCACCTCTCCACCTTTAACTGATGTTCTACCTGTGGGCACCTCTCCACCTTTAACTGATGTTCTACCTGTGGGCACCTCACCCACCTATAACTGGTGTTCTACCTGTGGGCACCTCTCCACCTTTAACTGGTGTTCTACCTGTGGGCACCTCTCCACCTTTAACTGATGCTCCAGCAGTTGTATTTCTATTTTTTAAATCTGCAGCCTTGTGGTCAATTTCTAAATGACATTTTTCCATTTGTTTCTCTAAGTACACCTTGTACCGCTGTTTCACAGAGAGCTATAGGAACACAGGAAAAAATGACACTGAATTTCACAGTGCCAGGTCTAGTTAGTTTCATTGTAAGTCATGGGCCCATGCTGAACATCTTACTGAGAGTAAGTTGGGCTGTGGAGGTGGATGGACCCTCTTCCTCTTTGTAATTTCCAGCATTGCTCTGTTAGAGAAAAAGAAGGTGCACGTTTTATTATGGTACAACACTATCATCAACTGTTAGATGTGATTTTTAAGGTGTAAACCTCAATGGGTCTCTCTGCATCTTCCCTCTCTGTTGGCAGCTGACAAGGTGTCTCCATCATCATCATCATCATCATCATTTTGGTGTTCTACTCCAACCCATTATGAAAAATCTGTGGAATATTAAGAGTACTTACAACTGCATGGAAGTCTGTTATGGCAGAAGGCTCCACCAGACAGATTACACCTTCAGTAACTGGTAGAAGATGAAGATTAGACAGTTCAACTGCAACTTTACCCAGAAAAGTGCCCCACCACATTTGAAGTTTGATTTTACAACAGTGTGCAGGTCACATCACAACCTTTCTAATGTATAACTCTTGAGTCACCTTTAAAATAGAATGATGTCGTCTGAAGGACAACTAAGAATCTGAAAAAGTAACAGCAGTCAATTACAAAAGAATTGTACCACTGCAAGAAAATCACTGAGTCACTGAGGGTAACACTGGCAAAAGGATGAATATACATATCAATCATTTGAATAACTAACCTCTTATGTAGGCCCTTGTGCCCTGGGGGGGTGGTTGGGTCAGATGAGCTTCCTACAGAGATGCCTTCAGGAATAGGTCGCCCACTGTTTTGACTGAGGGCCATCTCTTCAGCCTCTGAGTGGTGGTAGACCCCCACTTGTTTTTCAGCCCTCAGCCTTTTTTCTATTGGCTATAATGCAGGTCAAATTTGACCAGTAAGCACAAATTTGGAGACTTGTACATATAAAGGCATTTAGGTGTTACTTTTTAATAGACAATATTAAATACTGGCAGTGCTGGGATGGCTGAAAAAGTAACTTTTTTTGCTTAGAACATTTCACTAACTACTTAAATATATCACATGTTGAATGTAGCCACTGAATGCTGTTTATTTAGGTAGGGTAGGCTAAACAACATCACAATTGCTTGTCATGAAATTATACCTTACCTGTTTGAAGACTATTTTTATATTTCATCTTCAGTTGCCGCCAAGTACGTTTTGTGCTTGTTGGTTTGCACCTGCATAAATATTAAACACACACACAATATATAGAAATGTTGAATATGTGGAACACTCAAGATAAAAAAAAAAAAATGTAAAAAATGTTTTCAATTAATACTCACGCATAGACTCGGTCAGCAACTTTCTGCCACGCCAGCTCACGTTCTTCTCCTGCTGCTGCATTGCTGTTTTTCTTAAATATATACTCATATTCTGCATACGCATTCATTAATATTTCTAACTCCACTGGGGAGAAGTAGGAAGCTCGAGCCCTTTTTTTCTCCTGTTGCCATGATGAATCATGTTATCTGTGTTCCATTGAGGGCTTTTCATATCCTCGTGCTTTACTCAGGGTTAACTTAACTCAGAGTTGATTGAACTAATTCTTATCACCTGTTCTGAAAGCGAAAACCTTTGACAGCTCAGAGTTAGTCAACCCAGAGTTCAGGTTTAAACTCAGAGTTTGTTTAACCTGCTTTCTGAAACAGGGCCCAGTAGTGTGTATGTGTGCATTACCTGTATGCTGTAGTGTTGTATATCCGACAGGCTCCTCTCCCTCCGCATCTCTTCTGGCCCCACTTCAGACACGTGGTGTCGATGACCGCCCCAAAGTAGATGGGCGCTGGGATGCCCGCTGTTATAACACAAATACACACAAAATGATCTACCAGTAATACGGAGGTGGCTAATCTTGGTCATGGAAACGGGCAGTTTGTGCAGAATTGTGTTCCAACCCAGAGCTAACACAACTGATTCACAAGTAATACTTTTGGATTTTGTTCAGGGTTTTAATCCTAATAGAAGCTGATTAGTGGAGAAATGTGTGACTTGGAAACAAACTGGCTGCAACTAGTTTTATATCAGTGTTGCTAAGCTGCAGAGCGCTGGCTGTAGGACTGGTATGGCTTGATCAGACAGGAGTAGGAGGAAGTTGCCCCTAGACGCTGATCTAAGGTCAGTTTTGTGCCCCCCACCTGTTAACATTTTGGGTAGTAAACTGATCCTAGATCTGTGATCTGACAGTATTGACTCACCAAGTGTACGTGTGGACAGAGTATGGAACCCCAGAGCTAAGGACTTCAGTTGAGGCTTGATACACCTGCATGGGAGAACACCATCATCAACATGAACTTTAACATAACTATGAATACAGATAATAGACATAGATCTGAAAATATTATACATGAAATGAAAGCATCCACAATTGAGTTATGGTTCATTATTAAGTTTGCATACTCAAGACAGCTTTAAAGGTCAACTCAAAAGACTATTGTTGTTGACATACAGTTAGCTGACTTATGACGTTCTCTGACGTAGCCAGTGTGTACCAAAGAGTGAGTACTACTGGCTTCCGTTGGTAGAGCAAGGTAGTTCACCATCAGAAAGGTCTGCCCTTACTACCTTGCTATTCAGCTGTTCTTTCAAGAGAACACAGAAGAAGCAGACCCAACTCAGACAACTAAGACGCTCTAAAAATATCAAAACAAAAAGCAAATAGGGCACTGCCAGTAACTTAATTTGTCCCAGTAAGGGCAACACATTTCATCGGGGTCAGCTGATCGAGCTTTGGGCAGATCTGCTGGATTTTTGGCGTGTGTGTGTGTGTGTGTGTGTGTGTATGATTTTGTCTGTGTGTGTGTACATTTGCTAATTAAGGACTAGTTTTAGCCAGTAACAGTTTTGCTCCAAATCACATTCTACTTTTCTGATATACAGTGAAGTCCTCTATTGCTGACTTTCCTGTAACCTCTTTGAAGTATGCCGTGGGATAAAGATTTAAATCAAATATAAATAAAGTGTACTGAATCTATGTTTACTACTATAACCCTGAATAGACACACAGGGAGAGAGCAGGAAGAACAATGAGCTGACTCAGAAAAACTTCTCTCTCAGTCCAGTCAAGACCACGAATCTAGAGGACGTAATTCAATCATCTGAAAACGCTATTTGACCGTCTCCTCGCCCTCTATAAAGTCTGTTGCAACCTTATTTACAATGACGGCCTAGGAACAGTGGGTTAACTGCCTTGTTCAGGAGCAGAACGACAGATTTTTACCTTGTCAGCTTAGTGATTCGTTCTAGCAACCTTTCGGTTAACGGCCCAACGCGCTAACCGCTAGACTACCTGCCACCCTGACGTCATAATACCTATAAAACCTAGCGGTCAAACAGGGAAATGGTTCCAATCGTTTTTGCACCATTCATTTTTCCCTATTGGGGATTTTAGAAACACTTAGAATTAGGGCTGTGTTTCGTGTAGGCCTACCCTGGCGTGACGTTTTGATAACTGTAAATCTCTCTAAGACAAGGGGACTTTTATCGATATATTTGCCTGTATTTACCTCCCAAAAAGGAAACGCTAATTAGCTGTTAATGGTGGGAAAACGATTGGAACCAATTCCCTGTTCGACGAATATTATGACTCTATAGAGGCTCTCTCTATTTACATTTTCTTCTTCTCAATTGGCAGATCCCTCCTGATGACCCGGTTGGACATGACTCCAGCCAATAAAGTTGGAAGTCCCACACAGTTGACTACATTAAAATGGTGGAAGTCCTCAATGGCACTGCCCATGCTAATATGGCCTTTTGACCACTAGAGGCCTCTATCGTTCTCTATGGTGGCAACACGGTCCTTTAAGGCCGGATTTCAATCTGATCGCGATTTGTCTGCTATGCAGCTTTTAAAGGCAATGTTTCCGCGTTCGTCGTACACACTGCATATGTCAGCTCAATCAAAAATGATCACGAAATGGTGCATTGTAGACAAAGCGCAGTTGAATTGAATCCCGGCCTAAGTCTGATACACAGACCACATTCAACTTCTGTCAGCCACTCTGTCACCCATTGTGAGCCCATTTCACAGGTTAGCTTTTCTTCAGTGGTGTAAAGTACTTAAGGAAAAATACTTTAAAGTACTACTTAAGTTGTTTTTTGGGGGAAATGGTACTTTACTATTAATATTTTGACTACTTTTACTTCACTACATTCGTAAAGAAAATAATGTACATTTACTCCATACATTTTCCCTGACAATCAAAGGACAGGAAAATTGTCAAATTCAAGCACAGGCCTCCCGGGTGGCGCAGTGCTAGCTGTGCCACCAGAGACTCTGGGTTCGAGCCCAGGCTCTGTCGCAGCCGGCCGCGACCGGGAGGTCCATGGTGGCGACGCACAATTGGCCTAGCGCCGTCCGGGTTAGGGAGGATTTGGCCGGCAGGGATATCCTTGTCTCATCGCGCACTAGCGACTCCTGTGGCGGGCCGGGCGCAGTGTGTGCTGACCAGGTCGCTAGGTGCACGGTGTTTCCTCCGACACATTGGTGGACGCATGGCTCTCAACCTTCGTCTCTCCCGAGCCCATACGGGAGTTGTAGCGATGAGAAAGACAGTAACTACTACTAATTGGATACTACGAGAAGGGGGGGTAAAAAAATAAATTAATTAAAGCACCTATCAAGAGAACACATGGTCATCCCTTCTGGCCTGGCAGACTCACTAAACACAAATGTATTGTTTTGTAAATAATGTCTGAGTGTTGGAGTGTGCCCCTGGCTATCCATACATTTTAAAAACAAGAAATTGGTGCCGTCTGCTTTGCTTAATATAAGGAATTTTAAATGATTTATACTTTTACTTTGGATGCTTATATTTTAGAAATTACAATGACTTTTGATACTTAACTATATTTCAAACCAAATACTTTTAGATTTTTACTCAAGTAGTATTTTACTGGCTGACTTTGACCTTTACTTGATTAATTGTCGATTAAGGTATCTATACTTTTACTCAAGTATGACAATTGGGTACTTTTTCCACCACTGGTTTCTCAGTAGCCATGGTTACACCTTGCATTAACATGTGGTTGTCATCATCCGATCAAGATGATCCGATCACTATCTGATCGAGATCTGTTGCGTCTACACATGGTAATATCGGTCTCTTATCTGCCCACTTCGTCCCTACTGTGATCAGATTCCCTGGTCCCTCCCTGTATGCAAATGAACCCGACCTGCCTTGGACCTCCCATTATGACACAAGCTGTATTAAATCGACAGAAAACAGCACGCTTTTATAGTCAATAGTTTTAGACTCTCATCATTACAGCCTACTTTGGTTATCCAACGATTTAAGGCATAATAGACTTACTGTCCCGATAACTATTCAGAGAATCTCTCCAATCCCTAAAAACGTCACCACACAAACAAGCTGAGTGTCTGGATGTATGTACAAAATACAATTATCGCACAGTATAAATAAAAATGACACTTAGGCCCTAATGCACACAGTAAAAACAGAAACAGGTTAAGTTACAGAGTAAGCTACAAAGTGCATCTCTGAATTCCTTGGCCTTTCTGTTGCCTAAGATGTTTTCAAATATTAGAACCCCTTTTCTCTTATTCAGGATAATATCCCTTCATAAATATCTTTATTTCTACATGCCATTTTAATCAGAGCTGGACGCGGTATTGGACTGTGGCGTGCCAGTTGGCACTTGGTTTCTAAAGACTGGCTGGTGTGGTTTTTTTAAGAGGCCGGGGCAACCGTGACATTGGCCAAATTTATACACTTTCATTGTTCGAATTCATTTACACCAAGGATATTCGTACAAGATGCGTCTTCGACTACCTCCGGAGGCAGTCAAAGATGCAATCACAACCAGATCATAATGCGTATTTTGATTGTCTACACCTGTCGACCAATGTGGGCACAATCAGAATGTGGCATAATCAGGACAACGGACGCATGTTAGAACCAGGTACAAACGGGGCTTCTGATTATTTCCCCTTTAAGGTGCCTTGTCGTAGTCCCAGATTTCTTTGTGCTTTCTTGCCAACTGCTATGACCATCCTTTCTTGTTTGAGTGTATGTGTGTGTGTCACTGACCTGATGAGGACCATGTAGCCTGGCGTGCCACCCAGGGAGATGATAAAGGAAGTGATGACAGAAAGAGCCAGGAAGTAAGGGAAGACACGGTCACAGTTGTCTCTGTGAGGACAGTGGCCTACACTGGCTGTCAGGTTCCCACTGCTCATTCCTGCTGCCACCACACAGCTACAGTTAGAGAACACCTGCAGAGGCACACACACACACAGAGACATGTACAGAGACACGCACAGAGACACGCACAGAGACACGCACACACACAAAAGTTATCCATAAACCCACCAGGGTGCGAGTCAATTCCGACTGCAATCATACTGAAATTAAAATTGAATTGACCCCACCCTGTTGCTCACGAGTTTATGAATCAATAATATGATATCAGTTTGCATCTCAAATGGCACCCTATTCCCTATATAGTGTACTACTTTTAAACAGAGCCCAAAAGTAGTACACTATATAGGGAAGGGGGTGCCATTTTGGGATGCAGCCTCAGTGCTGGCAATGATCCTCATCTCACCGTGTTCTTCCCTAATCCTGTGGAGGTCTGGCAGCCAGCCAGGCAGGGAGAGACGTACGTGATGCCGTTTTCTCCACAGACAGGGTCCCAGTCTCTGCCTGAACAAACACAGTCGGAGTTACAGGCTGAGAATACTGAGCGCTCCTCATACGATACACCACCCACCCTGAGAGAGAGAAAGAAAGAGGGGGAGAAATAAAGAGAATGAGAGAGAGAGAGGGAAAGAGAGAAAGGGAAAAGTGGGGTTGTTATTACAGTTTTTTTCAATTGCTAACATGCATTGGTCAACACTGAAGTCACATTGTCAAAACGCTTCACACAGTCAGCGAAACAGAAGTGTATGTGGATCAAACTGGGAATCATTTTTCATTGTTTTCACACAAAATGCATTAAATGACCACATTCTCCGTAAACCAAGAACTCTTTTCTCATTCATACTCCACCACCTGCAAAACAACATATTTGCAGCACGTTTTCAAATGCTAACACACTGTTTCCAAAACTGTTACAAACACATTCAAAACAGAAGGATGAAAAATGTTGTGCATTTCTGCAGTAACCAGATTGAAACATATAGAAAATCTCAGAAGACTATTTCATCATTCCAAACACAGCTGATTGCAATTTCAGCCTGAAGCCTACCCAAGTGTCCTGTTTTTAGTCTCGTTACCAAACAGACAAAAGAGGGCGGCTTTGGAATGATTTAGTTCAGAAACATGGCTCAAGGAAGACAGGTTGGTGGGGAAAGAAGAGTGGCAGGGAGAGGGAGAATGTGTGGAGGACAAAGGAGAGGAAGACCAAGAGCGGTGGTCTCTGATGAGAAAAGGGCCACAATTATTGACCATGTTGTAAACCATGGTCTCACTTTGAGAGAGGCAACCAAATCTGCAACCAAATCTGCAGTGTTCAACAGTTGCATCAATAGTACGAATTTTCCGGCAAAACAACAGGTGAGATGTGCATCCTTCAATAATAATTTAACTACATGTTACAGTACAATACAGTATGTTCACATTTTTACATGTACTGACATTTTGAAATATATTGATTATTTTGTGTTGCTGGCAGACAATATCACTTTTGGGAATGTAAATACGGTCAGCACAACGACAATTGCCAGAGTCCTAGAGAATCATAAGGATGAAGCAGTTGAACACTGTACCCTTCGAGAGAAACGGTGAACGTGTGAAAGAACTCTGGTATCAATATGTCCAGGTAAGATGTCTGTTCAATAACCCAACATCGTACATACACAGCTACGCATAATGTAAAGTACTTAAAACTGTGGCTTTACTCTATTTTAGAGAGTAATGGAGATGGAAGCCAGGCAAACTGCACATCCATTCATCTTTGTGGATGAAGTTGGATTCAACCTGGCAAAAACACACCCCAGGGGAAGAAATGTGATTGGACAGAGAGCAACCCTGGATGTCCCAGGCCAGAGAGGAGCTAACATCACAATGTGTGCAGCACTGTCCAATGATGGTTTGCTGTTACACAAACCACTCATTGGCCCCTACAATACAGAGGCTCATTTATTTTCTGGATGACCTGCATAATCGACTTGTGCCAGCGGTGGAGAGAGGGGCCAGAAACTCCCCTACCTTCGTTGTTGTGTGGGATAATGCAGCATTCCACCACTCTGCTGCAGTCAGACTGGTTTGCTGCACATCTCAGGATGTCAGTACTATTCCTGCCTCCATACTCCCCCTTCCTAAACCCCATAGAGGAGTTTTTCTCTGCGTGGAGGTGGAAGGTTTATGACCACCATCCACATGACCAGATGTCCTTACTGGATGCCATGAATGTGGGGTGTGGAGACACTTCTCCTGACGACTGCCAGGGTGTGGAGACACTTCTCCTGACGACTGCCAGGGTGTGGAGACACTTCTCCTGACGACTGCCAGGGTGTGGAGACACTTCTCCTGACGACTGCCAGGGTGTGGAGACACTTCTCCTGACGACTGCCAGGGTGTGGAGACACTTCTCCTGACGACTGCCAGGGTGTGGAGACACTTCTCCTGACGACTGCCAGGGTGTGGAGACACTTCTCCTGACGACTGCCAGGGTGTGGAGACACTTCTCCTGACGACTGCCAGGGTAGGATTAAACATTCCAGAAGATACTTCCCAAGATGCATCGCCAGAGAAGACATAAGATGTGATGTTAATGAGAACTTGTGGACAAATGCAGGAGGGAGAACTAGAACCCACACAGTACTGTACAGCATGAGTGATTTTACTATATATGTAGTTTTTTTTGTAATTATTATTGCAGCCCTGAAATTTCAGGAATTTGTTTTTTTGTTTCAACTTATTTTTCACAAGTAAACTACTACATGCAAAGATGCAGACAAAATAAAGGCTATTGCAGCAATGTTCTGCATCGGATTCATTCTTGTTACATTGACTGTCCTAAAGTATAAGTGAAAAGGTGTTATTTATGTTGTAAAAATCATTCAAACTTCAAAGAGAAGTTAATTTATGTAATGCTCCCTGTTAGTGTTTTTTTTAGGTCAGTGTGTTATGAGTGACAATGTATGCTTTCTGAGTGAGAATTATTGCCAGTTATGGTCAAACAAGTTTATTTTGAGACATGAATGAAGTGGTTTGAGTGAGTTTGAGGTAAGCTTAACTGTTCGGCTAAAATGCATGTTGGTAATGCAGACTGTGAAGAGTTTTGAAAAAGTGGCTTCAGCATTGACCGCATGTTAGCAATTTTAAAAAACGACTAGATTTTAATTTATAGTGCTTTTCTTTATACAGAATCTAATGGATACAGACATGACTTGACCTCTGCCTGCTCAGATACAGAAGGTGGAATGTGTATTTAATCAAATGCCTAATACATAATATAAATGCAACAAGTGTTGGTCCCATGTTTCATGACCTGAAATAAAATATCTCAATGTTCCATCTGCACAAAAAGCATATTTCTCAAATGCTGTGCACAAATTTGTAAGCATTTTATCATTTGTCAAGATAGTCCACCCCCCTGACAGGTGTGGCATATCAAGAAGCTGATTAAACAGCATGATCATTACACAGATGCACTTTGTGCTAGGGATAATAAAAGGCCACTCTAAAATGTGCAGTTTTGTCACCCAACACAATGCCACAGATGACCTCAAGTTTTGAGGGGGCATGCTGACTGCAGGAATGTCCACCAAATCTGTTGCCAGAGATCTAATGTTAATTTCTCTACCACATCCTCGGTGCGGCAGGTAGCCTAGTGGTTAGAGTGTTGGACTAGTAACCGAAATGTTGCAAGATCGAATCCCTGAGCTGATGAAAACAATCTGTTGTTCTACCCCTGAACAAGGCAGTTAACCCACTGCTCCTAGGCTGTCATTGAAAATAAGAATTTGTTCTTAACTGTCTTGCCTAGTTAAATAAATGAGAGAATTTGGCAGTATGTCCAACTCGCCTCATCACCGCAGGCCATGTGTAACCACGCCAGCCCAAGAACTCCACATCTGGCTTCTTCACCTGTGGGATTGTCTGAGACCAGCCACTCGGACAGCTGATGAAACAGGAGTATTTCTGTCTGTAATAAAGCCCTTTTGTGGGGGAAAACCCATTCTGATTGGGTGGGCCTATGGCTGCGCCCCTGCCCAGTCATGTGAAATCCATAGATTAGGGCCTAATGAATTTATTTCAATTGACTGATTTTCATATATGAACTGTAACTCAGCAAAATCGCTTAAATTGTTGCATGTTACGTTTACCGATTCAATGAATGTTATCAACCAAATTCAGTGCCGGTTAAGATATTGACATTAGCAGCAAACAGCCTTGACAGAACCAGGGGGGAGAAATCCCTGATTTGCTATTCTAGACCACATCTCTCCAGTGTTAGAGGTATGCTGTCCTCTAGGAGCAATTATTAGCATACACACTCCAACATGTTACCTGTTAGTGATGCTGGGAATAGAACATTTACAGAGGGTAAATACTGTATGTACTTAAGGGCAACTTCTATCCAGAGCTCTCTCTGTGTGTGTGTGTGTGTGTGTGTGTGTGTGTGTGTGTGTGTGTGTGTGTGTGTGTGTGTGTGTGTGTGTGTGTGTGTGTGTGTGTGTGTGTGTGTGTGTGTGTGTGTGTGTGTGTGTGTGTGTGTGTGTGTGTGTGTGTGTGTGTGTGTGTGTGTGTGTGTGTCCCACCTGTTGTAGGGCAGCGTGATCCCAGCCACTTTGATGTTCTCGCAGCTCATGACGAAGAAGAAGAGGGATAGGAAGTAGCCTATCAGAGAAGTGCCGAACGCAAACTTGGCTGCTCCCATGATGCTCAGCTTCAGCCTCTTCATGAGCAGGCCGCCAGTGAAAATTCCCAACGCCACGGCAGGGATGTTGATTGTACCTGGAACAAACACACAAACAACACACACTCTGTAAACATTAAGACATGGGTCTCATTCTTTAGAAATATTCTTAATTCCTAGTCATGGAGGATTTAGGCCAGCACTAAGGTCTTGACGATAGGTTCAATGGGACTGAAACACCATGTAAACCAGCCAAAGCCCTAAACCAGGCATAGACTTCCACACAATACCATACTGTAGCTTTTTGCTACCTTTCATATCACAGTAGCTAAAAGTCTACCTTTTATGCCAGTGCTATTCCACCACCCAATACAGCCCCATACATACAGCACAGCAGAGTAGAACCAGGCCATACCGCCTGAGACTCAGCCTTTGATATAGTTGACAGTAGAGAGAACACACAGTAGCGCTGTCCAACTCCCACTCAAAGACCAAAGCTCTTGGTCTATTTCATACATCAATGTACAGATATCATATTCTATCTGTCCCTTCTATTACTGTAGTTATGCTAGATATTGCATTCCCTTTCATACATAACATGCAATGGCCAGGTAAATAGTGTAACGAGGCCTATTTAGATCAGCATTCACATTTGAGGGTTGAATCATAACACATTGTATAGCTCAATAAAACAGCACCTTTGATCTCCTACTGCTTGATCTAGTATTAACAATACTGTATGCATGTGCTTTTCTATGCATGTGCTCTTCTATGCATGTGCTTTTCTATGCATGTGCTCTTCTATGCATGTGCTTTTCTATGCCTGTGCTCTTCTATGCATAAAGCGAGTCCTTTTAAGTTTCACATCTAAATTGAACAAGCTCATGCAGGAGATGAACCAAGGCCAGTGTTGGGGGTAAGGCATTACAAAGTTATGGGTTAGAGCACTCCGATTACTTTTCTGTGGTAACGAGTTACTTAACAGGTAGATTTTTCTATTTAATTAATCAGTTACTTAATTACGTTTTCAAATAAGCAAGTCATTATTTTTACAATATTATGTCCTTTTTTTTGTTTTGTTTCTATCTAGTGAGATGGCAGAGACAATTATAGCCTTTACATCGTGGGAGAATTCCCATTAAATTGGTAGGGGAAAAGGACAGGAACGCCACAGTAAAATGCTAACTCTGCCTCGGGGTTAAGAGCCTGTCAGCTGCAAAGAACTCCACTTTACATATCAAGAAGCACCTTCAGACTTTTTCCTTGTGCGTTATAACGTTAAATAGATATTTTGGAGGAAAGCAGTGAAATGTATCAACAAGGTGTGATTGAAGGTCAGCTGTTTTATTTTGACTTTGAGTCATGAATGTTGTAATGTGCACACCTTGACCTTTTGAAAAGGCAACGCTCCTGTAACTTCTATGAAAATAATTCAACTAGTTGGTATCTAGACAATCTGGTTGTTGTGGTTCATAAATTGCATGTTTGGAAAGGGCTATTGCTCGTCTTAACTTGTGTGTTTTCATATCGCTCTGCCAAGTTTGTATCTGTGTATAAAACAGATTGGTAGCCAGTTATACTTGTATTGGAGCTCTCCTTTTACTGTGCCCAGTTAGTTTTATACAGTGCCTTCGCAAAGTATTCATACCCCTTGACTTTTTACACATTTCGTTGTGTTACAGCCTGAATCGTAGAAGGATTAAATTGAGATTTTGTGTAATTGACACACACACACACACACACACACACCAAAACCCCACAATTTCAAAGAAGAATGTGTTTTTTTTAGAAACGAATTCAAATCAAAAGCAGAAATGTCTTGACTCAATTAGTATTCAACACCTTTGTTATGGCAAGCCTACATAAGTTAAGGAGAAATGCACCTAGTCACTACAATGCACCTGTATCAATGCACCTAGTCACTACAAAGATACAGGTGTCTTTCCTAACTCAGCTGCCGGAGAGGAAGGAAACCGCTCAGGGATTTTACCATGATGCCAATGTTGACTTTAAAACAGTTAGAGTTTAATGGCTGTGATAGGAGAAAAGTGAGGATGGATCAACAACATTGTAGCTAATACCAACCTAAATTACAGAATGAAAAGAAGGAAGCCTGTACAGAATTAAAATATTCAAATCGCTAAATAATGTGGCAACGAAATGAACTTTATGTCCTGAATACAAAGTGTTATGTTTGGGGCAAATCACTCTTCATATTTTTAAGCATGGTGGTGGTTGCATCATGTTATGGGTACCGTACGCATGTCATCAGCAAGGACTAGGGAGTTTTTTAGGATTAAAAGAAATGGACTGAAGCTAAGCACAGGCAAAATCCTAGAGGAAAACCTGGTTCAGTCTGCTTTCCAACACACACTGGCAGACAAATTCACCTTTCAGCAGGACAATAAGCTAAAACACAAGGCCAAATGTACACTGGAGATGCTTACTAAAACGACATTGAAGGTTCCCGAGTTGTCTAGTTACAGTTTTCACTTAAATCGTCTTGAAAATCTTTGGTAAGACTTGAAAATGGCTGTCTAGCAATGATCATCAATCAACTTAAAAGATCTTGAATTTTTTTTTAAAGAATAATGTGCAAATGTTCTACAATCCAGATGTGCAAAGCTCTTAGAGACGTAACCAGAAAGACTCACAGCTGTAATCGCTGCAAAAGGTAATGCTAACATGTATTGACTGAGTGATGTGAATAATTACAGTATGTAGGTTAGATATTTCTCTATTACATTTCAATACATTTGAAACATTTTCTAAAAACATGTTTTCACTTTGTCATTATGGGGTATTGTGTGTAGATGGGTGAGAAATGTTTTTATTGAATCACTTTGTCATTATGGGGTATTGTGTGTAGATGGGTGAGAAATGTTTTTATTGAATCACTTTGTCATTATGGGGTATTGTGTGTAGATGGGTGAGAAATGTTTTTATTGAATCACTTTGAATTTCGGCTGTAACACATCAAAATGTGGAAACCAGTGGAGGCTGCTGAGGAGAGGACAGCTCATAATAATGGATGTAAATGGCATGGCATCAAACACATGGAAACCATTTGTGACGGTAGCCAATGGGCCAGGATGCCAGGGATCGGCAACATGTGGTCCGCAGGCCTAAACCTTACAGTGACTGATTTTCTGGGGGTAAAAAAAACACTGTAAAATCCCAAGGAATTCAGATAAAACAGAGTTTAATTTAATCTGTTCTTAAGTATCCCCCCCAAAAAAAAAAGTGATTGTCTCTCAATGTAATAAAGGTATGAAATTATTGTTATTTTCAAATACAACCTACTTTTAGGCTCAGTTGTGGTCAATTTGCAGTGTAAAAATGATTCTAATTACGTTTTTTATTTCACCTTTATTTAACCAGGTAAGCTAGTTGAGAACAAGTTCTCATTTACAACTGAGACATGGCCAAGATAAAGCAAAGCAGTGCGACACAAACAACAACACAGAGTTACACATGGAATAAAAAAAGTGTACAGTCAACAACACAATAGGAAAAAAAGAAAGTCTATATACAGTGTGTGCAAATGGCGTGAGGAGGTAAAGCAATAAATAGGCCATAGTAGCAAAGTAATGACAATTTAGCAGATTAACACTGGAGTGATAGATGAGCAGATGATGCACAAGTAGTGATACTGGTGTGCAAAAGAGCAGAAAAGTAAATAAAAACAATATGGGGATGAGGTAGGTAGATTGGATGGGCTATTTACATATGGACTATGTACAGCTGCAGCGATCGGTTAGCTGCTCAGATAGGAGATGTTTAAAGTTAGTGAGGGAAATATAAGTCTCCAGCTTCAGTGATTTTTGCAATTCCTTCCAGTCAGTGGCAGCAGAGAACTGTAAGGAAAGGCGGGCGAAAGGCTTTGGGGATGACCAGTGAGATATACCTGCTGGAGCGAGTGTTACGGGTGGGTGTTGTTATTGTGACCAGTGAGCTGAGATAAGGTGGAGCTTTACCTAGCATAGACTTATAGATGACCTGGACCTGGAGCCAGTGGGTCTGGCGACGAATATGTAGCGAGGGCCAGCCGACTAGAGCATAGAGGTCGTAGGTTGTCATTGTAAATACAAATTTGTTCTTTACTGACTTGCCTAGTTAAATAAAGTTGACATTTGTTTTATTAAAATGTTCCTGCCCCCCGACCATCCATTCCTGCAAAAATAGTCCCGCGGCTTAATCTAGTTGCCTACCCTTGCACTACCTATCTTGCACTAGGCCTATCAGTTGCCTACCCTTGCACTAGGCCTATCAGTCGTCAGAGTCAAGCCCTTCTAAAGTAGTGTGCATAAAGCTAATTCTGATAGACCCTTAAAGGTCCAACTCAGATGTTTTTATCTCAATATCAAATCATGTCTGGGTAACAATTAAGTACCTTACTGTGATTTTTTAAAATTAAAATAGTCAAAAAGAAACAAAACTATCTTAGCAAAGACCAAATTCTCAAGCAAGAATTTACCTAAGACTGTCTGGGAGTGGTCTGAGCGGGGAGGGGAAAACTGAAAACGATTTGTTTTGGCAGAGGTTTGGAACTCTCTTTCTTATTGGTCTATTAACTATTTTACCGCCTGGTGATGTCACCAGACCGGCCAAAACTCCATCCCACCAAAACAGGCTGAAATTTAAGGTGTTCTTTTCAAACAGCTCTTACACTAAAAGGGCATTATCATCATTTTCACAATTTCACAGTATTATTCCAACCTCAGTGTGAATATATATATAAAACACAGGAAAAACATGTTCTTGACTGCACTGGGCCTATAAGAATGACCAACATACCCAAGGCATTTTCAGAGGTCTTTTTGTTTTTGGTAAGGCAGAAGTAATGTAACCAGTTACTTTCCATAGTAAGTCATGTTGTAACATAAGTTACTTTTAAAAGTAACGTTCCCCAACACTGATCAAGCCATATAAGCTATATGATTGGCCAACGTTACGTACCCATCAGGAAATTGGCTTTTGATGCTGACTGTCCGTAATGTTGCTCTATGTACTTGGGCTTGTAGGTTACCATGCCGATGAGAGAGTTCAGCTGAATGATGGTCACACACAGGTAGATGAAGTACACTGGGTTCCCCAGGAGGGTTTTCAACGTTGGTATGAAATCTAGATTAAAAACCATCAACAAAACATCATCAGTTGTCATGGGCATTTTTGTCTACCTTTTTCCATACTATGGTCATTTCATCCAAAGCAACCTGAATTTAATATACCATTTTACCTGAACAGACTTTGAAAATCCTTTTAAAACTCCAATCACAATCTAAACCAGAAAATATTCTAACTTTATCCCCATTCAACAAAATACCTTTGGCCATCTCCAGAAAGCCAGCTGGTTCGTCGGCTTGGTACTTATGCTCCAGGAGAGGGGGGTCTTTGATGAAGCTAGTACGCTCTGGGGTGCACTGGGCTGGGCCTCGGTCTGATGGGATGGGCAGGGAACGGGGCAGGAACCAGAAGGGGATGGCTGAAAGCAGGGTGATTACCCCAGCAATAAGGTAACCTAACCACCAGGCCCCCACCCAGCGAGCATCACCAGGGCTTATGGTGATACTCTCTATACAGCGAAGGGAGACACAGAATTTGATTTATTACAATCCCCAATAGCCGAGGCCAAGGGTGACAGCTAGTCTTACTGGGGTTCGAAATAACGAAAAATACATTACAGACAAAAAACTTTACAATTCACATACATTTAAAAACATTAACATGCAGTGTGTGTGTCCATCTATCAGTTACAAATACATGTCAGTACATACATATAACAAGAGAACTCTCTATACAGGGAGGACAAGCACAGAGAGAGAGCTGTGACTGTTGGGGACAAAATACATTATGAGAATAACTGAGTAGACTAGTAACGTTCCTAGCAACAAGTCTTACTGGAGAGAATAACAAGCACAGCACAGCTGCTTTTTGTGCATATCTTAACCATCTCTCCTGCTTCAAATTGGTTACTCAAATTAGGTAGCTGACGTCACTGAGCAGTGTTCTGGAGCACACTAGTTAATTTAGTCCGATAACCTAGAATCTAGAAGCATGCGCATATATAACACTTATTGAACAGTCAGTGAGTGGACTCTAGGAATGGCAATGAACTTAACTCAGAGCCCTGTTTGTTAGTCTAGTAGGAACAGAACAGAGGTGAATGCCCCGTCGCTGTCTAAACTGGAGAACGGACTAGTCCGAAAGTGTGTAGGCGGCCTAGACAGAATACTCGGTAGATACCGGTTACTCACCCATGTTGACAAATCCAATGTCCACATATATTTTGGCACACAGGGATCCCAGTAAATAGCCAAACACAGGACCAATGACTGCTATGGTCTGAACGCAGCCTGAAATATGAAAAGACGCACACGCATGCACGAACACACACAGCAATTGATTTATTATACTAACCAGGTCCATAAGTCAACCATAAGACAGTTGTTGTGTGATTTTTTTAAAAAGGTCAAAGAGATGCTTCTGCTTATATGGACCGTTCGTCCATTCATGCTATCACAACGAGGTACAGTGCCTTGCGAAAGTATTCGGCCCCCTTGAACTTTGCAATCTTTTGCCACATTTCAGGCTTCAAACAAAGATATAAAACTGTATTTTTTTGTGAAGAATCAACAACAAGTGGGACACAATCATGAAGTGGAACGACATTTATTGGATATTTCAAACTTTTTTAACAAATCAAAAACTGAAAAATTGGGCGTGCAAAATTATTCAGCCCCCTTAAGTTAATACTTTGTAGCGCCACCTTTTGCTGCGATTACAGCTGTAAGTCGCTTGGGGTATGTCTCTATCAGTTTTGCACATCGAGAGACTGAAATGTTTTCCCATTCCTCCTTGCAAAACAGCTCGAGCTCAGTGAGGTTGGATGGAGAGCATTTGTGAACAGCAGTTTTCAGTTCTTTCCACAGATTCTCGATTGGATTCAGGTCTGGACTTTGACTTGGCCATTCTAACACCTGGATATGTTTATTTTTGAACCATTCCATTGTAGATTTTGCTTTATGTTTTGGATCATTTGCTTGTTGGAAGACAAATCTCCGTCCCAGTCTCAGGTCTTTTGCAGACTCCATCAGGTTCTTCCAGAATGGTCCTGTATTTGGCTCCATCCATCTTCCCATCAATTTTAACCATCTTCCCTGTCCCTGCTGAAGAAAAGCAGGCCCAAACCATGATGCTGCCACCACCACGTTTGACATTGGGGATGGTGTGTTCAGGGTGATGAGCTGTGTTGCTTTTACGCCAAACATAACGTTGAGCATTGTTGCCAAAAAGTTCAATTTTGGTTTCATCTGACCAGAGCACCTTCTTCCACATGTTTGGTGTGTCTCCCAGGTGGCTTGTGGCAAACTTTAAACAACACTTTTTATGGATATCTTTAAGAAATGGCTTTCTTCTTGCCACTCTTCCATAAAGGCCAGATTTGTGCAATATACGACTGATTGTTGTCCTATGGACAGAGTCTCCCACCTCAGCTGTAGATCTCTGCAGTTCATCCAGAGTGATCATGGGCCTCTTGGCTGCATCTCTGATCAGTCTTCTCCTTGTATGAGCTGAAAGTTTAGAGGGACGGCCAGGTCTTGGTAGATTTGCAGTGGTCTGATACTCCTTCCATTTCAATATTATCGCTTGCACAGTGCTCCTTGGGATGTTTAAAGCTTGGGAAATCTTTTTGTATCCAAATCCGGCTTTAAACTTCTTCACAACAGTATCTCGGACCTGCCTGGTGTGTTCCTTGTTCTTCATGATGCTCTCTGTGCTTTTAACGGACCTCTGAGACTATGTGCAGGTGCATTTATACGGAGACTTGATTACACACAGGTGGATTGTATATATCATCATTAGTCATTTAGGTCAACATTGGATCATTCAGAGATCCTCACTGAACTTCTGGAGAGAGTTTGCTGCACTGAAAGTAAAGGGGCTGAATAATTTTGCACGCCCAATTTTTCAGTTTTTGATTTGTTAAAAAAGTTTGAAATATCCAATAAATGTCGTTCCACTTCATGATTGTGTCCCATTTGTTGTTGATTCTTCACAAAAAAATACAGTTTTATATCTTTATGTTTGAAGCCTGAAATATGGCAAAAGGTCCCAAAGTTCAAGGGGGCCGAATACTTTCGCAAGGCACTGTAGATTCAATCAGATCCAGCATTGACCGGTGATAGCAGACACCCGCATAGAGGATGTTATGGCGGTGTGGTTAGAGCCGTCAAATCAGTGATTAGCTGCTCTTGCGCTCATTGTCAAAGCCACTCCCACTCCACTTGTGTTAGAAGTTCAGACGGAGAAAGTGTAGGCTATATATAGAAATAACTACGCTCAAATTGAAAAATCATTCAATGAAATAATGACCATTTTTTATTATACTAATCGAGATCACATTCCAGTGTTGGAAAAATGGCTGCATAGCATTTCTGTTAATGCAAGCGTGTAGCGCCCAACGCAGGAGATGAGAAGCAGGTACAAGGAGTGAATCACTTAATATAGACTGACATGCAACGGAACAAGAACAGCGTCTGGACATGAACACGACACAACAAACGAGGCTACTACAGGGAACAACACAGAGGAGCAGACATATAGAGTGTTGTAACGGAAGGTCCTGTGTGGTAATATAGACCGTCATGGTTGCTAGCTACCATGACAAAGACCAAATCCGGCGCAAGTTGAGGACAGTGCCAGTGGTGTCTCTCTATCACACATGAAGGATCTTTTAAACAAACAAAAGAGAGACCTATAAGCAGTTGTTACAACAACAAGAAAATAGTTTCAAGTGTTTCGTCCAAATACTTGTGGATTCTACTAATAAAAGAATGGACGACCTGACCAGAGAAGTCCAGGACCTAAAGAAGAGTTTGCAGTTCTCCCAGGGTCAGCTCGACGAGTTGAAAACAGGAGAATGGCGAGATGACAGCAATCTGTAAGTCATTGAGAGAGGACGTCAGTTCTGTGTGTGAATCCATGATAATAACAACTACCTCGAGGGACAATCAAGGCTAAACAACATGGTTGTGGACGGAATTGCAGAATCTCCACATGAGACCTGGATGAAGTCTGAGGACAAAGTGAGGGAAATGATCTTTGAGAAATTGAAGATGGACCACAGGACGATTGAGGTGTAGTGCGCCCACAGGACTGGAAAACCCACCACCGGCCCAGGTGATAGGCCCAGGCCGATAGTGGTCAAGTTCCTGAGGTTCAAGGACAAGGTAGCTGTTCTGGAAAGAGCCAAGAACTTGAGAGGAACGTATATCTTCAACGAGGACTATCCTGAAGCTGTGCGCCAGAAGAGGAAAGAACTGAACCCAGCCATGAAAGCTGCCAGAGTGCGTCGGGACATTGCGTACATCCGCTACGACAGGCTCATTGTACACCCTCCCTCCCTCCCAGAAGCCTGGAAGGGATGAGAGAGCCAAGCCTATGGCTTCGTAGCCTCAACCCCGTAGCACACACACACACCGATTGATTAATGGACTGCTGAATGTATTTTCTTCTCTTGCTTTGTCTGCTCTGTTCAATATTATGTCTATCTCTGATAAGCTACCCAGGAAACGGCTGAAAATAGCCCATATTAATATAAGTAGCCTTAGAAATAAGGTTCATGAAATCAATAACTTGCTAACATCAGACAACAACCATATGTAAGCCATTTCTGAGACTCACTTAGATAATTCATTTGATGATACATCAGTAGGAATACAAGGATATAACATCTATAGAAGAGACAGAAATGCTTATGGGGAGGAGTTGCTGTATATATTCAGAGCCATATCCCTGTAATGCTTAGAGAAGATCTTACGTCAAGTGTTATTGAAGTGTTGTGGTTTCAGGTTCACTTGGCCCATCTAAAGCCTTTTCTTTTGGGGTGTTGCTATAGGCACCAAGTGCTAACAGTCAGTATCTAAATAATATGTGTGAAACGCTTGATAGTGTATGTGAAGTAAACAGAGAGGTCTACTTTCTTGGAGACCTGAATATTGACTGGTTTTCATCAAGCTGTCCGCTCAAGAGGACGCTTCTTAGTATAACCAGTGCCTGTAATCTGGTTCAGGTTATTAATCAACCTAACAGGGTGTTTACAAACACTACAGGAACAAGATCATCCACATGTATCGATCCCATTTGTACTAATGCTACAGATCTTTGTTCTAAAGCTGTATCCGTACCTATTGGATGCAGTGATCACAATATAGTGGCTATATCCAGGAAAGCCAAGGTTCCAACAGCTGGACCTAAAATAGTGTATAAGAGATCATGCAAAAGATTTTGCTGTGACTCTTAAGTGGATGATGTACAAAATAGTTGTTGGTCTGATGTGATTGATGAGGAACATCCAGGCGCTGTTAAGGCTCCATGAATTGATGAGGAATTGTAACACTGTATGGTTGAAAGAGACGGGGCAAAAGGAGTACCTAATAAGTCTAGCTGTATATCTGACCGGCTTACTTACTGCAAATTGAGATGTGATGTGACTAAACTCAACAAAAAGAAGAAACTGTATTATGAAGCCAAGATCAATTATATAAAAACAACTTTGGAGTACTTTAAATGAAATTATGGGCAGAAAGACAAATTCAACTCCATCTTTCATCGAATCAGATGGCTTATTCCTCACAAAACCAATTGATGTGGCCAATTATTTTAATCATTATTTCATTGGCAAAGTGGGCAAACTTAGGCAGGAAATGCCCACAACAAACAGTGAGCAATTATATTCATGTATGAAAAAACGAATAATGAAAGAAAAGCAGTGCAAGTTTGAATTTTGTTAAGTTAGTGTGGGAGAGGTGGAAAGATTTAACGATCAATAATGACAAACCTCCTGACATTGACAACTTAAGAGAGAAAGCTACTGAGGATGCTAGCTGACTCTATAGCCACTCCTATCTGTTATATTTTTAATCTGAGTTTAGAGGAAAGTCTTTGTCCTCAGGCCTGGAAGGAAGCCAAAGTAATTCTGCTATCCAAGAGAGTTAAAGCAGACTTTACTGGTTCTAACAGCAGACCTATACGCTTGCTGCCAGCTCTTAGCAAACTGTTGGGAAAAAATTGTGTTTCACCAAATACAATGCTATTTCTCTGTAAACAAATCAACAACAGACTTTCAGCATGCTTATAGAGAAGGGCACTCAACGTGTACTGCACTGACACAAATGACTGATGATTGGTTGAAAGAAATTGATAATAAGAAGATTGTGGGAGCTGATTTCAGTGCAGCCTTTGATATTACTGACCATAACCTGTTGTTGAAAAAAACTTAGGGCTAGGCCCCTTTTAAAAAAATAAAATTTCCACATGAATGACGTGCCCAAAGTAAACTGCCTGTTGCTCAGGCAATGAAGCCAGGATATGCATATAATTGGTACCATTGGAAAGAAAATACGTTGGAGTTAGTTTGTAGAAATGTTAAAATAATGTAGGAGAATATAACACAATATATGTGGTAGGAGAAAATCCAAAGAAAAACCAACCAGATTATTTTTTGAGAGACCATCCTCTTAGAATGGCAAGTATAAGGTCATTCTGAAAATTAGCTCCCTGGATGCAATTCCTATGGCTTCCACAGGGTGTTAGCAGTCTATGTTCAAGGTTTCAGGCGTGTAACTTCAAAAACGAATAAGAAATATCAGTTTTAGTACGGGGACACAGTCTTGGAAATTCGTGTTTGTGCGCACCATGAAGACAGGACGCACCTGCTAAAATCTGTTTCCTATTGAACATACTTCCTTCCTTCCGTAAAAAAATATTATAGTTTGAGGGTATCTGAGGAGTAAATAGAAATGTATTTTGACTTGTTGAAACAAAGTTTAGGGGGAGATTTTCGGATTCTTTTCTCTACATGTTGAACGAGTGGATTACTTAAATCGATGGCGCCAGCTAAACAGACTTTTTGGGATATAAAGAAGGATTTTATCTAACAAAACGATACTACATGTTATAGCTGGGACGCTTTGGATAACAAATCAGAGGAAGATTTTCAAAAAGTGAGTGAATATTTAATCTCTATTTGTGAATTTATGAAACCTGTGACGTTAGAAAAATATTTTTATATGAGGCGCCGTCCTCAAACAATTGCATGGCATGTTTTCGTTATAATAGCTACTGTAAATCGGACAGTGCGGTTAGATTAACACAAATTTAAGCTTTCAACCGATAAGACACTTATATGTACCTAAATGTTTAATATCCATTATTATTTATATGAATTGCGCGCCCTACAGTTTCACAGGGAGTTGCTCTGCTAGCGAGACGCATAGCCCTAAATTAAGTGCTATGGCTTTTCAACCTCTGCCATATCGTGGATCCAGAGATAACTATCTAATAGGTTCTCTTTAATGGAAGCATCTCTAATGTCAAATATGTAAAGTGTGGTGTACCGCAGAGCAGCTCTCTAGACCCTCTACTCTTTTCTATTTTTACCAATGACCTGCCACTGGCATTAAACAAAGCATGCGTGTCAATGTATGCTGATGATTCAACCATATACACATCAGCATCCACAGCTAATGAAGTCACTAAAACACATAACAAAGAGTTGCAGTCTGTTTTGGAATGGGTGGCCAGTAATAAAATGGTCCTGAACATCTCTAAAACTAAGAGCATTTTAATTGCTACAAATCATTCCTTAAGTGCTAGACCTCAGCTGAATCTGGTAATGAATGGTGTGGCTGTTGAACAAGTTGAGGAGACTAAATTACTTCGCGTTACCTTAGATTGTAAACTGTCATGGTTAAAACATATAAATTCAATGGTTGCAAAGATGGGGAGCGGTCTAGCCGTTATTAAGAGATGCTCTGCTTTTTTGACACCACACTCCAAAAAGCAAGTTCTGCAGGCTGTAGTTTTGTCTAATCTTGATTAATGTCCAGTCCGTGTGGTCCAGTGCTGCAAGGAAAGACCTAGTTAAGCTGCAGTTGGCCCAGAACAGAGCGGCACGTTTTGCTCTTAATTTTAATTAGAGGGCTAATATTAATACTATGCATGCCAGTCTCTCTAGACTAAGAGTTGAGGAGAGACTGACTGCATCACTTCTTCTTTTTATGAGAATCATTAATGTGTTGAAAATCCAAAATTGTTTGCATAGTCAAATTACACACAGCTCTGACACACACACTTATCCCACCAGACATGCCACCAGGGGTCTTTTCATAGTCCCTAGATCCAGAACAAATTCAAGGAAATGTACAGTATTATACAGAGCCCTTATTGCATGAAACTTCCTTATATCTCATATTACTCAAATAAACAGCAAACCTGGTTTAAAAAAAACAGATAAAGCAACACCTTGTGGCACAACGCCTCACCGCTATTTGACCTAGATAGTTTGTGTGTATGCATTGATATGTAGGCTGTGTGCTTTTTTTTAAATGTATGTATTTCTGTCTTTGACCTGTTCTTGTCTAACGATGTTCTGTATTATGTTTCATGTTTTGTATAACCCAGGAAGAGGAGCTTCTGCTTTTGCAACAGCTAATGGGGATCCTAATAAAATACAAAATACATACAGTTGAAGTCGGAGGTTTACATACACCTTAGCCAAATACATTTAAACTCAGTTTTTCACAATTCCTGACATTTAATCCTAGTAAGACAATTCCCTGTCTTAGGTCAGTTAGGGTCACCACTTCATTTTAAGAATGTGAAATGTCAGAATAATAGTAGAGAGAATTATTTATATCAGCTTTGATTTCTTTCATCACATTCCCAGTGGGTCAAAAGTTTACATACACTCAATTAGTATTTGGTATCATTGCCATTAAATTGTTGAACTTGGGTCAAACAATTTGTGTAGCCTTCCACAAGCATCCCACAATAAGTTGGGTGAATTTTGGCCCATTCCTTCTGACAGAGCTGGTGTAACCGAGTCAGGTTTGTAGGCCTCCTTGATCACACACGCTTTTTCAGGTCACCTCACTAATGTTCTATAGGAGTGATGTCAGGGCTTTGTGATGGCCACACCAAAACCTTGACTTTGTTGTCCTTAAGCCATTTTGCCACAAATGGCTTGCAAGCCTCCCACTTTTTCCTCCAAACACTACAATGGTCATTATGGCCAAACAGTTATATTTTTGTTTCATCAGACCAGAGGACATTTCTCCAAAAAGTACGATCTTTGTCCCCGTGTGCAGTTGCAAACTGTAGTCTGGCTTTTTTATGGTGGTTTTGGAGCAGTGGCTTCTTCCTTGCGGAGTGGCCTTTCAGGTTGTCGATATAGGACTCGTTTTACTGTGAATATAGATATTGTTGTACAGGTTTCCTCCAGCATCTTCACAAGGTTCTTCGCTGTTGTTCTGGGATTGATTTGCACTTTTCGCACCAAAGTACGTTCATCTCTAGGAGACAGAACACGTCTCCTTCCTGAGCAGTATGACAGCTGCGTGGTCCCATGGAGTTTATACTTGCGTACTATTGTTTGTACAGATTAAGGTGATACCTTCAGGCGTTTGGAAATTGCTCCAAGGTAGGCCTTGAAATACATCCACATGTACACCTCCAATTGACTCAAATTATGTCAATTAGCCTATCAGAAGCTTCTAAAGCCATGAAATTTTCCAAGCTGTTTAAAGGCACAGTCAACTTAGTGTATGTAAACTTCTGACCCACTGGAATTGTGATAGATTATTTCACTGAAATTCACTGTGTCTGTAAACAATTGTTGGAAAAATTACTTGTGTCATGCACAAAGTAGATGTCCTAACCGACTTGCCAAAACTATAGTTGGTTAACAAGAAATTTGTGGATTGGTTGAAAAACTAGTTTTAATGACTCCAATCTAAGTGTATGTAAAGTTCCGACTTCAACTGTATATGCAGGGGCAATCAACAAAGAGAGGGAGTCCAGGTCCAATGAGTGCAGCAGCATGTAATGACGGTAAGAGCAGCGCGTAATGACGGTAACAGCAGCGCGTAATGACGGTAACAGCAGCGCGTAATGACGGTAACAGCAGCGCGTAATGACGGTAACAGCAGCGCGTAATGACGGTAACAGATGCGTATAATGACGGGTAGCCTGGCGCTAGGGGGAGCGGGAGCAGGTGTGACAGAGCGACTCTGTGCAGCCAATGACAATGCCTGCTCTACGTGTTAAGCTGGGAGCCACTTGTGGATTTGACAGCTCTAATGCAGTTCCACCTCCCACACAGTATTAAGCATCAGCTATCCGGATGTTGGCTAAAGCGTATCTGATTGAATCGGGCCCTTAGTGTATGAATCAGACTGAAAGGCAGTTTATTCAGACCGTCGGATCGACTTAACATATTGTACTTCAAATCATGCATAGTGACATTATCTAAAATGTGTTTGCATTTCCAATTGGTCTATTACCAATGTAAAATGCAGCATTTTCCTCCCTGGCGAAATCATCTATATACGAGATCCCAAGGGGCTGCACTGGAGTCTCCCCGATCCCTCGTAAGACGTTCCCCAGGAACACATAGATCCACATGGAGAGGTTGGACTCTCCTTCACAACCTACTGGGAAGGGGGAGAGAGAGAATAGATACAGCACTGTGTGTGTGTGTGTGTGTGTGTGTGAGAATGCGCGTGTCCATGAGTACATGTGTGTGTGCGTTGGTTTGTGTTTGCATGGTTGAATGCATGTATGCACATGAGCTTGTCTGTGTGTGTGTGTGTGTGTGTGTGTGTGTGTGTGTGTGTGTGTGTGTGAGAGTCACACCTGTCCCTGTGCTTGGTGCCTCAGAAAGCGGGTCACCCGAAGCTTGCGAGGAGGGTGACAACAGGCGCGCTGGACATGGAGAGAGGTTATTGGTTGAATTCACTGACGATCGGATTGACGTTTCGAACTTATAGCTGCGTACAAAACACCAATGCGACTGTTTAGCGAAGGGAGGGGAGAAAGCACCACGTTATACAGTTAGAGAGGACAGAGACAAAGCAGAACATGAGTGCTTTGGATATCCAATGAAACATTTAGGAAACACCGTTTTATACATTCAAGCGCATCATGTTACACACAATACTTAATGACGAAGCTTTCTTGGCTTCACCTGTAAAATACAAACAATTGACGACTGAAATGTTTTTCAGGAAAACATCCCACAGCTGTAAAAATGCATATAGTTAAACTTCTCTTGGCATCCAGTAAAAAGAGACTCCATACAGTGCAGCATATATTCTTTAAGATTCCACATGTTCCCATCTTGTGGGAGGGATTAAACATTCGGACTGATCAAACTTTCATGACCAAGCCAAGCTAATGAGAACGCATGATAACACACAGCAATGTTTCATCTCACAAAAGATGGTACACAATATATAAGATATGTGCAAAATTCAGTATATTAACATATCACTACAGAGTCACAGTGATATCTGTCCTTTACCAGACTTTGTCCAAACACACAGAAATACAGTGCATTCAGAAAGTATTTAGACTCCTTGACTTTTCCCAAATTTGGTTATTTTACAGCCTTATATATATCAATCTACACACATTATCCCATAATGACAAAGCAAACAGGTTTTTAGAAATCTTTGCAAATGTAAATATTTTTTGGGACTGAAATAACACATTTACATAATATTCAGACCTTTTGCTATGAGACTCAAAACTGAGCTCAGGTGTATCCTGAATACTTGCGTCTGAATACTTTCCGAATGCACTGTAGACTGACATTTCCTTTAAATAGAGGATCCCTGGAAACGTGATTCATGAACAGAATACACACACACAGGCACAGGCCCGCACTTACACACATATCCAGATAAGCTTTAGCTTACTGTACCACAAGTGCATTCAAAAAAGCAAATCGCTACACCCGCAATAACATCTGCTAAATTTGATTTGAAAAAGAAACTGGAAACCCAAGCATTGTACGTTAATCCTCCTTCAAATTAAAAGTCAGTAAAACCTCACCGTCCGATGAGGAAGTGTGGCAGAGCGATGATGAATGTTCCCACTGCCATCAGTACACAGCCCATTGCTATGATCTTGGGCCGATGCAGCTTTGCACCAAAGTAACTCACGAATGCTATCACCAACAGGTTACCTGGTAGGGGGACAGACAGACACAGAATTAGTATGTTCTAAGTTGCCATTTCAATTCTCAAATTGACAAATCTGATGAATCGAGATTCAATTCACAAATTGGAAAAGTAAAATGCATTTTCACATAAGAGTTTTTCTGTTTACAACTCTATTTCGATTCCATTCCTGAATGGATTCTTGAATTGTCGAGTTGACATGGAACTGACCCCAGCGCTGACACAATGGTCTGCTTGAATTTATTCTCAATCACAATGCCTAATTCCTCTCATTGATGTAAGTGTGTTGCCATGGTGAGTTTCAACATAGTGGCACCGTTGGTTTCCTAATTCCCACTATAGAGTGATTACTCATGAAACCCAGACAAAAAAAAGGACATTGTTGACATGTATTTGACATTTGTATCTAAAAGCATAATTGAGAAATAATTCATCAAAGTTGGTATATTTCTGACATTTTAGCCTCCCTTAAGACTGTAGATGTTACAAAGCAAAGATTTGTGTCGTGTGAAGCTTTACCGCTTGCTCTGTAATATGAGTAGTATTCTGATTTCAATATAGAAAAATGTATTCGGCAAATGTTCCAATATATTGTTGCAAATAATATACAGTGCATTTGGAAAGAATTCAGATCCATTGACTTTTCCCACATTTTGTTAGGTTACAGCATTATTCTAAAATGTATTAAATTGTCTTTTTCCTCATCAAACTACACACAATACCCCATAATGACAAAGCAAAAACTATTTTTTACTCTGTACTTTGTTGAAGCACCTTTGGCAGCGATTACAGAATCGATTCTTCTTGGGTATGACACTACAAGCTTGGCACGCCTGTGTTTGGAGAGTTTCTCCCATTCTTCTCTGCATATCCTCTCAAGTTCTTTCAGGTTGAATGGGGAGCATTGCTGCACAGCTATTTTCTGGTCTCTCCAGAGATGTTCAATCAGGTTCAAGTCCGGGCTCTAGCTGGGCCACGCAAGGACATTCAGAGACTTGTCCAGAAGCCACTCCTGCATTGTCTTGGCTGTGTGCTTAGGGTCGTTGTCCTGTTGGAAGGTGAACCTTCGCACCAGTCTGAGGTCCTGAGCACTCTGGAGCAGGTTTTCATCAAGGATCTCTCTGTACTTTGCTCAGTTCACCTTTGCCTCGATCCTGACTAATCTTTTTTTTATTTAATCAATTTTAGAATAAGGCTGTAATATAACAAAATGTGGAAAATGTCAAGGGGTCTGTACTCTAAGGGCATATCAAAGTTCCAGAGTTGGATCTCTGCTAGTTTTAAAGGTATGGCCCATTTAATAAAGAGAAAATGACAAAGTAGGCAATGTAACCAACACAGCCCTCCTTTTACTTATAGGGTGACCACTTGGAATCCATTTGCACATTCACTCTGTTGGTAATGCTTACAAATTGAATCATAAGAAAAGAAGAACCCTCCAAATCGAATGACCAAGGGCCAATTGAATGACTGTGCCGTGGCCTGGATAGAGAGAGAGGAGGGTTGGGGTAGAGTGAGAGAGAGGGTGGTTGAGTGAGTGAGTGAGTGAGTGAGTGAAAAAAGGGGGGGAAGTTGAGAGAGGGAAACAGAGGGAGGGAGAGAGAGAGAGAGAGAAAATGTGGGTAGTGGAGGAGAGAGGTGGGCAATAAAAACTTTAATGAGGTAAACGAAAAGCAGCCATTTCATGATGGAACCAATTGTTGTTTTTCAAGGATGGATGGATGACGTCCATTCCTTAAGGACCTCCAGCCGCTCTCATTATTAAGAGGAGTGAGTAGGCTATTCTCCAAGGGTGCTGGATTTGGGAAGTACCACTTCAGAAACCTGCTGTAGAATGCCTAAACTTCTGAACTCTAGAAATAACTGTTCTCTGACTAAGGCAAACCTAGCACTTGGAAATGGAAGTGTCATTGTGCCCCTTCGTTAGTTTAAAATACTGCTTAAGGAAAATAACTGTTTTGATTGTGCTATTATGCTGAAAACCCCTGAACTGATGATCTCGGACTGTAAATGTGTTGATTTTTTCCTTCATCCATTTAGAATACTGTGTGGACTAGAATAACTGCTTTGTTTGTTGCTCAGAGTACATCCTGCTATTAGAGAGTGGTTAAATACAGAAAGGACTTTTAGGCTAGTCTATGGAGCTCTCCTGAGATGCTTCAGCACTTTTCTCTCTCCCTGTGGTTGGGGGCATTGGAGCCATGGCAAGAGGCACACAGCGAATCCTACAGCAGGCTTCTCCTGGTTTCCATCTACTCTACACAGAAAGGCTCTTGAGGCGAGTGGAAGAGTGGGGGGAAAAAAAGATAACGAATGTAAAATATACTTTGTCCGTAAAATGTACATAGGTTCCGAACTTTTGTGAAACGGCACAGTTGGAAAATATATGGCAAATAGAAATCAAAACTGGATGGTCTTCAGAGATAGATTGAGGGTGACGGATGGGACTAAAAATGAACTAAAGACAACTATTGTAAAATACAGTGTTTTTCTTTAGTTTTATTGTTTTCTCCATTGTAGAATAATAGTGAAGGCATCAAATCTATGACATAACACATATGGAATCATGTAGTAACCAAAAAAGTGTTGAACAATACAAATATATTTTAGATGTTTGAAGAATCTAAGTAACCACATTTGGTTTGATGACAGCATTGCACACTCTTGGCATTCTCTCTTGAAGGAGTTCCCACATATGCTGAGAACTTGTTGGCTGCTTTTCCTTCACTCTGCGGTCCAACTCATCCCAAAACATCTCAATTGGGTTGAGGTCAGGTGATTGTGGAGGCCAGGTCATCTGATGCAGCACTCCATCACTCTACTTCTTGGTCAAATATCCCTTACACAGCCTGGAGGTGTGTTTTGGGTCATTGTCCTGTCAAAAAAACAAATGATAGTCCCACTAAGCGCAAACCAGATGGGATGGCTGCAGAATGCTGTGGTAGCCATGCTGATTAAGTGTGCCTTGAAGTCTAAATAAATCACTGAGTGTCACCAGCAAAGCACCCTCCACACCATCACACCCCCTCCTCCATGCTTCATGGTGGGAATCACACATGCGGAGATCATCTGTTCACCTACTCTGCATCTCAGAAAGACACGGCGGTTGGAACCAGAAATCTCCAATTTGGACTCATCAGACCAAAGGACAGATTTCCACCAGTCTAATGTCCATTGCTCATGTTTCTTGTCCCAATCAAGTCTCTTATTATTATTGGTGTCCTTTAGTAGTGGTTTCTTTGCAGCAATTAGACCATGAAGGCCTGATTCACACAGTCTCCTTTGAAGAGTTGATGTTGAGATGTGAATGTTACTTGAACTCTGTGAAGCATTTATTTCGGCTGCAATTTCTGAGGCTGGTAACTCGAATGAACGTATCTTCTGCAGCAGAGGTAACTCTGGGTCTTCCTTTCCTGTGGCGGTCCTCATGAGAGCCAGTTTCATCATAGCCGCTTGATGGTTTTTGCGACTGACATTTTCCGGATTGACTGACCTTCATGTCTTAAAGTAATGATGGATTGTCGTTTCTCTTTCCTTATTTGAGCTGTTCTTGCCATAATATGGACTTGGTCTTTTACCAAATAGGGCTATCTTCTGTATACCACCCCTACCTTGTCACAAAACAACTGATTGGCTCAAATGCATTAAGAAGGAAAGAAATTCCACAAATGTACTTTTAACAAGGGGCACCTGTTAATTGAAATGCATTCCAGGTGATTACCTCATGAAGCTGATTGAGAGAATGCCAAGTGTGTGCAAAGTTGTCATCAAGCCAAAGGGTGGTTACTTTGAAGAACCTCAAATATAAAATATATTTGTATTTGTTCAACACTTTTTTGGTTACTACATGATTCCATGTGTTATTTCATAGTTTTGATGTCTTCACTATTATTTTAAATAGTCAAAATAAGGAAAAACCCTGGAATGAGTAGGTGTGTCCAAACTTGACTGGTACTGTATTTAAAAATATATATATTTTATATACATTACCCAAACAATATATGGGGGATTGGAAATTAGGCAGACAATTACATTGATGGAAGCCACAAGCTGATCTTATTGTTTTTGTTGCCAAGTTGAGCGTAGGGCAGCATTGTAAAAAAAAAATGCAGTACTTATTGCTCATCTGATATTTCTTAATTTCTAGTTTTTTTGGGGGCTAGAAACATAAGCATTTCACTGCACATGCGATAACATCTGCAAATATGTGTACGCAACCAATAAACTTTGATTTGACAGTTTCTCAAAGAAGGCACAATGGTAAGTTTGATAAGATTTCTGTAAAGGTGTAGGCAGAATGTGTTTCAGTGACTTTCAAACCAAAAAAAACGCATGCCGCCTATAGCGAGTGCCAAACACTGGCCGCACATTCTGCAAGATTGATTGTCTATTCAAACCATTTAAAAGTAAATTCTTCAGCCAACACTTCTAATCAAAAGACAAATTGTTGTTCGATATCTTGTTCATCAGTAAATTATGGTGTTTAGATCTCTTGCCTTAGAATAGACTGAGATTAAATAGACTATGACGTTGCCCTCTTACCTCACAGCATTACTGTGGCCTACCCATAATGTCAAATATTTTAAGTAGGCTACCGTTCTATATACACTTTTGAGCATGGTGCGCTATTGAATGAACGATAGATAAATGGTAGTCTAATATTTGTTCTGTAGCGGGAATAAACCAGTCATGTCAGAAAAGGAGAGACGCCCTACAATATGATTATGATTTAGGCTTATATAATAAAAGTAAAATAATTATATTAAGCTACATGCTGCTATGCAATCTTCTTACCAACAGCAAATGCATCTGTTTTATCATTAGGCCCATATGATAATGTTTTTATTATTCCCCTGCATCAAACACCATTTCCCCCATAAGAACAATATTTGCTTGCAATACAACTGATCAACCACTAGAAGTTGTGCGTACAAATGGTCTGAGCTGTACTTGGGAGATACGCACACTTTCCCGCAAGATGGATAAATACCAACCTTTGTGGGAAATCTGGAGCATACAAGGTTTAGAGTTTTTTTGTGCACACACACACACACATTTGATAAATTAGGCCCTGATGACTTCCTAGAAGGCCTTGGTGACCCATTCATTCATTCACATCGCTTCTCTTTCACAACAACATGGATAGAATGGAAGCCCAAAATAGCCCTGGGGATGAGGACGAGGTGAGGACATGGGGGATGGGGACCTGTGACGCAGACACTTACTTACCTATCTCAAAGCTCCCGTCGATGACGCCTGTTAGGTAACTGGGGATGTCAAAGCGCCTCTCCAGCTGGGTTATTGTGCTCTTCATGTAGCTGCCAGACAAGGCCTTGGCAAAGTAGGCAAACGATAGGGCCACAAGGAACATCTAAAGAGCACGAGGGGAGGAAGAAAGGAGAGGGAGGTGACAGAAAGTGAGAGATAAATGAAAGGGGATGGGGGATATTGCTTATTAATAATTAATACATATCAGATTGTACTCGGATTGTATCCAGAGTTTCATTGTCAGAGAGAGAGTTACCCTTGTGTTGCTCTGATGTACACCATGGCTGTACTTTTCAATGGCTCATTAGCCTATTTTAGCTCCTGCTATCACATTTCCTATTTAATATTCTAACTAGGCCTACATCATAGAAGCACAGAGAGGAGGATAGAAGAGGGAAAGGAAAAGGGGGGATGGAGGCTGATAGGGAAGGCAAAGTGTATCTGTAACTACAGGGTATTGAGGAAGACAGGGACAAAGAGAGGATTAAGAGTCTACGTCAGACTTAAGACTGCTCCTTATGTGAGAGAACGGTGACTCAACCCTAGCAACTGATGAAGAAAGGATTGGTTTTGACTAGGAGAAGGAACTTATACATTATGGATTGGCCTTCAGTCTTAGGGGGGAAAAGGTGCTATATAGAACCTAAAAAGGATATTCGGCTGTCCCCATATGATAACCTACACGGATCCCAAAACGTTTTTTCCTAGAACCCAAAAGGGTTCTACCTGGAACCAACAAGGGTTCTTTATGGAACCCAAAATGGTTCTACCTGGAACCAAAAAGAGTGAAGAACCCAGTGTAGGTCTCAGTCTGTTTCTGTTCTCCTTATGGAACTGTCGTGCCAAACATGTTTGGCGTGACAATTAGTGACAAGGTGTTAGCAAGATAGCACAGACAGATTGGGGTCTAGGCTAGGAAAGATGAGCTCTAGCATTCATTGCATCAGTCTTCCCACTCTGGGCCACTCACGACTAGCAACACCTAATCTCTCACAATGAGTAGGTTTATCTTCTCACAGTGGCACGTCCACATTCCCATGGGCTTTTCCACATCAAAGACTAGCCCGGGAAACTACACGGTACACAAATATAAACGCAACATGTTGGTCCATTGTTTATAAGCTGAAATAAAATCTCTTAGAAATTGTCCATACGCACAAAAAGCTTATTTTTCTCAAATTCTGTGCATAAATCTGTTTACATTCGTGAGCATTTCTCCTTTGTCAAGATAATCCATCCACCTGACAGGTGTGGCATATCAAGAAGCTGATTAAACATCATGATAATTACACAGATGCACCTTGTGCTGGGGACAATAAAAGGCCACTCTAAAATGTTCAGTTTGGTCACACAACACAATGCCAGAGATGTCTAAAGTTTTGAGTGAGCGTGCAATCGGCATGCTGACTGCAGGACTGTCCACCAGAGCTGTTGCTAGAGAATTTAATGTCAATTTCTCTACCAACGTCAGTTTAGGGAATTTGGCAGTATGTTCCACCGGCCTCACAACCACAGACCATGTGTATGGCGTCGTGTGAGGGAGTGTTTTTTTCTGCTGTCAATATTGTGAACAGGGTGCCCCATGGTGGCTCTGGAGTTATGGTATGGGCAGGCATAAGTTATGGACAAAATTGCATTTTAGCGATGGCAATTTGAATGCACAAAAATACCGTGACGATATCCTGAGGCCCATTGTGTACCAGAAAGTACTCATTCGAGTCACCTACTTTCCTGTAAAATAGTCTACCAATACCAGTGGAAACAGTACGACGATATGCTAACGAGTAGAATATTGTGATATTTATTTATCATAGCATTACAGTTCAAACCAACACCATAGAACCGTGAGCCACACCGGCGGGCTAACTAACAATCCTGAGAAACTGACCTTTTTCAACTTTGAACATACTTTAACAAACAGTCTTATTTTAAGAGGCTTAGACACCATTGTTTCATGTAGCTTTAATCCTGAAGAATAACAAGCTGCTACTCTCTGATCTCTGGATACAAATCCTTTGTGTCAGGGGAAAGGACGTTTTTAGGCGATTACAAGGCCCACTCCTTGATTAAAAAAAAAATAAATAAAATTGCTACCCCTGGCTGCCAATTGGTTTGCTATAAAGCTGTGGGATGGGGTTTCAAAATAGGTTGAAGACTCAGTGTTAATTTCGTCAACTAAAATAGTGACTAAAATATTCATCAAACACCTAATTTTCAGTGCCAGTTGACGAGACAATAACTGACTGAATAGAGCCAGAAAACCTAGAAGTAAACTAAAATGATGTTTCATTTCAGTTTACTAAAACGAGACAAAATTATCTCTGTGACTAACACCTGGCTACTAAGTGTGGACTGGATAAGAGTTTTTGGAGAGATTGAGAGCTTTTCAATAATAATCACAATTAATATTAGCATCACAGATGCTCAGTTCTGTTAAGCAGTGGGAAGGATGTGTCACACCCAGCAAACACAGCCTACATCAAGCTGGTGAGCTGCTGGGGAGAAAGCGATGAGAGTGGGCAGAAGTGCAGACAGGCTCCGCTCCGGCTCCATTTATACACAAGGTGCGGGTGACTCTCTTGCTTCACTTTAGCTAACCAGTCACCACCAGCCTTCTATTTAGCTACCCTTTGCCTGGTTAAGAAACACACACTGCTTTATGAAATAAAAAAATCAATAGAAGCATTGGGTTTAATAGTAAAACAACAGTATAGCTATATTTTCTCTCCCTTGAGTAGGCTATAGAAAAGTAGGCTCTTTGAATTTGCTCAACCCTCCCACTTTCACACTGCATTTCATATACAGGTTCTGTAGCCAAATGTAATCTCCCTCTTTTCCTGAGAGAAAATGGCTTGATTCTAGCCCTTAGGCTACTGTTCAAAGGACATGACCCATAATTTTTTTATTTTACCTTTATTTAACTAGGCAAGTCAGTTAAGAACAAAATCTTATTTTCAATGACGGCCTAGGAACAGTGGGTTAACTGCCTGTTCAGGGGCAGAACGACAGATTTGTACCTTGTCAGCTCGGGGATTTGAACATGCAACCTTCCGGTTACTAGTCCAACGCTCTAACCACTAGGCTACCCTGCTACATTTATTTCTGTCCACTACGCTATATCTGACTGGGTAAATAACTTTATTTTGAGTTAATGTGGACCCAGTGGCTCAGACTTGAACACTTGGACCAGGACTCAGACTTCAGCCATAGGGACTCATGACTCGGACTTGATCCGTAGCTTATGCCTGCCCATACCATAACCCCACACCACCACAATGGCGCACTCTGTTCACAACATTGACATCAGAAAACCACCCGCCCACACCAGCTCCCAAGATAATTTTGGGGGGTTATATTCACTGCCTTGTATATTCCTCCCCCTGAAACAGCAGGGAGCAGGTCTCGAACCCTCGACCTTCTAGCCCGAGGTTCGGCGCGCTATCGACTGTGCCGCAAAAGCATGCATCATTTTGACCCCACGGGGTGAGATCTTGCGTGGAGCCCCAGATCGAGGGAGATTATCAGTGGTCTTGTATGTCTTCCATTTCCTAATAATTGCTCCCACAGTTGATTTCTTCAAACCAAGCTGCTTACCTATTGCAGATTCAGTCTTCCCAGCCTGGTGCAGGTCTACAATTTTGTTTCTGGTGTCCTTTGACAGCTCTTTGGTCTTGGCTATAGTGGAGTTTGGAGTGTGACTGTTTGAGGTTGTGGACAGGTGTCTTTTATACTGATAACAAGTTCAAACAGGTGCCATTAATACAGGTAACGAGTGGAGGACAGAGGAGCCTCTTAAAGAAGACATTACAGGTCTGTGAGAGCCAGAAATCTTGCTTGTTTGTAGGTGACCAAATACTTATTTTCCACCATAATTTGCAAATAAATTCATTAAAAATCCTACAATGTGATTTTCTGGATTTTTTTTCTCATTTTGTCTGTCATAGTTGAAGTGTACCTATGATGAAAATTACAGGCCTCTCTCATCTTTTTAAGTGTGGAGAACTTGCACAATTGGTGGCTGACAATACTTTTTTGCCCCACTGTAGCTAGGTAGCTACAATAATTATTAGCTCGCTAACTAGCTCCATAGCTAGATATGTAGATATATTATGGTTTTCTTTCATATCTGTGATAGCTATGATTCCTAAAAATAGTATGCCTGCTGGCTGTTGACTGCACCCTGAAGCCTTGTACAATTTCCTTCCATTCATGATTCCTTTTTTTGTGCTGAAGGGTAATCGTTACTTGGGGAAGACGAGGACGAAGAGGATGAGATTGAAATGGAGAAGCCGGAGGAAGTTGAGAAGCCACCACATGATGCTGATGCCTCTCAGCCAAGCTTTTGGAAGGTAAATATCAGGTGAATGGAAGGTAAATGTCAATGATGTATTATTATGTACTATTAGGCAGGGGTGAAAGTAAATGTAACTTATTCCCGGTATGGGACCTCCTATTTGCACATGCACTTCTTTAGAATCCCCATTCATTTAATTAGATTTCAATGGGTCTAATAGTCAAGATTTGTCATTTAAGTTTTACAATGTATTAGGCTACCTTTTAATGTGGCATAAACACAACCAGTCATGATATTTACATTGGATTGTCATTACTTCAAGAGGCTCATGTAGGCTACCTGCGCACAGTACTCAGAGAAAATGATTCTTAAGCCTCATTTAGATATTTTTCTGCTTATAATTTCTGACATTTGGTAGGCTATTTGTCAGTCAAATTGTCTATAATTAGATACATGTTGCTTGATGCTCATCTAGAATACTTCATAAAGCCTTGTTCACCAGAATGATGTCATAAATCGATAGAATGATCAATGCATCATCAACAATCTAGTTGACATCGGTAAAGTCTCCCCTTTCATTTCTGATTCTCTCACAGAGCAAGGACATTTAGGGACCAGGGGACCAAATTACAATACTTGGAAGAGTTTTAAGTAAATGAAAAGCTGTGAAAACGATCCAACATGTTTCTGATATTATTTCAGTTCGTCTTGGATGCATACTGTTAGCTTTTATGTCGCTGAAAGAAACTGCACGTTTTGGATACACAACAGGTCCCTAAGTGCGCATTCGCATTCTCTGAAGATGCTGAAAGAAAGAAATCATATTTACTGTGAGTAACACTAAAATCTACAGTTGTGAATATTATAATAGGCTACATGTGAGGCCTACAGTCAGTGTCCAGACTTAAGTTACTATTCCGACTATTAGGCTATTCCAAATATTAGGCTAATCATTCTGGCATCTATACAGTGCAATTTGATAAGCGCAAAAGAAACATCACTTACAAAACACCAAAAAGCGTTATGAATGACATTCATTAGGCCCAAACAAGTCTTATAACCTGAATTGATGCGTAGACTGCTGTCAGCGCACGTCTCAGGCTCGACCACTCATCTCTGCCTTGGCAAAAATGGCTCTTTATCATCAAACCACACCGCATTTCGGAGAGCATTCCACAAGTTTTCAAGTCTATTCGCAGATGTTTCATGCAACTGACATGCAGTAATAACAAATAGTGTAATAGCCTACAGTTGTCTTCTAATCTATGTTTTAATTATTGTGATAGGCTCATGTTCTACCTGTACAGTGTACCCGCACTATTTATTTTGACGATACGCCGTATTGGACCATTCGGGCTAACTTTCACCCCTGCCTATACATAAATTAGATATATATTTTTGTAAATACTCTCTTCTCTCTCACCTCTCTCTCTCCAGGACACTGTGGTGGACTGTCAGCTCTCAGACCTTTGTGAGGAGGACGACACTATAGACATGTCACCTGAGCTCCACAGTGACAAGGATAGGCAGGGGCTTGAGAGATTGAACAACATGCTACTGAGGCTGTAAACAGGGCTGAGGGACAATCACACATAGCTAGGTACTAGTAAAGTGTATGCTAGTCTTCACCCAGCTCAGATTGTCACTGGTCATTTCCCCGATCTTGAATGATTTTAATTCTGACTCTTCGAGTATTAGGCTATAGGCCTAGAGGAATTTATGTAAGAAGAAACTGTTAAAGACCATCATTGTTATTTTAGTGTATTCCTTATCTTTATAATATTTTGTAATTCCATTTCAATTTTGATGACAATATCCCTGAGATGAATGTTGTATAAAATGCCATGGTTATGAAAGGATGATGTCACTTGCACGTTGTTTTCAGGTTTGAATAAGACAATGTACCCCCTTTATCCTTATTCTTTCAATAAAGTTATTGTTTTATTAATATTATATTATTTGTGTATGTCTTTATCAAATGTAAGATTAAATGCCATGTGTAATATGTTTTAATGCATATACAAGTGGATGCGGAAAGTATTCAGACCCATTGACTCTTTGGGTCTGTTACGTCACAACCTTATTTTAAAATTGATTAAAATGTTGTTTTTTCTCTCTCATCAATCTACACACAATACTCCATAAAGACAAAGCAAAAACAGGATTTTCAGAATTTTTGCAAATGCATAAAAAAACTGAAATATCACATTTACATAAGTATTCAGACCCTTTACTAAGTACTTTTGTTGAAGCACCTGTGGCAGTGATAACATCCTCGAATCTTCTTGGGAATGACGCCACAAGCTTGGGACACCTGTATTTGGGGAGTTTCTCCCATTCTTCTCTGCAGATACTCTCAAACTCTGTCAGATTGGATTGGGGGGGTGGGGTGCTGCACAGCTACTTTCAAGTCTCTCCAGAGATGTTCGATTGGATGTAAATCCGGGCTCTGGCTGGGCCTCTGAAGGACATTCAGAGACTTGTCCAGGAGCCAATCCTTTATTGTCTTGGCTGTGTGCTTACGGTCGTTGTCCTGTTGGAAGGTGAACCTTCACCCCAGTCTGAGGTCCTGAGCGCTCTGGAACCGGTTTTCATCAAGGATCTCTGTACTTTCCTCGGTTCATCTTTCCCTCGATCCTAATTAGTCTTCCAGTCCCTGCCGCTGAGAAACATTCCCAAAGCATGATGCTGCCAATACCATTCTTCACAGTTGGGATTGTACCAGGTTTCCTCCAGACGTCACGCTTGGCATTCAGGCCAGAGTTCAATCTTGGTTTCATCAGACCAGATAATCTTGTTTCTCAAGGTCTGAGAGTCTTTAAGTGCCTTTTGGCAAACTCCAAGCGGGCTGTCATGTGCCTTTCATTGAGGAGTGGCTTCCGTCTGGCAACTCTTTCATAAAGGCCTGATTGGTGGAGTGCTGCAGAGATGGTTGTCTTTCTGCAAGGTTCTCCCATCTCCACAGAGGAACTAGAGCTCTGTCAGAGTGACCACCGGATTCTTGGTCACCTCACTGACCAAGGCCCTTCTCCCCCGATTGCTCATTTTGGCCGGGAAGCCAGCTCTAGGAAGAGTTCCAAATTTATTCCATTTAAGAATGATGGAGGCCACCGTGTTCTTGGGGACCTTCAATACAGCTGACATTTTTTGGTACCCTTCCCCAGATCGGTGCCTGGGCGCAATCCTGTCTCGCAATTCTACAGACAATTCCTTCGACCTCATGGCCTGGTTTTTGCTCTGACATGCACTGTCAACAGTGGGACCTTCTATAGACAGGTGTGTGCCTTTCCAAATCCTGTTCAATCAATTGAATTTACCAGAGGTGGACTCCAATCAAGTTGAAGAAACATCTCAATGGAAACAAGAGCTAAATGTTTTGTCTCATAGCAAAAGGTCTGAATACTTACAATACCAGTCAAAAGTTTAGACACACCTACTCATTCAAGGGTTTTTCTTTATATTTACTATTTTCTACATTGTAGAATAATAGTGAAGACATCAAAACTATTCAATAACAGATATGGAATCATGTAGTAACCAAACAAGTGTTAAACAAATCAAAATATATTTCATATTTGAGATTCTTTTCCTTGATGACAGCTTTGCACACTTGACATTCTCTCAACCAGCTTCACCTGGAATGCTTTTCCAACAGTCTTGAAGGATTTCCCACATATGCTGAGCACTTGTGGGCTGCTTTTCCTTCACTCTGCAGTTGAACTCATCTCAATTTGTTGGAGGTCGGGTGATTGTGGAGGCCAGGTCATCTGATGCAGCATTCCATCACTCTCCTTCGTGGTCAAATAGCCCTTACACAGCATGGAGGTGCGTTGGGCCATTGTCCTGTTGAAACACAAATTATAGTCCCACTAAGCACAAACCAGATGGAATGGGGCATCATTGCAAGATTCTGTGGTAGCCATGCTGGTTAAACGTGCCTTGAATTCTAAATATATCACAGACATTGTCACCAGCAAAGCACCCCCACACCTCCTCCTCCATGCTTCACGGTGGGAATCACATAAAAATATAAATAAATCTCACATTTGGACTTATCAGACCAAAGGACAGATTTCCACCAGTCTAATGTCCATTGCTCGTGTTTCTTGGCCCAAGAAAGTCTCTTCTTATTATTGGTGTCCTTTAGTTGTGGTTTCTTTGCAGCAATTTGACCATGACGGCCTGATTCATGCAGTCTCCTCTGAACAGTTGATGTTGAGATGTGTCTGTTACTTGAAGTCTGTGAAGCATTTATTTGGATCGCAAATTCCGAGGCTGGTAGCTATAATGAACTTATCCTCTACAGCAGAGGTAACTCTGGATCTTCCTTTCCTGTGGCGGTCCTCATGAGAGCCAGTTTTATCATAGTGCTTGATGGTTTCTGTGACTGCACTTGAAGAAACGTTCAAAGTTCTTGACATTTTCCGGATTGACTGTCGTTTCTATTTGCTTATTTGAGCTGTTCTTGCCATAATATCGACTTTGTCTTTTACCAAATAGGGCTATCTTCTGTTTACCACCCCTACCTTGTTACAACACAACTGATTGACTCAAACGCATTAAGAAGGAAAGAAAATCTACAAATGGACTTTTAACTAGGCGCACCTGTTAATTGAAATGCATTCCAGGTGACTACCTTATGAAGCTGGTTGAGAGAATGCCAAGAGACGTATTACCAGGATGTGCACTCAGACCATGCGCGGACCAACTGGCAAATGTCTTTATGGACATTTTCAACCTCTCCCTGACCGAGTCTGTAATACCTACATGTTTCCAGCAGACCACTGTGCCCAAGAAAGCGAAGGTAACCTGCCTAGATGACAACCCCCCATAGCACTCGGTAGCCATGAAGTGCTTTATAAGGCTGGTCATTGCTCACATCAACACCATCATCCCAGAAACGCTAGACCCAATTCGAAGGGTCGTTCGGGTTAGTAAGTGTTTGGCCAGCTGGAATGTCCTTTTCCCATTGCGCTCTAGTGACTCCTTGTGGCGGCCGGGCGCATGCACGCTGACTTCGGTCGCAAGCTGTACGTTGTTTCCTCCAACACATTGGTGCGGCTGGCTTCTGGATTAAGCTAGCAGTGTGTCAAGAAGCAGTGTGGCTTGGCAGGGTCGTGTTTCGGAGGACGCATGGCTCTTGACCTTCGCCTCTTCTGAGTCCGTATGGGAGTTGCAGCGATGGGACAAGACTGTAACTACCAATTGGATATCATGAATTTGGGGAGAAAAATACGTAAAAAGTAACCAATTATTATTATTAAAAAAGAAAAAAGGCTGCTCTCGCTGCTACCGCACAGCAAGCAGTAAGGCAGGTAGCCTAGTGGTTAGAGCACTAGGCCAGTAACCGAAAGGTTGCTGGATCGAATCCCCAAGCTGACAAGGTAAAAATCTGTCATTCTGCCCCTGAACAAGGCAGTTAACCCACTGTTCCGAGGCTGTCGTTGTAAATAAGAATTTGTTTTAACTGACTTGCCTAGTTAATTAAAGGTTAAACACTGCTGAACAATTAATCAAATGGCCAGCTGGACTATTTGCAATGACCCCACACTCCTTTGTTTTTACACTGCTGCTACTTGCTGTTTTATCTATGCATAGTCACTTTACCCCTAACTACATGTACAAACTACCTTAACTAACCTGTAGCCCCGCACATTGACTCGGCACCCCCTCTATATAGCCTCGTTATTGTTATTTTATTTTGTTACTTTTTTATTTTTTATTTTTTTTGTTTATTTAGTCAAACATTTCTTAACTGCATTGTTGGTAGGGATAGGCGTCCCGTCAACGGGACAGTTGTAAATCATGCAGCGCCGTGTGTCACGGTCGCAGATTTTAGAGAAACAACAAATGTTGGTATATATAAGTGTCTTATATCGGCTGAAAGCTTAAATTCTTGTTAATATAACGGCACTGTCCAATTTACAAAAGCTATTACTGCTAAAAAAATGCCATGCTATTGTTTGAGGAGAGCTCCTAACAAAACACTTTTTTCACCACGATAGGTTTGGTAAATTCACCTCTAAAGGTGAAATGTGTACTTATATTCTGAAATCTTGCTCTGATTTATCTTCCAAAGGGTCCCAGAGATAACATGAAGTGTCGTTTTGTTAAGATAAAAATGTAATATCCTAAAAAGTTCCAAATGGCATGCACGATCGATTTTGCATTTCCACTCGTTCAATTTGCAAAGAAAGGAATCTGTGAAAATATAACCCTAAACGTTGTTTCGACCAGTCAAATTACGTCCGTATTTATTCCTCAGAGATCCTAGAACGTAACCAGACTTCACTATATCATTAGGAGTGTAGTATATCCTATAGGACACCAAAGTTGGTCAGAAAGCGATGCTTTCATGGCGTGCCGGTGATGCGGGCAGTCTTCACTTGATTGACTGTAACTTTGTCAAATAAGCACTAATCGGAGAAATCCCGTATCTGTCGCACAATTTTGCTGCTAACCTTGTGCAACAGCAAGCCTTTTCCCTTTTGGACAAAAATGGCAAGAATATGGAGAGTTATGAAGTTATGAAAACTGTATGTTTTGCAAATGTTGAACAATATGGCTACTAATACTGTAAAAGCTAAATCAAAGTCCAAGTATACAGATTTGACGATATTCTTGTAGAAAAATGTAATTGTGTGTGTCGTGAATGTGTCCTTCACGATTTGCCCAAATGTACCCGGGTGACTTCACACTAAATGTCATGTAACTTGCTCATACTTCAAGTTATCAGTCTGAAATTTTGCACATACACTGCTGCTCTCTTGTGGACACCATCAGAATTACAGATGGTGCTAGAGAAAAAAAAATGTTTTTTTCTTTGTATTTTCTTCTACCAGATCTATTGTGTTATATTCTCCTACATTCAATTCACATTTCCACAAATTTCAAAGTGTTTCCTTTAAAATGGTACCACGATTATGCATATCCTTGCTTCAGGGCCTGAGCTAGTCAGTTGGATTTGGGTATGTCATTTTAGGCAAAAATTGAAAAAAAGGGGGCTATCCCTAATACCCTGACTACACCACTCGCGTCGTCTGAGCGAGCGTTGCAAAATACATTTAGAAATCTATATTATTCAATTATTGCACCCACACTGCTTGTGCTCGTCAACGAGCGTCTGTGTTGCCAAGGGCTAAAGTAGAAGTCAGTTCTATTTGTGACGCAGATCGCGGTGCAAGTCCTGCCTCACCCATCTCCTCATTGGTTTATAGAAGGAGATACCCACGTGCCATCTCCTCATTGGTTATACCCACGTAGGTGATTGAAAGACGAACTGTGTTGTTGGTCGTTGTGGTAATACTATGAAGGCTTTGATGCCAATCACCATTTAAGTTCAAAGAAGAAAAAGCCTAGAATGAGGAGAGATGACTAGAAACGATTCGGTTGACCGTTTTATGTGTGGATTAATTGTCGGAGTAGAGGACCTTGTGCATTTCTGGTAAAATAACAACTCAATGTTTATATCCCAGGACAAATTAGCTAGCAACAACAAGCTATCTAAAATAGGACAAATAAGCTAGCAAGTGCAAGCTATCTAGCTGAATTGCCATAAATGTTTAATGCTTTTCGACCTGTCAGAGTTTGTTTTGATATTTTAACCTGCGTGTCGTGATCGCGTTTGGTGTGGGGGGACAAAATAAATTTATGCCGATGGCGCACGTGCGCAGCCGGTTTGGGTTCCGTGTAAGAGTTTATTAAGAGCTTGTTAGTAAGCACTTCACGGTAAGGTCTACACCTGTTGTATTCGGCACGTGACCAATAACATTTGATTTGATCATGGACCAGCAAGCTGCCTGCTTTTACAACATTTTCTCTCCGCCACGCTGGCCAGCTCCGCAGCCCATTCCCAGTGTGCTCTCCCGAGCACATTTTCGAAATATCCACGGCCCTGCTTTTCCAAACATACCAGCGCATCTCCCAGCCACATACCCCACTCCTTGGTGGATCTGTGAGGCCGTGCCGCCAACCACTGATTCTGAGTCCTGGCTATTCAATCATCGCTGGTACAGTAATTCATTTTCAATTGTATACATTCTTAATTTCCATTCACCTTAAGAGTAATTGATAAAAGCTGCTTGCCAATCTTCATTGTGCCACAGTCCATGTGACGGCAGGCCACACAGTATCATATTGCAACAATTCGTTGCAAATTCACCATATTGGCCACATCTTATCATCGTGCAGACCGGCCTTCTCACTCTAGAAATGTTATTGCATGGTGTCGGTCCAGCCATGATTGTTCGGACTTATGTTGCTTTCTCCCTCGTGCCCCCACAACCACCTCCACCCATGTTGCTACCACATGATGAACACCACGCACCATAATGACATCCCCAAGATCACCAACTAGGCTTCCAAGCCTCAGATCAGGCCTCAAAGACTTCGACCTAAGGCCCTAAACCAGCTCCGGACCTGGCTTCTCTCCCAGCCTCAGATTATGACTTGGCATCCGACACAACCTGCTCTCTGCCACCACCACAGTGTCTCCTCCCCCAACAACCTCACATTCCCACCTACTCAGCCAGTTTTGTGCTCATCGCCACCACAGTGGTTTGGCGCCTGGACATCCCAGCTGCGACGCTGTCCCAGTTAGTGAACCGACTGTCTCACGGTTCCAGTCTACACTGCCGACCGCTCTGGTCTTCCGGCTACAGCCACTATTAGCTCTCCCCCTCTCAGGTCCAGCTGGCCACTTTTCCACTGCTACAGCAGTGGCTCACCCCCTCTCTCTGCCAGTGACGACCTCTCTCCACCTCAGGACCAGCCAGCGCATGACTGTTTCTCCCACAGTGACACACCCTCCCTCTCCACCGTGACAAACTCCATCTTCGCCTCTGGTCCCACTCGTTCTGTGACCGCTACCCTTGCAGTGCCTCACCTTCTTTGCCAGTGACAAATGCTCAGCCAGCTATATTTGCCTTCTGCTCCTGCTCCTCCAGCTGTGGCATTTGCTCCTATTCCTCACAGCTGTGACCTCTCAGTTCAGTGAGCCGATTGCCTCAATGTTCGTTTTCACTGCTGTCCGCAGCCCAGCCCTGCCCTCTTGCTCTCCATTCCCTCTTGACGGCAGACCTGGTTCTTCCTCCACCCAACACCCTCCACTTCAATTCAATTTGCATCCAGTCTTTTACTCACTTCGCCAGTAGAGCCTACAAGGTCCCGCCTGCCACGTGACCGCAGCAGCGTCTCTCCCCCTCTCTCTGCAAGTGAGGACCTCTCCTCAGCTCAGGTCCGTTCAGCCCTATGAATGCTGCTCCAGCAAAGGCTCACCCACTCTCTGCCGACCACTCTCCACTTAAGGTCCCTCCGGCTGCCTCCCTGGCCTTCTTGTAATTACAAAGGCGTCATCTGCTCAGCTCACCCTTCTCGCCGCTAGGATTTGGATCACTACTCCATTGTCATGGATCTGGCCGTTCGTTTTGGTGGCGCTACAATCTACGAAAGCCATTGCCTGCTTTTGATTGCCACTGCCTCCAGGCTCCTGCAGTGATATGTCAGCACATACTCGGGGACTCTTGACAGGTCTACGGGCGCCTCTTCACCACAGGTGTCCATCGCTGCGATCTCCGCGGTTGTTCATCCCACCCTGCCGGTATCCCGTCTGCCCCGACACCAGAAGTCTCTGCTCCACTCCACCCCCTCTTCCTTCCTCTGGACAATGCTCGGCCTTGGCTTCCTCCTCTGTGGTGAGGGGAAAGCAGTCATCCCCCATGCTCCAACGACCTGGTTACTAAGTTTGCCTTCAGCACTCCAGTGGTGGCTCACCCCCTCTGCCCATGACAACTTCTCTTCACCGCTGGTCCCGTGACTGCCACCCCAGCAGTGCATCACTTTCCCGCCATGAACTCCCACATCTCAGCCAGTTGCATGCCAACTGATCTTGCAGCGATTCGGCCCCCGGTTTTACCAGCTGAGACCCTCTACTAGATGTGAACCAATTGCCTCTGTTCAATTATTCAGGTGCCGGCCACCGCCCGCCCTCATTACCAGCCAATCACTATTGACATCCTGTCTGACTGCATCCAGATGCTGAGATTAAGTTACGTCTCTTTCGCAGTCTCTCTACGCTGGGATTGAGGTTTATTTTTCACTTCCTGCGACGTTAGGAGTTTACAACCTACATTTTCTACCTACATCCCTTCTCAGCATGTCAGACATCCCCGTCCTTGACAAATATACCTTTAACATCAAACACAATAAACCAATCATTTTGACAGAACCACAACAGTGTACCTGATCCGGCTAACATCTACCCTCAGCCCTTACCAACCACTCACTTACTTCCAACAGCTCAGACAATCTCAACATGCCTCTCCCTCCGATTCACTGGTCATCACCAAATCTGGTTCCATTCCCATCTGAGACAAATACTATCACTGTATGGCTATCCTGCCGATCAATTCTCAGGACTTATCCTTCCATGTCGGAGCTGCATCCATGGCAACTTCGACATAGCATCCCAGATCATACAACTCCTCACACGCTGGTCCTCTCAAGCCTCTCATTCCTACATCTGCTCTGACATCAACATCAGGAGAGCACACAACATGCTCACCTCTCAGAACATGCATTAACTCAAGCACTATTTTCTAGTCCCTGCCTCCTTTCACTGACACCGACTCCTACCCAACCAGCCAAAAAACAGTTTTTCCCCTTGCCAAAGTTGCTTCTGGTTGCTCTTCTGGGGTCTAAGGTTGGGTCATTCCGTGGGCATCTCGTCCATACACTGTACTACCTCAAATATATTGCCAACCATTCAGCACCTGCAGTCAAGAACAACTCACTTCCTGTCCAGGGTCTGACTAATTTGGAGTGCTTGTTTTGGGGATTGCATCACTACAGCAGGCTAAATACCATGGCCTGTTGTCTACAATCCAACCTTTACAGAGTTGTCCCCCCCCCCACCGAAAAAAAAATAATTAAACCCATTTCGATGTCTGGTCCTTAAACTCGTGCAACCCCTCTCGTTTTCGCCTGGTTCTGCATGCCATGGAAAAGTCCCATCCCAAATCGGAAAGAAAGGCTATCGAGGCCTAATGACATTAAACAACATTGTTAGCTAACAGGGTAGGAGAAACATGTAACATCCACACATGGTCTCACTGACTCACTTGGTCAAATGAGCTGGAACATCCCTTGTCAGGTGACAGAGTTCAGTGTGGCTGCTCTTCCTGCCACAATAGATATAGTATACCTAGAGAAAGTTCCAGGTAGAAGTTGCCCTATAGGATCAGCTTTACCCCCCCCACTAAATGCTAACCTTAACAGGAGAGGAGGCATGCAGAGAGGAGAGGTGGAGAGGGGGAAGGAGGCAGAGAGTAGAGGAGAGATAGGACTCCATTCAATCTGTATGGCTGAAGTGGTACCAATTGCGTGATTAAAACGTAAAGGATATTTCCAATTGCGCCGATATGAATGCAGTCTCGGCTGATGCGGGAACATGGCCTTTATATTTAAATCGCGCTGTAACACTGAACTTCCGTAATACGGATTGAATAGAGCCCTTAAGCGAGTCAGAGAAAGTCAGAGGCAAAGAGAATCAGAGCGCAGCAGAGGGAGGCCTAGAGATTCTGATCGTACCTTGAGGCTGGAGCAGGAGGAGCGTTGCTCCCTCGTAGAGGAGCTGCCTCCGTTCTCTGTTGTCCCTCTCTCCTTGGCCACCGGCTCCATCCTACACAGATGGCTCTCGTTTTCCTTGGGCAAAGTTCCCCTAATGAAATTTCTTGGCATTGATGCATGCAACCCTGCAAATAGATAATTCAAGCATGTGACCCAGATCTCTTCCTATCCAGAAAATATGTGTGTTTGCAGCAGCATTGCTCCAGTCCGAAGGCTAGGAAGGCCAGTGGATTAAATTAGTTTGAAGAGTTTTTAGGACGGCAGTCCACGGGCAATAAATAAAACAGTATTTTATTAGAAAAACAAATGATTTTAGTAGCTTATCATAGATTAAGACTATATATATTGAGATTTGACACACTTTGGGCAACAACAACAAAAAAATCTAAAAAGGGGAGACTGCCTAAGTCCTAGAATCTTGCTCCTACTTCCAGGAATGTATTGATGAATCATTCATTCAACCAAAGAGCCTTATACATGAGAGAACTATGTGATCTAGACGCAACCTGTCCAGAGCACCCACCCACCTCTCTCTCTCGATCTCTCTCTAACACTCACTCACTCGCGCAGACACTCTTTATCTCATCCATTTCCCCCTCTTTCTCTCTCCCACACTCTCCCCTCCTTCTCCCCCTTCCCTGTCTCTCAGGCAGCCTACAACCTTATGAATAGTAAATAGCTTCCCCTCATCACACTCAAATGATCCAATCCAGATAGAAATATATTGTAGCTGCAAGCAGCCATGCTGGGGATCAAGCTTTGGCCCTGCAGTGTAACCATCAGAACAAATTGGACACATCATTCTTGGATGAGCTACAATATACAGTGGGGAGAACAAGTATTTGATACACTGCCGATTTTGCAGGTTATCCTACTTACAAAGCATGTAGAGGTCTGTAATTTTTATCATAGGTACACTTCAACTGTGAGAGACGGAATCTAAAACAAAAATCCAGAAAATCACATTGTATGATTTTTAAGTAATTCATTTGCATTTTATTGCATGACATAAGTATTTGATCACTCACCAACCAGTAAAAATTCCGGCTCTCACAGACCTGTTAGGTTTTCTTTAAGAAGCCCTCCTGTTCTCCACTCATTACCTGTATTAACTGCACCTGTTTGAACTTGTTACCTGTATAAAAGACACCTGTCCACACACCCAATCAAACAGACTCCAACCTCTCCACAATGGCCAAGACCAGAGAGCTGTGTAAGGACATCAGGGGTAAAATTGTAGACCTGCACAAGGCTGGGATGGGCTACAGGACAATAGGCAAGCAGCTTGGTGAGTAGGCAACAACTTTTGGCGCAATTATTAGAAAATAGAGGAAGTTCAAGATGACGGTCAATCACCCTCGGTCTGGGGCTCCATGCAAGATCTCACCTCGTGGGGTATCAATGATCATGAGGAAGGTGAGGGATCAGCCCAGAACTACACGGCAGGACCTGGTCAATGACCTGAAGAGAGCTGGGACCACAGTCTCAAAGAAAACCATTAGTAACACACTACGCCGTCATTGATTAAAATCCTGCAGCGCACGCAAGGTCCCCCTGCTCAAGTCAGCGCATGTCCAGGCCCGTCTGAAGTTTGTCAATGACCATCTGGATGATCCAGAGGAGGAATGGGAGAAGGTCATGTGGTCCGATCAGACAAAAATAGAGCTTTTTGGACTAAACTCCACTCGCCGTGTTTGGAGGAAGAAGAAGGATGAGTACAATCACAAGAACACCATCCCAACCGTGAAGCATGGAGGTGGAGACATCATTTGGCAGGGTAGCCCAGTGGTTAGAGCATTGGACTAGTAACCGTAAGGTTGCAAGTTCAAACCCCCGAGCTGACAAGGTACAAATCTGTCGTTCTGCCCCTGAACAGGCAGTTAACCCACTGTTCCTAAGCCGTCATTGAAAATAAGAATTTGTTCTTAACTGACTTGCCTAGTTAAATAAAATGTTTTAAAAAAAATAAAAATAAAAAAAAATATATATATATATATTTAGGGATGCTTTTCTGCAAAGGGGACAGGACGACTGCGCCGTATTGAGGGGAGGATGGATGGGGCCATGTATCGCGAGATCTTGGCCAACAACCTCCTTCCCTCAGTAAGAGCATTGAAGATGGGTTGTGGCTGGATCTTCAAGAATGACAACGACCCGAAACACACAGCCAGGGCAACTAACGAGTGGCTCAGTAAGAAGCATCTCAAAGGTTTCTGTACCAAATATTAAGTTCTGCTTTTCTGATGTATCAAATACTTATGTCATGCAACAAAATGCAAATTAATTACTTAAAAATCATACAATGTGATTTTCTGGATTTTTGTTTTAGATTCCGTCTCTCACAGTTGATGTGTAACTATGATAAAAAATTACAGACCTTTACATGCTTTGTAAGTAGGAAAACCTGCAAAATCGGCAGTGTATCAAATGCTTGTTCTCCCCACTGTATATATATATATATATATACACATACAAAAGTATGTGGGCACCCCTTCAAATTAGTGGATTCAGCTATTTCAGTCACACCTGTTGCTGACAGGTGTATAACATCGAGCACACAGCCATGCAATCTCCATAGACAAACATTTGGCAGTAGAATGGCCTTACTCAGTGACTTTCAACATTGCACCGTCATGGGATGCCACCTTTCCAACAAGTCAGTTCGTCAAATTTCTGCCCTGCTAGAGCTACCCCGGGCAACTGTAAGTGCTGTTATTGTGAAGTGGAAACGTCTAGGAGCAGGTCAACCGCAAAGTGGTAGGCCACACAAGCTCACAAAGAGTAAAAATCATCTGTCCTCATTGCTACACTCACTACAGAGTTCCAAACTGGAAGCAATGTCAGCACAATAACTGTTCATCAGGAGCTTCATGAAATGGGTTTCCATGGCCGAGCAGCCTCACACAAGATCCTCATGTGCAATGCCAAGCGTTGGCTGGAGTGGAGTAAAGCTCGCCGCCATTGGACTCTGGAGTAGTGGAAACGTGTTCTCTGGAGTGATAAATAACACTTAACCATCTGGCAGTCCAAAGGACTAAGCTGGGTTTGGCGGATGCCAGGAGAATGGTCATGTAGTGTACTTCTGTACTTCTTACCACGTTTCCCAAATAACAGAACTCAAAATCAAGCAAGATCATCTAATATGCTTTTGATATATTTTGGACCATTTAGTCTTCTACTCGAGAACCGCTTGACCGATCAGCACCAATATATTCCAAGACTATAGTCCAAACAAATCAAATCAAAGTTTATTTGTCACGTGCGCCGAATCCAAACAACATAGGCGTTTTAAGCGAACAACACCACCATGAGGCCAAACAGAACCAAACTCTACAGACTCACATCGCTGAGCATGTGTGCCAAAAATGTGTGCCAAATTCCATGACTTTGTCAAACAAATCAAGAGATATAAATATATGGTGGATCAGATTGTTCTTGCATATGTTGAGTCTTGACAGTGTTGGGTACATGTGTATCACGTTGTTATTTCAATACGAATAACCATGTCTGATTTATATGCATGTATGTGTAAGGTCACACCCACTTGAATGTTTATTGGTCAGTACCTGCCATGTTGTTTGAGATGCTAGCCTGGGAACACATGCATTGTGAGACCTTGGTCCATAGATGCCATGTGTCAAGCTGAATGTAGATTGGTCATTCGGTGCCAGAGGAGTAGCGTTTTAAGTGTTTTTAATCAAATTCCAAATGGCGGAAAATTCTTCATGGCGGACCTTCTGGGCAAATTTGTTATTTGTGAGTCTAGCTCAAACGGGTTGAGGGGCATGAGCTTTCAAAGTATGCATTTTAAAATGCTTGTTATAACGCCACCATGTGGCCAATTGGCCTGGCATTGCATGAGAGGGTGTGATCCTTTAACCATCATGCAAGGTTGCAACCTCCTGGGCCTGACGATCTCAAAGGAATTAGCTTTTTATTCACAAATTTGTCAGAAGAAGGGAGTTTATAATCAACGCAACAAATACAGTAATGTTTCACCCAGCTTCGCTGCTTGAATCCCTAATTAGAGTGAACCAAGTAATAACCCACACTACCTCAGAGGAAAAGCACAATGCTGAAAGACTGAACCAATTACTGTTGGGTCACTACAGCCATCCCACCTCACTCTGTGACCAAATACCACACATATTGCATCCTTAATTAAATCAAATAAGGCTTTCTATCATTATCTCATCCATTATCTGGGATGTAACATGGTCATTATCTGATATTTACATTAGCTGATGAAAATCGTCATGGGGCCATTAGTCATGTGAGAGCGCTATGCTGCATACAGCAGGGTAAGTAGCTGCAGGGTGTCACTCAGCAGGCGATCAGAGCCTAGTGTTGATTGCAAAAGGCTTCTCTCTCTCTCTGACTCACCTAGAGAACAAAACATTAACACAATAACAACAGCCGATAAGAAAACTAATTCACTGGTAAGGCCTACAGTGCTTACTTACAGGTCCTGATACAGACCTGGATAAACAGTCTGTATTTGAAGCCGTGGCCCACATTGAGTGAATTACTCAGGTTAGTCATGAAATTAAATCTTTCCAGCAGGGCTTTAATAAAGAAAAACAATATTCTACTTGTTGAGCAGGAGGGAGAAGAGACGCCAGCACACCACGAGTGCAATGCTGGCTAGCCTGGAAGGTCATTCTCAAAGGAGGAAGATCATAGAGAAACATAAATTGATTCACACCATGGTAACCTGTTACAGCTACCCTCCAATCCAATCTCTATCTGACTAACTACAGACCACAGAACTCCATAGACTGGAGCTCATGACTGCTTTACCAGATGGGCAGTTCCAGAGCACTCCTGTCTCCAAGGATGAGCTTATTATATTCACCAATTTAGTAGAGCCACAGTGTTGTTACAATATGATACATTAAGTCTGATTCCCGTTGAATGAGATCTTATTGAGTTATAGGAACTTGGACCTTTTTGACAATATTTCCGCCTGGATCTCTGCATGCATAACACTGAGTCAGGATAAAATGCTGCGGATTAATCCCTTATCGACAAAGGAATCAGAATTAAACAGGATTAGTAGCCTAAATTCTTTAATCATATTTGAGAAACCAGAACAGAAATGCTGCGGTTACTTATTTTCTGCACTGTAACTGGTACGGGGATTAATCAGTAGCCTAGCTGTCATTATTACTCTCCTTGGGAAATAATCACATTGACCACCTATTGATTTTTTCCTGCAGATGAACAAACCTGCTATGTAAACCAAAAAGATGTAAGCACAAAGTGTAGGGCACAACATGCGCTCATAAATCTTTCCATTATATATACTTTCTTTTATGCTGTTATAGGTCTTCCTTGTACAAGCATGGACATGGCAACGACTTTGTGTGCATTTGCTCACAGCAAATTGGCCAGTGTTACCTAGTGTTGATTTTTCAGTAACATTTCTAGTGTTAATTCAGGAGTTAAATGAACTGTAAGAGTGTTATTTTACAGTAGTGTAAAATAACTCCAGTGTTGGTGTTAATAAATAGTGTTGAGTGTGAGAGTGTGATTGTGTCAGTTTTACTCTGTGGAGAGAAAAACGGTCTCATCAAAACCAAGCCCATCATCAGATTGTCCAGCACGCTATATACTGCAGCTACACATCTTTGGGATTTTTTTTAGTATCTCAGTTTTTGCATTTACAGTGATTGATTGATTGATTGGATTAATCTTATGCTACACAAAGATATCAAATTTTTCTAAACTAATCCAATCAGATAGTTAGATTTATTGCTCCCATTACTGAAACAGTTGTTCCAGTTTCAATGTTTTAGGTAGTCTCATCACAATGTCCCTAAACTTAAGTAATTCTGAATGCAGGTTGTGGGAGAATAAAAATACCAACTGTTGGATGGCCTAACACGCTGACCAAACCAGACGAAAGCGAGCGCCGTCGTGCGCATGTTGATTTTGTACCCCCACACCAGACACGATAAGGACACGCAGGCTCAAATATCCAAACAAACTCTGAACCAATGATATTAATTTGGTGTTGCTAGCTAATTTGTCCTGTAATATAAACATTGGGTTGTTATTTTACCTGAAATGCACAGTTCACTCGAAAAGGCAAGGCACACTGGAAAATTATATTGGAAGCGTGGTTTAGTGGGGGTGTGGCTTTCAATTCTTTGTTTTTAGCCACCTGCAAATGGAAGTGTTGTACCAGTTTAAGTGGTCTATGGTTCTGTTAATTGAAAGTTTGAGCATGTCCACCGCCAGTCCTAAAGTCTTTGTAAATGCTAACATAACAGCTTTAGGCATTAAAGATTTATAAATATTATTGGAACGTCATTAATCCAAAACTAGTGATCTTGCCAAGAGGTACAGACGGACCTCTTCATGTAACGGTTAAAAATACCGCATAATGTACCTCCATTAATGCAAACTATATTCACTTCCTACTGTTAAAAAGACATATTGAGGTGTTATTGCTTTACAATAACAGTGTTAATTCCCTAACTGAGAAAGTGTAACAGCACTAAGCACAGTGTTAATTTAACACTGTAAAGTGTGGACTCGTACAGACATTTACCAATGTCAGTGTTGATTTAACACTGGGGAATTTGCTGAGCTGTAATGTCAGGGCAGCCCTGGCCATTACCATAAACTACTGTATTTAAACTCTTCCGAACGCATAATTTAGAAATCTCAGCAACAGCTCTACCGGTGCCGTTTATGTAACAGGTTCGTAATACCGATTTTACAAACTGAACATTTTGGACAGCAGAATAGTTTAAAGAGCAATTGGGAAAGAAGAAGATTGAGATTATGAGAAATTATGCCCAAACATATAGTGGTCCCTATAAGCTTGGGGCTGCCATTAATTTGACAGTATCTTACAGGCAAAATATTTAGGGGTTTTCATATTACAGTACAAAATATAAATATAAATATATAAATACAGTATCAAAACAAGTACTGTGTGATGACACACGGTACAATACTGTAAAATTGTCTATTATACAGTAAAAACGTAAATGCTACCGTAATTGGAATTAATGAATGGATTAATTAATCAAATTAATTGAGGGGAGAGGTTTGTATTTTACTGTAATTACAAGGGATTGGTGCAAGCAGGTTGGCTGCTTGATAAAGTGTCTACACATTACAACATATTAATGAATATTCGTTTTTTTAATATCACTTGCACTTGTAGATGCTTAAACTGGCACTGACTACACTGCAAAACAGACCAAAAGGACAAGGAAAAATGCTCAACCATTTATGGTTTAAGACTTGCTGCCACTGTAATCTGCCCCCTATACAGTGCTTCGGAAAGCATTCACGCCCCTTGAATTTTTCCACATTGTGCTGTGTTACAGCCTGAATTTAAAATAGATTCCATTTAGATTTGTCACTGGCCTATACACAATAAATCAAATTGTATTTGTGAAATGCGCTGAAAAACTGGTGTAGACCTTACCGTGAAATGCTTACTTACAAGCCCTTTAACGAACAAAGCAAGTAAGAAAAATAGTAACACAATAAAATAACAATAACATGGCTACATAAAAGGAGTACTGGTACCGAGTCAATATGCAGGGGTTTGGGTTAGTCGAGCTAACTGAGGTAATATGTACAGTGCATTAAATTTTTTACTTTTCAATCTACAATCAATACCCCATAATTACATTTTTGTAAATGTATTAAAAATGTTCAACTGAAACATCACATTTGCATAAGTATTCAGACACTTTACTCAGTACTTTGTTGAAGCACCTTTGGCAGTGATTACAGCCTCGATTCTTCTTGTGTATAACGCTACAAGCTTGACACACTTGTATTTGGGGACTTTCTCCCATTCTTCTCTGCAGATCCTCTCAAATTCTGTCAGGTTGGATGGGGAGCGTCACTGCACGACTATTTTCAGGTCTCTCCAGAGATGTTCGATTGGTTCAAGTCTGGACTCTGGCTGGGCCACTCAAGGACATTCAGAGACTTGTCCCGAAACCACTCCTGCGTTGTCTTGGCTGTGTGCTTAGGGTAGCTTAGCATCCGATTCATCGGACCACTTCCGTATTGAGCGCGTCACTGGTACTTCCTGATTGAGTTTTTGCTCGTAAGAAGGAATCAGGAGGATAACGTTATGGTCAGATTTGCTAAATGGGCAATGGAGAGGAGAGCTTTGTACGCATCTCTGTGTGTGGAGTAAAGGTGATCTAGTGTTTGTTTTCCTCAGTTGCACATGTGACATGCTGGTAGAAATTCAGAAAAACTGATTTCTGTTTTCCTGCATTAAAGTCCCCGGCCACAAGAATCGCCACCTTTGGATAATCATTTTCTTGTTTGCTTATGGCCTTATACAGATCGTTGAGTGGGGTCTTAGTGCCAGCATCGATTTGTGGTGGTAAATAGACAGCTACGAAGAATATAGATGAAAACTCTTTTGGTAAATAGTGTGGTCTACAGATTATCGTAAGGTACTCGAACGCAGGAGAGCAAAACCTTTAGACCTAGAGATTGCGCACCAGCTGTTGTTGATAAAGAGACACACACCACCACCCCTGATCTTACTGGAGGCTGCTATTCTGTCTAGCTGATCCACAGAAAACCCAGCTAACTGTATATTATATATACATATATGTCCTTGCTCAGCCACAACTCCGTGAAATATAGGATATTACAGTTTTTAATGTCTCGCTGATAGGATAGTCTCAAACGAGCTCATCCAGTTTATTCTCCAGTGATGGCACGTTTGCCAGTAGAACGGAGGTAAAGGCGAATAATCCACTCCCCGACGCAGTCAGCTCTTCATATGATTGACGGGGATTTGAGTATATCCTTCGCATCAGACTCATTAAAGAAAAAAATCATTGTCCAATTCTAAGTGAGTAACCACTGTTCTGATGTCCAAAACCTACTTTCAGTCATAGTAAACAGTGGCGGAAACATTATGTCCCAAAAAAGTTAAAAACAGTGCCCCAAATAAAATTAACACACAAAATAGCACAATTGGTCAGGAGCCCATAAAATGGTGGCCATCCCCTCCGGCGCCAATGTTAACTGACACCAGTTTTGACTTAAAGTGGCTTGAAAATCTATGGCAAGACTTGAAAATGGCTGTTTAGCAATGATCAACAACCAACTTGACAGAGCTTGAAGAATATTTAAAAAATTGCAAATATTGTACAATCTAGGTGTGCAAAGTTTAGAGATTTACCCAGTAAGACTCACAGCTGTAATTGCTGCCAAAGGTGATTCTAACATGCATTGAATACTTATGTAAGCAATATATTAGTGTTTATTTTTAATAACATTTTTACAAATGTTTGCATTTTTTTTCCACTTTGAAATGACAGAATATTTGGTGTGGATCATTGACCCCCCCAAAAAAAAAATCACAATTAAAAAGAATTCTAAGGGTGTGAATCTAAGGGTGTGAATACTTTCTGAAGGCACTGTACATTTTGAATTGATGAAGCACGTTAAATACATAAGAGTTAAATTGTTGCAGCATCCTCATCCAGGAGTGCAACAAATATAGTCTTACAAAGCACACCTCAAAATATGTTAATGAGCCAAACGCTCTAACCACTAGGCTACCTGCTGCCATATATGGTAGGGCACTGTATTCGGTGGTGTGGAATTACAGTACCATTCGAAATACAGCAATCTCCCACAATGCACCATCATTTACAGTATGCTGCACAGTGAAAAATATCCGATTTTTTTTACTGTTGATAATACATCAAATTACTGTATAAATTATAGTTTTCTGTTACAGTGTAGGTAGGCTGGTTCCTCACTTAAATTCACTGTGAATCTTTGATGCATAAAAAGCTAAAATTACATGATTTGTCATGGGTACGAGTCATAGCTTTCCAAACACTGAATTCAAAAAACACTCAGACTGCAAGTAGCCTAAATAAATAAACGCTAACTAAAATATAGTTGTTTTCCTGGTCGACCTATCTGACTGCTTCGGTCTAGTCCAGCTGTGATGCTCAGTATAAGTAAAGCGTCACTACAAAAGCTATCAAACACTTGTGTTGGAGAAAAAAAATGTTGAGTCACTCACCAAGTCTACCATGAAACAATCGCCCTATATTTCCCAATGTGGTAATACAACAACCTATGACAAAAACGCGCGTAATATTCCCGGTGGCAGAGAGTTTGGACACGCAGAGTGCGCGGCAGATGTCTCGAGCTCAGGGGAAACTTCTCATATGGATGAAGGCAGTAAAGCCACCGGTTATTAAAGGTCACAGAAGAAGGTATTTCTCAAAAGTTCTTCTTCCCGCCTCTTGTCATCATCACAGTTCCAATTATCTCAATATTTGACCTCTATCAGACCGAGTTTTCACAACATTCTCGCTGAGAAATGAAACAGTTTGGAACCTAAATCTGTTTGTGCAACCCTACACTGATTGTAGAATTTAGCTCACGCACGTGATAACACTTGAAAGGGAGAGAAGGAGAGCGCGGTATGGTGACATATGTATCCTAGTTCCAGAATTGATTCGCTCCAACGCAAAGCTTCTCGATGGACAAAAAGGCTAACGAAAATAAAACACCGTGGCGAGGTTATGTTGTTTTGAATTTGTTAACCGTTATTAGGTTGTGATTGAAAAGAGGTAAAGTGATGGTAAAGTCGTTCATTTTCAAAGGGGCGTTGCGGTGTTGGGCATGATCTTTTCACACAAGTTTAATACCAAAACATGTTCTAAGAATCCTAAATCATGCCAGACACTATTTAGCATGTCATGTGACGTCTGCAATGCAAGTTTGATGTCAGTGAGAGAAACAATAAGGCAAACAGATGTTATTGTGTGTATAATTGTTACATAGAATTGTCACATAACAAGGCAATAATACACCATAACAATTCTACTTATATAAAGTAGCCTAGTCCATATAATAATCTGGGTGGTTTGAGCCCTGAATGCTGATTGGCTGACATCCATGGTATATTTAAGCAATAAGGCAGGGGGTGCTATATGGCCAATATACCATGGCTAAGGGCTGTTCTTAGGCATGATGCTTTGGCCACATACCACAAACCCCTGAGGTTGTAATCAGTAATGTAACTTTTGGATTACCCAAACTCAAGTAACGCAATCTGATTACTTTGTTAGTTTTGGATTACTTTCCCATTAAGAATCAGAATCACCTTTATTCGCCAAGTACATTCACATACACTCAGAATTTTACTTGGTGATATGGTGCTGCTATAGTGATAGACAACATTTAGAGACATACAATTGTCCGGTATATGTCTCATCCCAAATCCTGATATTACCAGGTTCTGACCACTAGATGATGCTGTTCCTGCTATTATCCCCCAACGTTAAAGGGATAGTTCCCCCACATTATGAAATTACATTGGTTTCCTTGCCATGTAAGCAGTCTATTGACAAGTGTATGGCAACAACCCATGCTTTGGTTTTGTTGGCCACTATTTAAAATGCTAACTTTGTAGCATTTGTGGCACAAATCCAATACAAGTCAATGGTACCTACAGTGCCTTCGGGAAGTATTCAGACCCCTTGACCTTTTCCACATTTTATTAGGTTACAGCCTTATTGTAAAATGTATCAAATATTTTTCCCCCCCCTCATTGATCTACAAACAACACCCCATAATGACAAAGCAAAAACAAGTTTTTAGACATTTTTGCTAATTCATAAAAAATTCAAACTGAAATATTTATATAAGTATTCAGACCCTTTACTCAGTACCTTGTTGAAGCACCTTTGGCAGCGATTACAGCTTTGAGGCTTCTTGGGTATGACTCTACAAGCTTGGCACACCTGTATTTGGGGAGTTTCTCCCATTCTTCTCTGCAGATCCTCTCAAGCTCTGTCAGGTTGGATGGGGAGCATTGCTGCACAGCTATTTTCAGGACTCTCCAGAAATGTTTGATCAGGTTCAAGTCCGGGCTCTGGCTGGGCCACTCAAGGACATTCAGAGACTTGTTCCGAAGCCACTCCTGTATTGTCTTGGCTGTGTGCTTAGGTTAGTTGTCCTGTTGGAAGGTGAACCTTCGCCCCCAGTGTGTGGTCCTGAGCACTCTGGAGCAGGTTTTCATTAAGGATCTCTCTGTACTTTGCTCTGTTAATCTTTCCCTCGATCCTGACTAGTCTCCCAGTCCCTGCCGCTGAAAAACATCCCCACAGCATGATGCTGCCACCACTATGCTTCACCGTAGAGATGGTGCCAGGTTTCCTCCAGACGTGACGCTTAGCATTCAGGCCAAAGAGTTCAATCTTGGTTTCATCAGACCAGAGAATCTTGTTTTGCATGGTCTGAGAGTCTTTAGGTGCCTTTTGGCAAACTCCAAGCGGACTGTCATGTGCCTTTTACCGAGGAGTGGCTTCCGTCTGGCCACTCTACCATAAAGGCCTGATTGGTGGAGTGCTGCAGAGATTGTTGTCCTTTTGGCAGGTTCTCCCATCTCCACAGAGGAACACTAGAGCTCTGTCAGAGTGACCATCGGGTTCTTGGTCACCTCCCTAACCAAGGCCCTTCTCCCCCGATTGCTCAGTTTGGTCGGGCGGCCACCTGTAGGAAGTGTCTTGATGGTTCCAAACTTATTCCATTTAAGAATGATTGAGGCAACTATGTTCTTGGGGACCTTCAATGCTGCAGAAATGTTTAGGTACCCTTCCCCAGATCTGTGCCTCAACACAATCCTTTGTTGGAGCTCTAAGGACAATTCCTTTGACCTCATGGCTTGGTTTTTGCTCTGACAGGCACTGACAACAGTGGGACCTTATATAGACAGGTGTGTGCCTTTCCAAATCATGTCCAATCAATTGAAATTACCACAGTTGGACTCCAATCAAGTTGTAGAATCATCTCAAGAATGGTCAATGGAAACAGCATGCACCTGAGCTCAATTTAGAGTCTCATAGCAAAGGGTCTGAATACTTATGTAAATAAAGTATTTCTGTTTTTTATTTTTAATAAATTTGCACACGTTTCTAAAACCTGTTTTTGCTTTGTCATTATTGGGTATTGTGTGTAGATTGCTGAGGAAATATTTGTACTTAATCCTTTTTAGAATAAGGCTGTGATGTAACAAAATGTGGCACTGTATGTTAGCATTTTCAAGCTTCATGTTCAAATCATCATGAGAGTATCTAAAAATGGATTGTGTAACTCAATCATGTTACTTATAGATGATTTGGAAATGAAGCAAAACAATGCTAATAAAGGTATCATTGACTTGCATTGGACAAAGTGGTCAGAGAAAACCAAAGCATGGGTTGCTGTCATACCTTGTCCATAGACTGCTTACAGGGTAAGGAAACCAATATGTCATTTTGTAATTTGGGTGAACAATCCCTAATAGCAGGAACAGCACCAATCTGACATGGTGGGTGTCATGGCTTGCTGAAATGACATGGAACGACCCAGTAGCTTACAGACAGCATGGTATATTAGAAGTTGGATGTGTGTCATTATGTAATGTGTGCCATTATGTAATGACAGACAGTAAAATACAGTAAAATTGACTGTATTATACTGTAACAATTAAATTAAAAGTAGATGCAACCATAATCAGAATGAATTAATGGCCATTTATTGAGGGGAGTGGTTTATTTTTCACAGTATTTTACTGTAATTAGGGATTGGTGCACACAGGTTGGCTGCTAGGTAAAGTGTTTACACATTACAGTATATTAATGAATATTTGGTGATTTATATCACTTGCACTTCTAGAGGTCATAACAAAGGATTCCAAACTGGCAGCTACTACAGGGCAAAAACAGACCAAAAGGACATGGAAAAATGCTCAATCATTTAAGATGTAAGACTTGCTGCCACTCCAATCTGTCCCCTACACAAATTGATGGGGGGGGCTATAATCACATACGAGTTAAATTGGTACAGCATTCTCACTCATGGGTGCAACAAATACGGTGTATCCTCTTACAAGACACTCCTCAAAATATGTTAATGAGCCAGAAACAACAACACCATGCACCTCGTGGTCAAAAGGTTTTTGGTGCTCTAAAGATACGGTACTGTATTCTGTGGGGTGGTATTACAGTACCATTGCAAATACAGCAATTCTTTCCCCGTCCACAACATTTTCCCTCAACGCACCAAAATTTACAGAATTCCGCAGTAAAATGTTTCAGGGTATTTTACTGTTGATAATACCCCACATTACCATATCATTTACAGTTATCCATTACATTGTAATCAGATTACATGTAATCAGTTACTCCCCAACCCACACACATCTTTGTTTTACTATCCTTGTGGGGACCAAAAAACGTATTCCCATTCAAATCCTATTTTCCCTAACCCTAATTGTAACCCTAAACCTAACCCTTTAAAGGTGTGTATCAATTTAACCTTTTTATTTCTTCTTGAAATGAAAGATAAGGTCCTTATTCTTCCAAAACCGTACCGCAAGCTTTGCATGTTAATGTTCAGACCTTGTGTTGGGGCTTTAACAAAACTTTGTACAAAAGACTTTGTCCAATATAATGGAACGGAGACTCACGATCAAGGGCCAATTAAAAATGAGCTAGCAACAGCAAGCTAGGTAAATGTCCATGAATGTTTCATGTGTGTTTCAACATGGCCCAAATTAATAGTTGGTTCACAATTGTTTTTTGTATTTTAACCTGCGTGTCATGAGAACTTCTGGAGGGCATATGCAAAAATCAACATGCGCACGATTTGGTCAGAGACAGTTTGGTCAAGGTGTAAGCCTAAAGTAGTCTTCTTCCTCATGGGAACCAGCGAAATGTCCCCACTTGTCAGAATTGTCCTTGCGAAGACTTCTGGTCCCCACAATGATAGTAAAACCACACACACACACACAGTGGGGCATGCGTGTGTATGTACACTGTACATACACACGCATGCGGGTCAAATGGTGTTTCCTGTGTTGTCGATATGATATGCCTTATCATTAAACTAATTTGCAATGCACTGCACATTCATGGAATGACCCTAAATGTAATTCACCCCAGTATTCTAAAGGACATGTAGGGCTTACTCATGCTGGAGATAAATGACATTCCTAAATTTTGACTCAATGAGACGTGTCTGGAAAATGTGTCCACAAAGCAACTCTGACGTCAATGGGACCAAGCTGAATAAAATGTGAAATAGATAAAGGTTCTAAATAGGCCTAGATATTTTTTTCAGAGCGAACAGAAGCAGTATTCATCTCCTGGTCATTAATCTGCAGTCATCTGCATCTGATCTAGCCATGTCTTGAAAATATCCCCTACATGGTTCTATTTCAACCAACATTGGACCAAAAGACTGTCTCTGAATTGTGCTGAAGGGTGCTATACCGGATGCTCTATAGGCTTAGTATTTACACCTCAATCACACCTACAGAGTCATTGTATTTTGGTACATCAGAAGAGTTTTAGCCAATCAGTTGTGTTGAGACAAGGTAGGGATGGTATAGAGAAGATAACCCTGTTCGGTAAAATACCAAGTCCATATTATGGCAGGAAACAGCTCAGATAAGCAAATAGAAACAACCGTCCATCATTACTTTAAGACATGGTCATTCAATGCAGAACATTTTAAGTACTTTGAAAGTTTCTTCAAATGCAGTCACAGAAACCATCAAGCGCTCTGATGAAACTGGCTCTCATGAGGACCGCCACAGGAAAAGAAGATCCAGAGTTACCTCTGCTGCAGAAGATACGTTAATTAGAGTTATCAGCCTCAGAAATGCAGCCCAAATAAATGCTTCACAGAGTTCAAGTAACAGACACACCTCAACATCAACTGATTAGAGGAGACTGCGTGAATCAGGCCTTCATGGTCGAATTGCTGCAAAGAAACCACTACCAAAGGACACCAATAAGAAGAAGATATTTGCTTGGGCCAAGAAACACGAGCAATGGACATTAGACTGGTGGTAATCTGTCCTTTGGTCTGATGAGTCCAAATTTGAGATTTTTGGTTCCAACCGCCATGTCTTTGTGAAATGCAGAGTAGGTGAACAGATGATCTCTGCATGTGTGGTTCCCACCATGAAGCATGGAGGAGGAGGTGTGATGGTGTGAATTTATTTAGAATTGTATTTATTTAGATTTATTTAGCACACTTAACCAGCATGTCTACCACAGCATTCTGCAGCGATACGCCAGTGGCATCATCATTTGTTTTTCTAAAGGACAATGACCAAAAACACACCTCCAGGCTGTGTAAGAGCTATTTGACCAAGAAGAAGAGTGATGGAGTACTGCATTAGTTGACCTGGCCTCCACAATCACCCGACCTCAACCTAATTGTGATGGTTTGGGATGAGTTGGACTGCAGAATGAAGGAAAAGCAGCCAACATGTGTGGGAACTCCTTCAAGGCTGTTGGAAAATCAGTCTTTATGAAGCTGGTTGAGAGAATGCCAAGCGTGTGCAAAGCTGAAATCAAGGCATGGCTACTTTGAAGAAAATACAAATATAAAATATATTATATTGCTTAACACTTTTTTGGTTACTACATGATTCCATATGTGTTGTTTCATAGTGTTGATGCCTTCACTATTATTCTACAATGTAGAAAATAGTAAAAACTAAAGAAAAACCCTTGAATGAGTAGGTGTGTCTAAACTTTAGATTGGGACTGTATTTCCAGATGATGCTGCGTACCATTTTGCGCAATGACGCTGTAGGTGTGATGCAGGCATTAGGCCATGTCTCTGAGGCACAGGTCACTCGACCCAGATTAAACCTACTGTACCTGGACACAGAGGTATTCCCAGAGGAGAGGTGGCTTTTTAAAATCTACATCCAAGAAACCAAATGAGTGTGTTTTGCCATCAAGTTGCTTTAAATCAACTTATCGAATTGCAGAATTTTATAGTGCAAGATCCCTAAGCGTGGCTCAAACCTTGGTCACCATGATCGAGGGCAGGAGTCGTGACTGCTGCTCCAAGAAACCTAACTTGTTTGGTGGAACGGTTATCGGTTTTATAAACACTAGGCTTGCTACCCCTAAAAAAGCTACCTTCCCCCAACAAACTTTCTTTCAAGTCCCTTCACATGTCTGACATGACAAGGTCATCTTACCAGGTTCTCTTCACTTCTGACACCATTGTAGCGTGTCAGCGGGAGTGTGTCCTCAAGCACGACTTGAAGCAGGTTGCTTTGTCCCAGGGCAGCGGCTTTTGACACCTGGACATGCTCCAAGAAAGCTAGTTCCCTTGGGGGAGCGATTATTGGTCTTATTAACTCTTGGTTTGTTGGGTTTGTTAAAATACTTCCCTCACATGTGACACTGACCCCTCAGTGACATCTATTTAAAAAAATGAGTGAGGAATAAGTAGGAACAAATAGCCTTGGATATTACACACACACTACTCAACTCTTGAAGTGTTTATTTGTGTTTGTATATATATGTGTATATATAGCCTGTGATTGCATCGATTGCTTCTAATCTAATCTATCATTCACTCTAAAAACAAATGGTTCTATATAGCGCCAAATAAGAGTTCTTACGATAGCGGATCTGTTTATGGAGCTATAAAGAACCCTTTCCGAAGGTTCTATAAAGAACCACTAAAAAAGGTTAGAGCATCAAAAAGGGTTCTGGTATCATTACGACCCTTTTTGGTGCCACAGAGAACCCTTTTTAAATAATCTTTATAAATCCTTAATGGAGAATTGTTCTATTAAGAACCTATCTCAACAAAGAACCTTTTGAAGAACCATACAGTGGCTCTTATTCTGGTTAGCCACACAGTAAAAAAATGTAACATACTGGCAAACAGTTCCCTTTAAGATACTGTAAAAAAAAAAAGTACAGTATGTTACGGTAAATTCCAAAGAAACTTTGGTTTAACAGTAGATTACTGTAAAGAAGTGCTGTCTCCCTGGAACAATTGATTATTTATTTTTTAAATGTCCAATAGAATCAGACATCCTCCCCAGACCTAGTGATGTTGCTCTAGGTCTGGGATTTCAGAGACCACTATCTATCACTAGCTAACAGGGAAGAAGTACAACCTACAAGACATAAATAGCTCCTAGCTTCCCATACATTGGCTACTTTCTGCCTCTACACTGTAAAACATTTCCTGTAAAATGTACAGTAATTTACTGGCAGCAATTAGCCAGTAAGTAACAGTAATCCATTTTACGGTAATCCATGTTAATGTACAAACATTTTTACTGTAATCAAATGTACAGTCTATTACTGGAATTACTGAATGCAGCTGTTGCTGTAGTTAAGAATACATTGGTCAACAAAATAATTTTATTTACAACAAGATATCTTATTATATATCTCTGACCATCTCTGGATAGTGCCAATACAATACTGAGATATTCATGGTAACTTGATACCAGAGCAATGAAACACAGTATAATACAGTAAAAGTGTAAACTGAAAGAAAAATAATTATACAGTATTTTACTGCAATTACAAGTGATTAGAGCAAGCAGGTTGGCATTTGCATTTTACAGCATATTAACGATTACTAGGTGTTTTATATCACTTATACTTCTAGAGGCCTAAACAAAGGCTTCCAAACTGGCCATGATTACAGAGCAAAACAGATCGAATGGACATGGGTAAATAATTAATCCACCTGACAGGTGTAGCATATCAAGAAGCTTATTAAACAGCATTATCATTACATAGATTCACCTTGTGCTGGGGACATTAAAAGCCCACTCTAAAATGTGCATTTTTGTGATGCAACAAAATGCCACAGATGTCTCAAGTTTTGAGGGAGGGTGCAATTGGCATGCTGACTGCAGGAATGGCCAACATAGCTGCCAGAGAATGTAATGTTTCTGTCTACCATAAATCGCCTCCAACGTCATTTTACAGAATTTGGCAGTACGTCCAACCAGCCTCAAAACTGCATACCACGTGTAACCACACCAGCTCAGGACCTCTAGATCCGGTTTCTTCACCTGCGGGATCGTCTGGGGAGGGGGCGTTCTGAGGAGTATTTCTATCTGAAATAAAGCCCTTGTGAGGAAAGACACATTCTGATTCTGATTGGCTCCCCAGTGGGTGAGCCTATGCCCTCTCAAGCCCACCCATGGCTGCATCCCTGCCCAGTCATGCCTAATGAATTTATTTAAATTTACTGATTTCCTTCAATGAACTGTAACTAAGTAAAATCTTTGAAATTGTTGCGTGTTGCATTTATAGTTTTTGTTCAGTATAAATTTCATTGTTAGAGAACTACAAACACATATCAATTCAATTGTTACAGGACTCTTACTAACGGGTGCAACAAATATAACCACTTACAAGGCACCCCTTAAAATATGTTTATGAGTCAGCGATTCTTTCTCCTCCCACAATATTTCTCCACAATGCACCATCATTTACAGTATGCTGCAGTAAATATATAGCAAAACAACTATACAGTACTTTATTGTTTAATTGTATTCAAAATGAAATCAGCAATTGCTAATAGTGAATATTTAACTGTATATTACAGCATACCAACTGATGTTTGCAAATTAGGCCTTAACAAAGGCTTCTAAACTGACAGTGACTAAAGAGCAAAAGGATATGGTTTGCTTAAAGGTTTGAGACTTGCTGCCTCTCTGATCTTCTTCTACATAAATGTAATTGCTAGGGAACCACTACCACATATCACTTTAATTGGTACAGCACTGAGGTGTCCAACAAATATAGCCTCTTACAAGACATCTCAATATATGTTAATAAGTGAGAAACAACAATACCACGCACCCCCTACTGTTCAAAAGGCACACAAAAAAATGTGGTATGGTACTGTATTCTGATTTACAGTAAATCACTGGCAGCAATTGGCCAGTAACTTACTGTAGAGTTACAGGACAATATTTGTAGATTTCCTAAAATACAGTATATTTCCATATTCTGTGGGGGTACAGCATTCTCACTCACGGGTGCAACAAATATAGCCTCTTACAAGGCACACCTTCAAATATTTTAATGAGTACTGTTGATTTATACTGTAAAACACATTTACAGTATATTACTGTGCATTCTACAGTGTTTTACTGTTAAAGTGACAGAAAGGTCTTACAATGTGCTGTAAAACAAATGTATGCTATTTTTCTGTGCATTCTACAGTAATATACTATATTCAGTTTTAATAGCATTATACTGTTGATTAATACAGCAAGTTACTGATAAAATTACAAAAATGTCTAACAGTGTAATACTAAAACTGAAACTAAATAATACAAAAATGAAATAGGAATGTTTTTATCAAACTAAAACTGAACAAAAAATAGTAAATCAAGTCAGAAAACTAACTGAAACTAAATTGAAATTCAATTTTAAAAAAATCTAAAAACAAATGGAAATAAAAGCTTGATAATAAAAGCTTATATTAGAAATATTGGGTAAAGAAATGTACCATTATACCAGGGGCCCTATTCAATCTGTATCAGCGAAGCAATAGAAATGTATAGGGAACATTGCCTTTAAATTCCAATCACACTGTAATGCTGAACCTCAGCGATATGTATTGAATAGAGCCCTAGATTATCCACACATCTACCCTAAAAGGGACCGAATAATACAATCTGAGATGTGTACCTCTGAAAGTACATTATGTATGTGCATTTCGATCTTTTTGTATACCTGCGAACAATACTCTACACTAACCGTACCTTTTTTTCTGAGAGTGCATGTTGTTATGTGTCTTATACGTACCAACCAGTCACCACATATGAAGTTAACTCTTAGGAAATAAAAGTGATTTATATTGAATCACATAGGGTTCACCACCTCCTAATAATTTATCAGCATATTATTATATATTTTGTTAACCTTTATTGAACTAGGCAAGTCAGTTAAGAACAAATTCTTATTTACAATGACAGCTGGGCCAATTGTGCGCCGCCTTACGGGACTCTCAATCACAGCCGGATGTGATGCAGCCTGGTTTCAAACCAAGTACTGCAGTGATGCCTCTTATACTGAGATGCGGTGTCTTTAGACCACTGCACCACTCAGGAGTATGCATACTTACTGAGATTCATTTCACTCAAACTGTCATTTAAGAAGTAGGGACATGACTTAAAAACAACCATAGGAGTTGGCAAGACAGCACAAACATATCTGGGACCACCATCCCATGCTACTGTAGGCAGGCCTATAGGCATTACACTCAAATACTTGTGATTTATTGTTTTGAACCAGAGCTGTTAACAGAACTCTCAAGGATCACATAGATGTGGTGAAGAGGTAGCCTAGTGGTGAAAGTGTTGGGCCAGTAACTGAAAGGTTGCTAGATCAAATCCCTGAGCTGACAAGGTAAAAATCTGTCATTCTGCCCCTGAACAAGGCAGTTAACCCACTGTTCTTAGGCTATCATTGTAAATAAGAATTTGTTCTAAACTGACTTGCCTAGTTAAATAAAGGTTAAATAGAGGTCAATGGAAACTTGTAGGGGAAAGATCCTGACTATCCTCACTGCCCCCCAGCAAAATTAGGCTATTGTATATATGTGTATTTCATACTATGTTCAGGTAAAAATAGGATCAACTGCATTACAGTTAAAAACGACTGACTACCACCACCGATTTCGCTAAGCTACCGGCTTAATCAAATGGGACTACTTCTAAATGTTACGCATTTAAAACAGCCAAATATATCAAAATCGGACTTTAGTAACCATATTGGGCCTGTTACAATAAATCAATCATGACGGATTTGACAGATATATCAGTTTGTTGAATGTGCGCCAACCTGGCATCCTTCTATCCACCATGGTCTGCGATCCATTGACCTCTTCACCGCATCTGTGGAGTTGCAATTGTGTCCTGTGTTTTTCTGCTGCCATGGCGACCATCTGTAGCAGTAGTAAGGAATGAGTGAGAATTTGGTGGGTTGGAATAAGTGCATCGGATGCATTTCTGTTCCTGCCAATCCATGATCACCACCCTTAATGTATTCACAGACTCTTATCCATGTTGGCCTATCTTTACGATGCCAGATTCAGAGGGGATAAGCATGATATGCAAAGCTGTATTCAGGGCGTGCACCGGTGTGGCTATAGTTGAGCGGTTATCAAGGCGCCCTGCTGTGCATTAAGCAGGGATCCCTAGAGAGGGATTTGAGCAGAGATTAAACCTGTCAAGCCTCTCTCTTCTACAATACACTGGAGGAATAACCTCCCCTCAGCCAGCAGCCATACAGAAGAAAGCTAATTTCCCAACCTCCTCCGCTCCCCTCTGTGCTTTCACTCAACCTTGAATTCTGACAAGGATGTAAGTCATTGTCTCCTACTGACAACACTACTAATTGTGGGTTATTTAACTGATTGCTGAAATCCGATAAGGATCTTTCTATATACTGTAGTGTAATTTGTCTCCTAGAGATATAGCCTATTCTTCATACCTTGCAGACAAATCCAAATTAGTAGATAGGTACAGGTTTCAGCACATACTGACTGAATACAAACTCTATGTTATGTGAATCACCCCTGATCAAGCTGCAAATTGTCAATATTCACCATACTTGGGTCCAATAGATAAATCAAGTGCACCCCAAGTTTTTGAAATGAATTGTATATGACCAAGTTCTATTATTCATATAGTATGATAATCTCAATATGTTCGGAGTCCCAATTCACTTCCACTTCCTCCACATATGTTGCAAGAGAAGAGAAGCATCTTGGGCCCCTTGTGTTTTACAGTATAATGACTTTCTGTGGGGACGATGACGCTCTGTTCCAGACAAGTCAACAACCACCTTCTGTCAGCTCCGTGGTTTTTCTTTCTTTTTTTCAACCCACCGCCACCACTGCCCTTTTCCAGACCACAACTTAATTAGGAAATGCTTAGTATCTCGTAATAGAGTGAGCACGAGGATCTGGCAAGCGCACGTGACATTTAGTACACATCTGGAGATTACTATAGGCCTATGCTCAATCAGGTGCGTTGTTAGATGAATTTAGTTCATATGTGTTCATTAATCAATTCAATTAAAACACTCTGTCCGTTTCTAAGAATTTGTAAGGTTCTTATTTGCCTAAAAGGGACAGCGACCAGCCATCAAAATGAATCAATAGCGTTTATTCTCGAGAGCTCTGAACATAATCACATGTACATTAGTTTATAAATCACACATAGCGTCATGTCGTACGAAATGTCCCTCCTCCTCTTGGACAATGACAAAGCTGCTTTTCAATTCAATTCCAACACATACATATTTCTTATCTTATGCTACCATATGTTACACAATCTACTGCACGCCCAATGGGTTTCTCCTCTCCCTGGTTGGGGACCAGACATATTTCCTGTTGTTAGTTTCACTGTGATCACAAGTTGTCTGTTAAACCTTCCTCTTGGCCTATGTACAAACATATTCTTCAACAGACAACATATATCTTCTGTTAGTTATAACTCTATGCCAAATGTATGCATTATTTAGTCATTATTGATAAAAATCCTTCAACATGCGTCTAGATTATCATGAGATGGAAACTACAGGCGCGGTACCTTACTTGGGATGGATGGCCTCATAGTAATGGCTGGAATGGAATGAATGGAATGGCATCAACACATCGTTTTCATGTGTTTGATAGCATTCCATTAAGTTCATTCCAGTCATTATTATGAGCCATCCTCCTGTGGTGGAAACCGAATACCTTTTTGACCCAGATCTGAACAAAAACTTAACTGCAAATCAGTTATTAAGAACAAATTCCTATTTACAATGACGGCCTACCCCGGACGATGCTGGGCCAATTGTGCACCACCCTGTAGGACTCCCAATCACGGCCAGATGTGATAGAGCCTGGATTCAAACCAGGGACTGTAGTAACGCCTCTTGCCCTGAGTTTCAGTGCCTTAGACCGCTGAGCCACTCACTTCTAAATTTGACAGTTGGAGAATGTGGATGAAAGTCTAATTCTGCAGCGAGACAAATCTTGTTGGCATAGGTGGGTGCAAGTGTGTGCGCGGCCATACACGTACATGTGTGGCTGTGCATATGTGCTTTCCTCCGTACATGAGTGTGTGTACACAGTGCCTTCGGAAAGTATTCAGACCACTTTACTATTTTCCACATTTAGTTATGTTACGGCCTCATTCTAAAATTGATGAAAGAAATGTTTTCCCCCTCATCAATCTACACACAAAACCCCATAATGACAAAGCAAAAACAAGTTTTTAGACATTTTTGCAAATGTATGACAAATAAAAAACTGAAATATCACATTTATATAAGTATTCAGACCCTTTACTCAGTACTTTGTTTGTATTTGGTATTTTATTAGGATCCCCCATTAGCTGTTGCAAAAGCAGCAGCTACTCTTCCTGGGGTCCAACACAAAACATGAAACACAATACAGAATGACATACAGAACATCATTAGACGAGAACAGCTCAAGGACAGAACTACATACATTTTTAAAAAGTCACACGTAGCCGACATATCAATACACACAAACTATCTAGGTCAAATAGGGGAGAGGCCTTGTGCCGCGAGGTGTTGCTTTATCTGTTTTTGGAAACCAGGTCTGCTGTTTATTTGAGCAATATGAGATGGAAGGAAGTTCCATGCAATAAGAGCTCTGTGTAATACTGTACGTTTTCTTGAATTTGTTCTGGATTTGGGGACTGTGAAAAGACCCCTGGTGGCATGTCTGGTGGGATAAATGTGTGTCAGAGCTGTGTGTAAATTGACTATGCAAACAATTTAGGATGTTCAACACATTGTTTCTTATAAAAAGAAGAAGTGATGCAGTCAGCCTCTACAACTCTTAGCCAAGAGAGACTGGCATGCATAGTATTAATATCAGCCCTCTGATTACAATTAAGAGCAAAACGTGCCGCTCTGTTCTGGGCCAACTGCAGCTTAACTAGATCTTTCCTTGCAGCACTGGACCACACGGATTGGACATTAATCAAGATTAGACAAAACTAGATCCTGCAGAACTTGTTTTTTGGAGTGTGGTGTCAAAAAAGCAGAGTACCTCTTAATTACGGCTAGACCGCTCCCCATCTTTACAACCACTGAATCTACAGACGAAGTCACAAGTTTACATACACTTAGCTTGGAGACATTAAAACTAGTTTTCAACCACTCCATAAATGTCTTGTTAACAAACTATAGTTTTGGTAAGTCGGTTAGGACATGTACTTTGTGCATGACATAAGTAATATTTCCAACAATTGTTTACAGAGAGATTATTTCACTTATAATTCACTGTATCACAATTGCAGTGGGTCAGAAGTTTACATACACTAAGTTGACTGTGCCTTTAAACAGCTTGGAAAATTCCAGAAAATGTCATGGCTTTAGAAGATTCTGAAAGGCTAATTGACATAATTTGAGTCAAATGGAGGTGTACCTGTGGATGTATTTCAAGGCCTACCTTCAAACTTAGTGCCTCTTTGCTTGACAAAATCAAAATAAATCAGCCAAGACCCCACAGAGAAAAATTGTAGACCTCCACAAGTCTGGCTCATCCTTGGGAGCAATTTCCAAACGCCTGAAGGTACCATGTTCATCTGTATAAACAATAGTACGCAAGTATAAACACCATGGGACCACGCAGCCGTCATACCGCTCAGGAAGGAGACGCGTTCTGTCTCCTAGAGATGAACGTATTTTGGTGCAAAAACTGCAAATCAATCCCAGAACAACAGCAAAGGATCTTGTGAAGATGCTGGAGGTCACAGGTACAAAAGTATCTATATCCACAGTAAAACAAGTCCTATATCGACATAACCTGAAAGGCTGCTCAGCAAGGAAGAAGCCACTGCTCCAAAAATGCCATAAAAAAAGCCAGACTACGGTTTGCAACTGCACATGAGGACAAAGATCGTACTTTTTGGAGAAATGTCCTCTGGTCTGATGAAATAAGAATAGAACTGTTTGGCCATAATGACCATCGTTATGTTTGGAGGAAAAAGTGTGACGCTCAATCCTATAGAAAATGTGTGGGCAGAACTGAAAAAGTGTGTGTGAGCAAGGAGGCCTACAAACGTGACTCAGTTACACCAGCTCTGTCAGAAGGAATAGGCCTAAATTCACCCAACTTATTGTGGGAAGCTTGTGGAAGGCTACCCAACACGTTTGACCCAAGTTAAACAATTTAAATGCAATGCTACAAAATACTAATTGAGTGTACGTAAACTTCTGACCCACTGGAAATGTGATGAAAGAAATAAAAGCTGAATTAAATCATTCTCTCTACTATTATTCTAACATTTCACATTCATCAAATAAAGTGGTGATCCTAACTGACCTAAGAGGGAATTTTAATAGGATGAAATGTCAGGAATTGTGAAAAACTTAGTTTAAATGTATCTGGCTAAGGTATATGTAAACTTCCGAGTTCAACTGTATATGTTTTGACAATGACAGTTTACAATCTAAGGTAACTTCAAGTAATTTAGTCTCCTCAACTTGTTCAACCGCCACACCATTCATTACCAGATTCAGCTGAGGTCTAGCACTTAAGGAATGATTTGTACCAAATACAATGCTCTTAGTTTTAGAGATGTTCAGGACCAGTTTATTACTGGCCACCCATTCCAAAATAGACTGCAACTCTTTAAGGGTTTCAGAGACTTCATTAGCTGTGGTTGCTGATGAGTATATGGTTGAATCATCAGCATACATTGACACACATGCTTTGTTTAATGTACAGCACCAAGGCGTCTTGGGTATGACGCTACAAGTTTGGCACACCTGTATTTAAATCAAATCCAATTTTATTAGCAGTTGGAGAATGTGGATGAAGCTGTGTGCTTAGGGTCGTTGTCCTGTTGGAAGGTGAACCTTCGCCCCAGTCTGAGGTACTGAGTACTCTGGAGCAGGTTTTCATCAAGGATCTCTCTGTACTTTGCTCAATTCATCTTTGAGATGGTTGTCCTACTAGAAGTTTCTTTCGATCTCCACAGAGGAAATCTAGAGCTCTGTCAGAGTGACCATCGGGTTCTTGGTCACCTCCCTGACCAAGGCCCTTTTCCCTTGATTGCCCAGTTTGGCCGGGCGGCCAACTCTAGAAAGAGTCTTGGTGGTTCCAAACTTATTCCATATAAGAATGATGGAGGCCACTGTGTTCTTGGGGACCTTCAGTGCTGCAGAAATGTTTTGGTTGAATTTACCACAGGTGGACTCCAATCAGGTTGTAGAAACATCTCAAGGATGATCAATGGAAACATTGATGCACCGGAGCTCAATTTTGAGTCTCATAGCAAAAACTGTTTTTGCTTTGTCATTATGGGGTATTGTGTGTAGATTGATAAGGATTTTTAAAAATCCGTTTTAAAATAAATACATTAACAATTTTCTAAAATGTGAAAAAAAGATGAATATTTTCCAAAGGCATTGTATGTGTGAGTCCTTAATTACCAGGCATATGTGATCTCGTGACTGATGCTCCCATCTCTCAGTCTCTCTACATCTCTTGCCGGGCCCATTCCCATGGTCATTAACAGTACTTCTGCTAGATCTCAAGAGGGGAAGAGATTAGAGCAGAGGATGAAGGGAGGAACACAAACTATCTGAGAGCGAGAGAGAATGGGGAAGAGAGGAAGGGAAAGAGAGCAGCGGGCTACAGAGTGAGAGGGAAAGGGGGGCGGAAGGGTGAGAAAGCGAACAGGGAGAGAGAAAAAGAAAGACAGAGAGAGAAGAGAGTGCGAGAGGGCAGGGAGAGCAGACCAGAGAGAGAGAGAGAGAGAGAGAGAGAAGAGAGAGAGCTAGGGAGAGAGTGGTAGACAGAGAGTCATGTGATGTCTCACTGCAGACTAAATTTGATTGTTAGACAAAGCTTTCATTATTCCACGTTCTTCAAGAGTAATTACGTTAACCCTAGAAGCTAATCTTAGGTCAGTTTTGCTCACCCCCACCCTAATGGTTAGGGTTAGGAATTGGGGATTGTAAACTGATCCTAGATCTGTGCCAGCTGCCTAAGGGCTTTACCTAACCTCTGGAAAGTCCTCCAGTGAGTGTCAGGCAGGGCAGCACGGCCAGTAACATGTCTCGGCAATTACTTTTTAGTTACCAAAGTAATTACAGAGCAATTACAGTACCACTCAAAGGTTTGGAAACACCTACTCATTTCAGGGTTTTTATTTATTTGTACTATTTTTTACATTGTACAATAATAGTGAAGACATCAAAACTATGAAATAACACAAATGGAATCATGTAGTAAAATATTTGAGATTCTTCAGTATCAACCCTCTGCCTTGATGACAGCTTTGCACACTCTTGGCATTCTCTCAACCAGCTTCATGAGGTTGTCATCTAGAATGCATTTCAATTAACAAACAGATCATCGACCATTTCGAATCCCCCCTCTCCTTCCAGACTCACATTAAGCATCTCCAATCCAAAATTAAATCTAGAATCGTCTTCCTATTTTGCAACAAGCCTCTTTGCCTCATGCTGCCAAACATACCCTCGTAAAGCTGACTATCCTACCGATCCTTGACCTCGGCGATGTCATTTAGAAAATAACCTCCAACACTATACTCAGCAAACTGGATGTAGTCTATCACAGTGCCATCCGTTTTGTCACCAAAGCCACATATACTACCTACCACTGTGACCTGTATGCTCATGTTGGCTGGCCCTCGCTACATATTCGTCTCCAAACCCACTGGCTCCAGGTCATCTACAAGTCTTAAGCCCCGCCTTATCTCAGCTCACTGGTCACCATAGCAACACCCACCCGTAGCACGCGCTCCAGCAGGTATTTTTCACTGGTCATCCCCAAAGCCAACACCTTTTTTGGCCGCTTTTCCTTCCAGTTCTCTGCTGCCAATGACTGGAACGAATTGCAAAAATCACTGAAGATGGAGACTTATATCTCCCTTACTAACTTTAAGCATCAGCTGTCAGAGCAGCTTACCGATAACTGTACCTGTACACAGCCCATCTGTAAAAAGCACACCGAACTACCTCATCCCCATATTGTTATTTGTGTTGTTGTTGCTCTTTTGCACCCCAGTATCTCTACTTGCACATCATCATCTGCACATCTATCACTCCCGTGTTTAATTGCTAAATTGTAATTACTTCGCCACTATGGCATATTTATTGCCTTACCTCCCTAATCTTACTACATTTGCACACACTTTACATAGATATTTCTATTGTGTTATTGACTGTACGTTTGTTTTATCCCATGTGTAACTCTGTGTTGTTGTTTTTGTCGCATTGCTTTGCATCAGATGCTGCATCAGATGACCTGGCCTCCACAATCACCTGACTTCAACCCAATTGAGATGGTTTGGGATAAGTTGGACTGCAGAGTGAAGTAAAAGCAGCCAATAAGTGCTCAGCATATGTGGGAACTCCTTCAAGACTGTTGGAAAAGCATTCCAGGTGAAGGTGGTTGAGAAGAGTGTGCAAAGTTTTCCTCAAGGCAAAGGTTGGTTACTTTGAAGAATCTCAAATATAAAATATATTTTGACACTTTTTTGGTTACAACATGATTCCATAGGTGTTATTTCATAGTTATTATTCTACAATGTATTCTACAATGTAGAAAATAATAAAAATAAAGAAAAAACCTTGAATGAGTAGGTGTGTCCAAACTTTTGTCTGGAACTGGACATGTGAGGGTAACTTGGTGTTAAGTGCTGCCTCAATCCCTTTGTCTTTGAGTCGAGACAACACAACCGCATTAAAAACTGCCAGATCACCATTATTTTAGATTAGTGAATGAGGAAGTGAAGGGGTTACAGGTCAGGGTTCAAGCCATGGCTGGCTGATCTGACTGATCCCTATGGTGGAAGGGAGACCTGTTGATGTTAATTACCTTCAGCTCCACATAGCTCAGGTCTCAGGATCAAAAGACAGAGACCAGTGTGTTTGGCAGACCTGGGTTTAAATGATGTCTGTTCTTTTTCAAATACATTAGCTGAGTTTGATTGAGCTTGCGTGATGCAATGGAGCCAATGAAATAGTCTCAAAAGTGCAAACCCACCCATATGGCATCTCGCACTCCAGGCATACTCAATCCAACGCTCAAAAGAGTACTTGACGGAAAACCAATACTGTTGGAACCCAGGTAGGTCTCGTGGATGGTGGCTAATCTGGTATAGAAAGTGTTAAACCCCGGCCGTCAGAGTATAAAGCTACGCTTTAAGACAAATCCTCAACTAATGAGTCAGGCATAAGCTCGTAACATAGCCAGCTTTTTTCTCTTTTAATCCCTCCATACTGACACGTCACTACTGTTTATATCTCAATAACATCTTATAACAGGGTGGGAAGAGAATGGGATCTTTCTAGTGTTAGGTTCTAGTTTTCAGAGTACAAACTCAACAGACACTATGCAAGCTTTAAACCAAGTTTATTCTGCCCAGAGGGTCAATACAGCTGCATTAGACAAAGACATGGTTTCACCCGTGGTAGTGTACACATACCCCACCTTGGGCGGAGTCTCCTCCTCACCCATGGTAGTGTACACATACCCCACCTTGGGCGGAGTCTCCTCCTCACCCGTGGTAGTGTATACATACCCCACCTTGGGCGGAGTCTCCTCCTCACCCGTGGTAGTGTATACATACCCCACCTTGGGCGGAGTCTCCTCCTCACCCGTGGTAGTGTACACATACCCCACCTTGGGCGGAGTCTCCTCCTCACCTGTGGTAGTGTATACATACCCCACCTTGGGCGGAGTCTCCTCCTCACCCGTGGTAGTGTACACATACCCCACCTTGGGCGGAGTCTCCTCCTCACCCATGGTAGTGTACACATACCCCACCTTGGGCGGAGTCTCCTCCTCACCCGTGGTAGTGTATACATACCCCACCTTGGGCGGAGTCTCCTCCTCACCCGTGGTAGTGTATACATACCCCGCCTTGGGCGGAGTCTCCTCCTCACCCGTGGTAGTGTACACATACCCCACCTTGGGCGGAGTCTCCTCCTCACCCGTGGTAGTGTATACATACCCCACCTTGGGCGGAGTCTCCTCCTCACCCGTGTAGTGTATACATACCCCACCTTGGGCGGAGTCTCCTCCTCACCCGTGGTAGTGTACACATACCCCACCTTGGGCGGAGTCTCCTCCTCACCCGTGGTAGTGTATACATACCCCACCCTGGGCGGAGTCTCCTTCTCATCCCTACACATTGCATCCTTATTGCTAGGCAGGGAGCTAAGAGATATGGGACTTAAACGGTTCCTCCCTTTATCAATACTGCCACGTGTGACTGTTTTCCCTGCACTCAGCCCCTCCCAAACTTCATTATGGCACCCCTCATGTCTCTTTTAGAACTAATGATTCATAATAGTTAAAGCTCAAAAACCAAAACTATCACTAGTATGCTATGATGTTGCCAAAAATTAATTAATTTAACTAGGCAAGTCAGTTAAGAACAAATTCTTATTTACAATGATGGCCTACCGGGGAACAGTGGGTTAACTGCCTTGTTCAGAGGCGGAACGATTTTAAAAAACTTCTCAGCTCGGGGATTCGATCCAGCAATCTTTCAGTTACTGGCCCAACACTCTAACAACTAGGCCACCTGCCACCCCTAATCAACTATGACTGTTGGCTTACCGGGAAGGCATAAATCAAATCAAATATTGAATGTATCAGTAACCTTGAGGACGTACCTGAGAAGTTGAAAGGCATTTACATACTTCATGTTGACATAGTTATATGAAATAGATAATGATGATGAAAATAAATGTAAGTCGAGGCAAAGAGACCACACATACAATTACCACAGCATTTAACGCATGTTATTCAGTATTCACATTACAACATCCACATTGTTCAGCTAGTGACAATTTCGAATAATCTCAATATACTGTATATTTACTTTGTAATACATTATACCAAGAGGCACTTTCAGTAATTCTGGCCAAAAAGGAGCTACAGTATCGTGTCTAAATTACAAAAACAGTAAAAATAAATAAAGTTTTATCTAAAAGACGTTTGTTGTCGTTTTAATTTGTTATATCTGTACAGCATATATTTTGTACAAAGTGGAACAATAAACCAGTAATAAAACGAAATACTTCACAAATACTGGTGAATCACACGCCTGTTTTCCCCGTCCTATAGGTATTGCTACATGTGTTAAGTGCAAGATACAAGAGAGAAGAAACAGTAATAATTATTCCGTTTGTGAAGTGCCGCTAAAGATAAACACAGAAAACAAGTCTCATATGTCTCGTTTAAGAAGGTGTAAAGCTCGTTTGGTTCTCGTTGTGGCTCATATGTGACCCGATGACGATTGTGGTAAATCAGACATATGCCCACAAAGAGAGAGACATTTTGTTCATTCCCAATGGCACTTTATTCGCTATACTGTATAGTGCACTACTTTTGACCAAAGCCATACGGGCCCTGGTCAATAGGGAGCCGTTTAGGACGCAGACAGAATCTGGCAATAGCCTGAAAAAAAAACATCACACGGGACAGAGTTAAAACATGAAGCAAAGGCAAAGTCTGAGGAAGGATGTTGGGCTTCAAACCGTGCCTGCTGTTGTTTAAACCACGGGGGCTCAATGCTTTCAATGCCCAATTGCCCATGTTTGGTGCCTATTGTACAGTTGCTGCTGCCCACTGATAGGGTGGAATTATGGTAATAGTAGTACTCTGAAAGAAATGTCAACACGAGCATGTGACCACTATCACATCCTTGTCAATTACAAAATGCCAAGATGTTCTGAATAGGATGTATCATGACACACTTTGGAATTAAATGCAAGTGAGCTTCCACTAGACAATTGCACATGACTTTGTAATTGCACGAGGCAGTCTACAGTTGGTTTGTGTGTGCGCATGTGTGTGTGTGTATGAGCCCCCCAGCTCAGACAGATGGAATCGGAGCAAACAGAGCTAACCTCTCATAGGTGGTTACATGAATAGCCGTGTTCTCACACACATATAACCGCGACACATACTGTAAAATCTACATCACATACCAGTTACATAGCTGACTTTTGCAAATGAGGAATAAACACAGCCCTTCGATTATACCGCAAAACAAAAAATCCCCACATAACTAACCTTTACAGAAATGTGAAATCTGATCAAAACAACACAATGGAAACACAAGTTTAAAATGTAAATCCTGGGTGTGTTTTGAACAACATGCATGTAGAAATAGAGGGATAAAAAAGAAGAGAGAGATGAAGAAGGAAGAGATGCTCTGGAGGACAAACATTTGGAGGGTTTTTGTCTTTAGGCGCTCAGAGGAAAGACCGTGCTGTCAGACCGTGCTGTCTAGCTGGCAAACACACACACATAGGGTGCCATTTGAGACACAGCGAGTGTCACTTAAAGACAAACCAATTATCCGCTATGACACACAGCCCTCTCTCATCTCTCTCTCTCTCTCTCTCTCTCTCTCTCTCTCCTGCTGCTGTCCCTCCCTCCCCTCTCCCGCTGCCTCTCTACACTGTATCCGTGTGTCAGGCACGCACAGTGCTGTGGCCAAGGGTCATATCAATCCTGTGTTTACCGAAACAGAGGGAAGCTAGCATGCAACAATAGACGAGAAGGAGGGAGGTGGAGGACAACGTTAAAAGGATGAATCATCGTTCCAAGACCCAGCATCTGAAAGGCCCCAACCCTATTTCCCAACACGTGGACTCCTTTTGTCCACAGCTCAATTAAGGAACAGCGTAGAATTCCCGACTCTTATCTCTCTCCATCTCCCATCCACCTCTGGTCTGCATGGAAACCAAACAGTGGAGAAACGGATGTTTCTAGAAATCCACGTTGAGATACATACCACTCCAAAAGCTATCTGAAATCACAGTTGGTGACGTAACTCATTGGCTAGGTGTCGTCAGACTTGAATAGGTACAGTGGAAGTGTGGTCACATCGAGGAATTAGCGATGGACTAGTCATACATATTAGGAAGAGCAATATATTGCTGTCCTCCCATAGTAGATTATTAACTTTGGCCACCAAATCACATTCACAATACCCCCCCAAATGCTCCCGCAGAACACGCACGCATCCACGCACGCACGCACACACACACACAGGTCATCATAGGCTGTGAATATTGCTTTTGCATTCACTCCATTGGGTCTGTTACTGTTCAGTTCCCCCTAGGCCACGCTGAAATCGTGAAAGGCCTTATTCAGATGAGGCAGTGACTCAGCAGATGTATAGGTCAGGGGTTGACTAGCAATGTCTGATTCTTCTTCTCTGTATCGGGCCAATATGGGCCAATAACTATTTTAATGATTCCCTCAACCACCTGCCCCCTAGCCCATCACAAGATGTTATGTCAGCTACAACACTAAATGCCACTGTTAAATAATGACCCATAACAGATCACACAACAAAGAGGTTGGTGTTTGAGAGAGAGAGAGAGAGAGAGAGAGAGGGAGAGGAGAGAGAGCGAGAGAGAAAGAGGGAGAGGAGAGAGAGCGAGCGAGAGAGAGAGAGTGAGAGAGAGAGAGAGAAGAGAGGAGAGAGAGAGAGAGCGAGAGAGAGAAGAGAGAGCGAGAGAGAAAGAGGGAGAGAGAGAGAGCGAGAGAGAGAGAGCGAGAGAGAGAGAGAGAGAGCAGAGAGAGAGAGAGAGAGAGAGAGAGAGAGAGAGAGAGAGAGAGAGAGAGAGAGAGAGAGAGAGAGGAGAGAGCGAGAGAGAGGTCACAGAGTGCAACTCAAATGCTCCAGATACAGATTAAGTGTCAGTATTGCTTTAAACATTGTCACCCCACAAATACTTTTTCCTGATAATATTACTGGCTACAACAATCTGTTAAGGGTAGAATCTTCAAGGAGAACCAGACAGACAGAAAGACGGAGGGACAGACAGACATTTTAATTGGCTCCTCATTCAAAGTGACGTTTTCACAGAGACCATCAGTGAACAGAAAAGAGACATCTGACCAACCTCAGACCCCCCCCCCCAAACGCTTCTCTTCCACCCCTCTTCATCTCCCTTTCTCTCTCATCCCCTTCCTTCTCTTATACCATTCTCTCTTATCCACTTCTCTCTCTCATATCCTCTTCACTTCCCTCTCTCCTCTCCTGTTTCCTCTACCTTTCCCTCTCATCCTTCTGTCACCACCAATTTGTCTCTCTCTCTCTAGACATCAAATGGGGCTATGGACAGCCACGGGGAGCCCAGCACTGGTCCATGTGCTGACTGCAGCATGCTGCCTGGCTCAGGCTGGCTGGCTAGTCCACCAGGGCTGTGTCCCAAATCGCACCCTTTTCCCTATATACTGCACTACTTTGACCAGGGTCCATAGGACGATGGTCAAAAGTAGTGCACTATGTAGGTAATAGGGTGCCTTTCCGGACACACACCTGCTTAGGCCTGATCTGCCTGGTCGTGTCATGGGAGCTGCCCTGGGCTAGGAGCGGGATGGATAGGGAGAGATGGGATAGCTGCAGGTAGATGTATCATGTGACAGCTACAATGGGGTAGCTACAGTTCAACCATGTCAGACCTATGGCTGAAATGTTGAAACTATCAGGAAGTTAATAAATACATAACTTCTTTGTGGGAGTCAGCAAACACACACTAAGCAGACATCTGTCTTTCATGGTATGGATATTTTTTACTGCATTCTCTTTCTTCACACTTTTGTTTGCTTTGCATTCAGCCCCATGCGTGATTCACCATGTTCTATAGAGCAGCACAGTCTGAGTGTATGTGGAGTATATCTATAACCGTGTTCTCTTGGTTGAACCTCTGGGCTCCTCCACATCTCCTTCAAGGCTTTCCAAGGGCCACTCAGCAATTAGCTTTCTTTGATCACTTGCCTAGCTGAAAGATATTGGAGCCCAGGGCCTGTTATCATTTCAGCCTGATGGAGAAATAGATGATTTCCCAAGAGTTCAAAAATGCCTGGTTACAACTGTAAGCTTGGTTCTCTGAAGGAACTGAGTGAGACTGCTCACTCGATGGGGAATCGCTGAAGATACTGAAAGAGAATCTGTGTACTTTCGACATTGGCTCTCTCGACTGAACTTCCTGTCAGGGTATTAGGTTGTAGATCCCATTGTGAGAGAGCACAGAAACACAGGCTAGAGGTCAGTGTACCATCAAAAGAGTTTTACGAGAGAGTTCTACAAAATAGTTTATCAATGAAGACGGCTGTAGAGAACCTTTGAAAAAGGCGAATCTCTTTTTCAGTGTCATGGTCAGATTGACACCCACAGATGAATCCAAATATGAATGCTTCTTCTCCACCAAGGTGGTACATAACCTCATCTATTGGGTCAAGGCTATGAAGAGAGAAAAGAATCTGCACTTATAAAACATCTTACATTGGAATACGTAACGGAGGCTTCCGAAATAAAAGAAAGATCTAACTCTATAAGAAACGGTGTGATTCAGATTCAAAGTGATTCCCTTTGTAGTGTGCAGACAATCAAAATACAAGGTACGTAAAATAAGAGAGGCAACAAAATAAAAAGTCCCCACGCCATGTTTAAAAAACACAAACGCCACTGAGAGTGAATATCTTACGGCCAGTGTGAAATTTTTTTTAAAAAGAAAGTAAAACTCCAAACCAATAACACAAACGAAAGAACAATCACTTGTGTTGGTTGAAGCAATAATGACAAAGGGCACAAGGACACTGTGATGAGGGGTCTGCGTCGGGTCCCATTGGGCAGACGTCAATTCAATACCAATTTCACTGTGGTTCAACGTCATTTCATTGAAAAGAAGTGGAAACACCATTGATTCAACCAGTCTGTGCCCAGTGGGGCGTGTCAGTGTTCCTGGGTCCTGTGGAACTGCGTAGGAGCGAGAGGGGGGGAAAAAGAGCCTGAATGACCGACACAAAAGTGGAGAGAGTGAAAGAAAGAAAGACAGAAAGAGAGAAAACATGGTCAAATTGGGAACAAGGAGAGAGATGAAGAATGTGAAGAAACACTGTGTTGTGGATTTTTTTTCCATGACTGAGTATAAAGCTTTTTTTCAGAGCTACAGGGTTCTATGTTAGACTTCCCATTCCCTCTTCCTGGGGTAGCTAGCAAATCTTCTGATGGATTTGTGTGTGTGTGTGTGTGTGTAAGTGTGTGTTTGTCTCCATGCGTGTGTGTGAGCACACTCTGTATCAACACTGGCCCTCCTCTCCCTAGTCCTCAGTCCTCTCCTGAGAACCAACACAGAGCGGACACAGCTTTTTCCCGCACTTTCATCTCATTGTCCTCAGGAGCTAGTGTTTGTACTGTCTATTCAGTACAGTCCACGTTGTACACCCTGGTTCTGTGAGGGCGGTCAGGTGGATGCGGTCCACTTGTATGGCCGGCTGTGTCTTGAGGCTGGCAGTGGGGTCAGTGTTCTGTGGGCCTGTATTGCGTTGCGGGCACCTCGTCAGGGAGAGGGATTCTGAAATGGAAACCTGATCCAATATAGTAGTAAAACAATAAATCCCACCTCATCCTCAGCTTCCGCTCCCTCCCTCCACCTTGTTTTCTTTAGGCACATGTTACTCCAAACTTCTACAGTGTTGTGTCTAAGTGATTTGCTGGCAACCAAATATCAGGGTCTGCGTCTCAAACAACACCCCAATCCCTGTATAGTGCACTATTTTTGGCCAGCTAGTGCACCACATGAGGAATAGGGTATAATTTCTGACATGAGTCAGAAAGTCTATTTGGGAGAGGGTATGAGTTTGGATAAACTGATCTTAGGGTCAACTATAATCCTCTCACTCCAACTCCTCCTCCCTTTTCTCTGCAGTCTCCGATTGCTCGACCACTTCCTCTTCCTCTGCAAGCCCCGTCTCTTCCCCTTCTGTCTCCTCTACCTGGCCATCTATTGGCTCCTCCTTACTGGCTGGCTCATCCTCCTCCTCGTGGATGGCTGTGATTGGCTCGGCGGGGTTGCTGAGGCAGTTAGGCGCCTCTCTGTCCGGTGTGTCCCGGGTTTCCGAGGCGATGACTCTTGTCCACATTTCGTGGTTGTCCAGAAGGTGCTGAGTGATGGGACAGAACACTCTCCTCCTGCTCTTCTTAAGCTTCACCACGTGCTTCTCTGTAGGGGGGGAAAAAATCCCTCAGAACAAAACCTACTACATCTCTATCCCCTTATACTGTACACGCAAACCCTTATCAATACAACCTCTGGACAGGGGTTACAAAGCAGGGTCTGATAACCTGGGAAGACCAAATACACTTAAGGCAGACCAGGTAGCCTCGTGTATTTGAGGCTTCTGTATCTACTGCTAATTATAAACCGGGTCGTTTGGGTCCTGGATGCTTATTGGCTGACTTGGTTTACTTGTTTACTGTTCTATTAATGTTGGTAGTAGCATTAAGGCACCGCAGTGTTTGTGTAATATGGGCAATATACCTTATTGCTTAAATCCACCACATGCATTATTGATGGGCACTATATCAACAACTCAATACCTGGGCCATTTCAAGCTGAGCTTTGATTTCAACAGGTTTCTGTTAATGGAGTTCTTTCAACTCAAAGAAGTTCAACATGAACGTCAACATGCTCTTACGGGAACTCTCAGAGCTAGTCGACGCATCCTCCTCTGCTGTATCCTCCTCTTCCTCCTCTGTCTCTCGTTCCCCCACCTCCTCTCCCTCCGTCCTCCGTGAGTCGGTGGGGTCGACCCAGTTCCCCGGCATGAGGGCGGCAGAGTCGTAGGAGGAACAGAGCGGCCCCACGATGTGCGTGATGAAGGACTCCTGGAGCTTGGCGAGCTGAGGCGCAGAGCGGTCCATGAAGGGGCTGATGGGAAGGCCCAGACTCGACTCCTCATCGCCCTGAGGAGTGGTGCATTATGGGTAAACATGGCAGAATGTTAGATATAAGCGTCTGAAAACCCACCTCTTCACAAAGTATTTTGTTCCATTCCACAGCACCCCCTTTCAACCCCCCAAAAAAATGATTATAACCTTGATTTTATTAAACACTTGTACTTGTCTTTTCATACTAGCATGGACTTTTCTGATAGCTACTTTACTGGGAATAAATGTACTTACAATGACTGTGATATCTGGTTGTCTCACCTAGCTATCTTCAGATGAATGTAGTGCACTAAGTCGCTCTGGGTAAGCACTTCTGCTGAATGACTAATGTAAATATAATATGAATGACCTCTTCACGTCACCATTTGGCACTGAGGAAAGTGAGTCAATCAATCAATCAACCAACCAATGACATGAGGGAAATTAGAGTCAAATGCAGGGAGTCACAGCTAAGGTACTAATACACAGAGAGAGAACATGACCTTCAGAAATGATGTAAAAACTGCATTCAACTGCATTCTAACTGATGGTAGAAAATACATCAACATTTGTAACTCTCATTTTGTTCACCAGCCCGTCTCAGTCTCCAAACTGGTAAACCAACAGCGCGCAGAGCCTGTGGGATTAGCAACTGAATAATCAAAGCTTCAAACTGGGTCAAGAACATATACAGCAAAAGGCACACGTCTATCTAGCTCGAGGAAGCCTACAAGTTCATCTATAGGTCCAGTATTGGCTGACTGACAAGATCACGTATATATAGCAAAGTAATACATAGCCGGATACATATATATGTGTCTGTTGACGTCAGGGGCTTATACACTCGAAGTGGACCGCAGCAGGCAAGGTCTCTTGTTGCCATAGTAACCAGCGGAGCTTTCGTCAGTCAGTGCAGTGGACTGAAATGAGTGTCTGAAGTGAAGAGGGGGAGAGAGAGAGGGAAAAAGAGAAAGATGCGCCACTCTAGAGGGGCGTATTGAACCATTAAAACATCTTCTAAAGACAGGTGTCAAGGAGAAGGTAAAGTTACAACTCAACCACTGATACAGGGTCAGATCTTTAAGATGTTTTCACTGTGTTAATGGTCAGTGTCAGGATTGTGGGTATGCTCCTACTGACCATAGTGTGTGTGTGTGTGTGTGTGTGTGTGTGTGTGTGTGTGTGTGTGTGTGTGTGTGTATACCTGTGCATGCCTTGACGTATAGTGCAGTCAGTGCAGTTGAGTGCTCTGTGATCTGATGTGTTGCTGCATCTCCATCTATGTGAATGAGGGCTGTCACTGATGACACAAGTAGGTCAGCAAAACTGCAGAACAACAACACTTCCTCTCTCTCTCTCTCCCTATCTTTTCCTCTCTCTCTCTCTCCCTATCTTTTCCTCTCTCTCTCCCTATCTTTTCCTCTCTCTCTCTCTCTCCCTATCTTTTCCTCTCTCTCTCTCTCCCTATCTTTTCCTATCTCTCTCTCTCTCCCTATCTTTTCCTCTCTCTCCTCCCAGTCTTTCCCCCTCTCCCTTTCACTTCCCTGTCTTTGTGTCTTTCACCTCCCTCCCCCTTTATCTCTCTCTCTCTCTCCCTCCCTCTCTCTCCAAGGACACAAGCAGATCTGACATTTGAACGAGGGTTTGGGTTTTATCATTGAGTGAGCTCAGGCTTTGAAGAGACAGACAGACTGCGCTGTCAATCACAGTAGCACTGATGAGAACCTACACCCTTTTGGTGCTCCGATCACTGTAGAGTGACATGTTGTGCATTTTGTTTGTCAACACATCAACAACCTAATTGTCTCTCCATCAATGCCAGGGTTCCCATTTTGAATAGATGATGCATTATGCAGTACATTGCCTACATACAAGGACGGTATGTGTTACATCAACGTTAATGATGAAGACACAGAAGAACAAAAGTAGTTCAACATTTCACATTATTCCTCACAGTCAATGAATAAAACCTCTCATTGAGTTCCCCCAACCAGTCCACGTCTTACATGGTCATCATCAAGCCACTCATTAGTTAAAAGTGTTAGTTCTGAAATACATCAAATAAGTGGACTGACTTGGGGTACCCAAGGATAGATTTGGGAAACACGGGCATAGAATATTCCAGAACTGGCAGACCCAGTATGGCCACGACTCCACATGAGAGAACTTTGATTTGAATGGGAGTATCCATTGGTTCTATCTATTCTGATGGGAATCGTATTAACGCCCATTGTTTACGTTGCCCGTGCATCGTCAATGGGCCACGTGGTGCATTCTGGGCAATTCTGGGACAAGAAGAGCACTCCTTCAAGGAGTGAATGGGAGTCAATTGGGCGCTAGTTCAAAAACCCAACATAAGCATGAATTACGTGAACAATAAGTACAACATTACAAATCTTTCCGAGATGTGAGATAATTAACTTTGTCCCTGCAATATCGTATAGCTTTGGAATTGTGACATTTCGTACTTTTGAGGAAAATAGGCAGGTTTGTCGACTCATACCCTGACCAAGAAGGGATTGCATGACGATTAGCTTAGCAACCACGCGACACAGTATGACAACGTGAACGCGATTGGTCAACAGTCTGCCGGGTGGGGCGTTATATGCTCCTCCATTCATTGCCCAATACGATTCCTATCTCCTCCTTTCTCTAATATATCAGCCTACACGCTGATCGCTTTCTGACATCTTAGAGTCGCTCTTCCTGATCAGCGGTGTGGTTGCTAGGCACTCGTCCATCTCTGACCAATGAGGAGCATTGCTACTGGAGAGTGGGCTGTTTCCAGGCACCTGTACCTCTTCACATTGAGCAGTACTGTGATGGACTCATGAAGTGGCCCATCTATTTTATTCCCAAGTGGAACACATTTCAATGTAATTTGATGGAGAAATATAATTGACCCTCTACAACCTCTCAAGTCTGTCATAGCTATTTATGCAGAAGGTAGTGTAATGACAATTTTATGATCAGGCAGTTTCATGGGGGGGGGGGGTGCACATGGGTGCACAAGAAAGACAGCAACAACAAGGCAGCTGTATACATGTCGTCCCCCACAAATTATGCAGCGCCCCACTTGGACCAATCATTGTGTAATTATGCAAATGTCGGATCTGCATGGCAAGATGCATCATTCACCCAATTTCCCCTCTGGGGATCAATGACATTTATTTAATTCAATTCAGGTCACCCTGGCGGTGGCTAATGCTAGCTAGCATGAGGACGAAAAGTGCAGTTTTCCGGGAAAACTAACAGTATCTCAGGCTTCTCGATGGAGCAGTGTTGTGAGAGGTCAAATTTGGAGTACAGTGGCATATCCCATTCCTGCATTTGAGGTATGTATTCTGATGCACATCTCGCGCCGGCTCCACGGTGTCTTACTGTAACCATGATTGCATTCTGACCCCAGTGCAGCTCAGTGTAAACAAGCGGAACGGTAGGGTCGGTATCTTCTGGCAAAACCTAGATCTAATAGATGTACCTGTTCATAGAACTCATTGACGATGCCCTCGGTCCACTGTAGATGCAGGTCCTTGTGTTTCAGTGGGCCGTTGATGTCCGCCAGTTTGATGCACATCTGACACACCAGCAACCGGTCGTTCTCATTGGACCAGTCGATGCCCGAGCAGCCATCATCACCCACCTGGAGAGAAGCGAGGGTTAAATGAATCTCAAATGCCTTTCCTCGTGTCCTCACATCCTCTATCCCTACCTCCTTTCAACCTATCAGAGAGAAGCCAGGAGAGCGTAAGAGCAAACAAACCTCAGATCTTCTCCTACAGGCTTGTTACTGACATACTGTAAGTTGTCCATCGCCAGAGAAAATGACACAGCGCCTCAGTCCATTCAGCTGTAGATGCGCTGTACATCAAAGAGAAATGTATAGATTAGAAGCTCATGACCATTGGTTCTGTTTACCTTGGCGTTGAACTCTGCCAGGAAGTCAAAGTGTTTCTTGAGGTCGGTGGCGAGGATGGCCTCGATGACCAGGAAGCGGAAGCGTTTGAACTCCACATGCTCCAGGTTGCCCAGGAAGTTGTACTCTGGCCGGGACATGAACAGGTTCCAGGCCGACGCAGCGTGGTGGTTCTCTAACACCGAGCGGTCGTTATATAGCACGGCCTACAGGGGGAGACAGAGAGCAACGCGTCACTCATTAGTTATCATTGGTGCATCTCAGTGGTCCCTTTGTCTTCCTCCATTTATCTCTTCAGTGATCTGAGAAGAACACAAGATAAGAAAGTATTATTGGTGGACATCTACCGGGGATGTTGCTTTCACCTTTCCAGTTCCTTTAGTTAGATCCATCCATCCATCCATCCTCTCCCTCTTCTTCCTCCCTCCTTCCCTCTCTCCCTTCCTACCTGAGGAGCGCTAGTCGCCACGAGGAAGGCGTTGGTCCGTCCAGGATGGTCGTAGTCATGCATGGCTGCAGCCACATACAGAGCCATGAGCTCCAGGGATGGGATGAGGCCAGACAGACATCCATAACCCTCCTCCATCACCGCAGACATCTTAGAGACCAGGAACCCTGTATGGCCTATATGGCTGGGGGTGAGGAGCCCACTGTCAGAGTCTGGACACACACACACACACACACACACACAGGGATAGAAGGGTCAGAGAGATAAATGAGGTGAGGGGTGACGGTCATTGTCGTAAACAAATCAGAAACCTTAGCACAAAACACTTGGGTCAATGGGTGTTGTGTGTGCGCGTTAGCGTGCTAATGTGTGGGCAAATGTGTATATGGGATGACATGAGCATCAGAAAACAACAAGAATTACAGACAGCCAGCCACCCTGCCCCTCAGCCATCAGAGTAGGCCATCTGCCAGCCAAGTCAGACAGATTTTGTGAAGAACAAACAGATCAAGATCAGCGCGTTGACATTGGCGTCTGTTGTGTTCCTCTGGAAGAGATAGGCTTCTATGGAAACAGCTCTACATAGAGAGCGAGAGGTAAAAGAACTGTCGATGACTATGAACTAACGGTCATCTGATCTCACTGGAAACATTGCTCTGGGAACTTCCACAGCCTCCGGTCTGCAAACTGTAAGGCTGATTGATGTAATTATGCCATTTCACATAAGCTACTGATGTGGTTGGTGTGTATGAATTAATACAGCAGCTAATTGAGCCCCAGAAGGATGCCATCAGCAACAAGCATACAACAGTAGGCTTATAGACATAGGATATTAGCCTCCGTCAGAACACAAAGGAACGGAGAGTGGAGGAAAGGAGTGTGCGCGCACGCGTGTGTGTGTCCGTGCATGTGTGTATGCTTGTATTTGCATATGCACGTGTATGTCCTCACCAGAGTCAGAGCTGTGGTCTGTGAGGAGGTTGGGCAAGCCTGGCACGGCCTGGGTGGTGAGGTACCACACGGCATGGAGCACGTCAGTGGCATGGATCCTGTTGTGGTCTGCATGGGGAGGGAGAGGAGATGCCAACTGTAGTACTAACTTAGTCCACTGGATGATAATGATGCCTCACAAACCATACAGAGACAGGTGGAGGTAGAGGGAACAGAACTAGTGCTGTGATTGCATTGAGAAAGCCAACCACTCCCTCTTGTGGATAGAATAGGCAGTGCTACCACCACAGCTGCACAAGAGTTTGGATTACGGTAGCTTCAATCAAATATTTTTGATATTCTCGAGTACTTGATGTAACTGTGTGTGTATTTTCAAAGCATATTCACATCGAGGATTGATGGTAACGTTTGCTCACATGGGATATCCCTGTATCCGTTCTCCAGAGCATGGAAATAGTTCATGAACTCCTTGACAGGAATCTTGAACGTCTCAAACAGTCCCGTGTCCTCAAACAGGCGGTAGGAAACCTGGAACACACATAGAGCAGCCTTATCCCATCCACCTAGTTAGCCTCTTCACACCTGAAGCTGTGATCCTGCTCATGGGTCTTTCCCCGAAATGAGTCCCCTTTGTGTCCCTTTGATATTTTAAGTAGAAATCGTGCACCAATATTGAATTAAAAGCCTGTTATATTAAATGAAGTGCACTTTAATATAGACCAAGTGAAACATTCAATACATCTGATTGGTTTATATGATTAACGACTTTCTGAAAAATTCTGCATTTTGACATGTCCCTCTGTGTATAACCGTGTGAGAACTTTGGGTCGACAAGGGAGGGGTGGGTGGAGAAAGTTATATAAGGCCATATAGGTCCACTAATACAGGACTCGTAAAGGCCCAGTGCACAACCCCAGCACCCCTACTCCCTGCTGCTATGCCTCTGTGCACCGTCTGTGACTTCTAGCAAGATTTGAACTCACTTAATCCCAAAATGTTCACCATCATTGTAAAACCGTGGTTACTTTGGCGCGTCGATAGTCATTTCTCAAGCGTATTATTTATTTCATGTGATTAAAGGTCAGCCCTGCTAAGTGAACCAGAATTCTCGTTTTAACGTGGTGAAACTAATTCCTTTTAAATATTTGTTTCAAAAGAAAAATGTAACATTTAATAATCAAATCATAGTGTAAAAACAGTGAGCGGGTCCTACTCTTTCTGGCCATTTCTGGTGTTTTGTGGTAGGAAACTGAGTAACACGTCAACTCTGTTACCCACAGATAGACAGACAGGCTAGACGTGTTTTAAAATAACTTTCCAGTGAAATACTCACTTTTAAGTGTATAATCTGTTCCCTCATAACCAATTCATGTTGTCGACTCATCCTATACTCGTATTTGTGGCCAAAGCATAAATTGGAGAAGAAAAACACATCGTCAACACTGTTACGGTCAACCCTGTTACAGTCAACCCTGCTACTTTATTTGGCACTTAATAGGCACTGTTATTATCTATGCATAGTCACTTAAATAACTCTACCTACATGTAAATATTACCTCAATTACTTTGACACCGGTGCCCCCGCACATTGGCTCTATCCGGTACCCCCTGTATATAGCCACATTATTGTTATTTACTGCTGCTCTTTAATTATTTACCTCTTATCTCTTACTTTTCTTTTAGGTATTTTATTAAAACTGCATTGTTGGTTAAGGGCTTGTAAGTAAGCCTTTCACTGTAAGGTCTACACCTGCTGTATTCGGCACATGTGACAAATAAAATTTGATTTGATATTATAGTCATTTTTTATGAACTTCTTGAGATGAGAACATGTTTTTTTATTAAGTTGAACATGTGCTATTCATGACAGAATGTTACAATTAGGTGAAATAGAAAGTTGTTTTTCACCAAGATACACTTCCGAAATGGAACTCATTTTGTGGAACGACCCTACTGCCGTCTTGGTGTACAGTACACTGCAAATCCAATTACTTGTAACTCCTGTTTCAACCAGTAGATAGCAGTGTAATCCCACCCATATCTCACAGTGCTTTATTCACAGGCATCCCTCGATGGCCAAATCGGTGAGCGGATTCCTCTGTCTATCAAAGCCCCTAAATTTTGGAATAGCTGTTCCTGTCAGGTAAGAGGGGCAGACACCATTGAGGCTTTTACATCACGTTTAAAACCCCACCTTTCTAGCTTGGCCTTTAATCAGTGACTGTTTAAACATCATATGTGTTTTATGCTCTTTTTATTCATACTTTTGACTGCTTCCTGTTTGCTTGAACTATTTTTCATTGCATTGTCGTAATGTATTTTCTTAATTGTGTTGCGATTTTAAATGCATTTTAAATACACTTTGGTTTAAAGTCTGAGCCATTCTCTCTTGATTCACGATAGACTGTTTTCACCACAGTATTCTGACTTGTTTACCTATCCTTACCTGGATGGGTCTGGGTTTTTCTCAATTGGCTCTACAGTAGCTAACCTTACCTGGCTGAGGATGCAGCCTAATCTCCACCCGGTTAAAAACTATCCTCACCTAGCTAAGTCTCACCTGTTCTCACCTGACTAAGGCTGTATCTATCCTTACCTGGCTGAGGATGCAGCCAGACTGTCAGTGTGTCTTCTCCGCCAGGTTGAAGATGTGCTGTTCTCACCTGTACTTACTGGTTCTCACCTGGCTGAGGCCTGTTCTCACCTGACTGAGGCCTGTTCTCACCTGCCTGAGGCCTGTTCTCACCTGCCTGAGGCCTGTTCTCACCTGCCTGAGGCCTGTTCTCACCTGCCTGAGGCCTGTTCTCACCTGCCTGAGGCCTGTTCTCACCTGCCTGAGGCCTGTTCTCACCTGCCTGAGGCCTGTTCTCACTGAGGCCTGCCTGGCTGAGGCCTGTTCTCACCTGCCTGAGGCCTGTTCTCACCTGAGGCCTGTTCTCACCTGCCTGAGGCCTGTTCTCACCTGCCTGAGGCCTGTTCTCACCTGCCTGAGGCCTGTTCTCACCTGCCTGAGGCCTGTTCTCACCTGGCTGAGGCCTGTTCTCACCTGGCTGAGGCCTGTTCTCACCTGGAGGCCTGTTCTCACCTGTCTGAGGCCTGTTCTCACCTGCCTGAGGCCTGTTCTCACCTGCCTGAGGCCTGTTCTCACCTGCCTGAGGCCTGTTCTCACCTGCCTGAGGCCTGTTCTCACCTGCCTGAGGCCTGTTCTCACCTGGCTGAGGCCTGTTCTCACCTGGCTGAGGATGCATCCTGAGCGGCCATGTGTTTTCTCCACCAGGTTGAAGATGGGGAAGTTCCAGCTGTTGAGTTGAGTCATCAGAGGATCCAGCTCTGACATCACCAGAGGCTCTGGGTCCAGGATAGGCTGTGTGTCCTAGAGGTCAGGGGTCAGGATCAAGGGTAATTTCAAGTAGCTATGGGTAATAGTATGTTACAAGTAGGGTAGTGCACTTTATAGGGAAATAGCATGTTATTTGGTATTTGCTCTTCGAATCAAATAAATAATTTCATAATGTGTTGATTTATTGACATTGCAGCCATGAAATGTTTAGCATATTTGTAGACCCATTTTCATTCCACTCAATGCATTTCTATAGAGGAACCTACCTCTAGAGGTGGCATTAGGGGTTGCAGGACGATGCCCTCTGGCTGGTACGACCTGCATCCATCCTGGGTGTCCGAGGGCTTCTTGGCCCCCTCCACGTCCTCCTCGTTCTGTGCAAAGTCACTGCTGTCACTGTGGTTGGTCTCGTTGGTGCTCTCACAGTCTGACGACGCCACTGCCGGGTCATCTTATAGGACAGAACAGATCGGGGGTCACAGGTTAAGTCAGGTGGTTGACACGCTCACGACGCAGCAAATAGAAATGTAACACTAAGAGAGAAGTCATATATGAAGAAGTAGATAAGTGTCCTTTTACTACTTACCAGGGTGAGGTATTCTGTCCCCTTTGTCCATAGATCCCTCCCCATGGCTCAGCCTGCTGTACGGTCTACCACAGCTGAGAGAAGGACAAAGGACAGATAAACAAAAGATATTCAAAACATGTAAACAACTACGATATGAAAAAAGGCTCTACATTTATATCTAATGGGAGAGGAGAAAAGAGAACAAGAGGATAAGCGAAGAGTTAACCACATCAGTAGCGTTAGAGGAAACAAGGCCAGATAAAAGGCCAACGAGTCCAGGTCAGTGATCACTTCTCACATCATCAGACCAGCTGTTCTAGCTGAACCAGGATCAACGACATTCTTCCTCTCAACACAGCCAGAGCCAAGGGTGTATATTTGTATTTATTAAGGATCCCCATTTGCTGCTGCCAAGGCAGCAGTAGTCCAGGTGACAAGACTAGGTCCTGTAGAACCTGCCTTGTTGATAGTATTGTTAAGAAGGCAGAGCGCTTTATTATGCACAGACTTCTCCCCATCTTAGCTACTGTTGCATTAACATGTTTTGTCAATTACAGTTTACATTCCAGGGTTACTCCAGGCAGTTTAGTCACCTACATTTGCTCAATTTCCACATTTTTCATTACAAGATTTAGTTAAAGTTTACGGTTTAGTGAATGATTTAACCCAAATACAATGCTTTTAATTTTTGAAATATTTAGGATTTATTTCTTTCCACCATTCTGAAACTGACTGCAGCTCTTTGTTAAGTGTTGCAGTAATTTTACTCCCCGTAGTAGCTGATGTGTATAGTGTTAAGTCATATGCATACATAGACTTTGCCCAAAGCCAGTGGCATGACATGACATTAGTAAAGATTGAAAAAGGTAAGGGGCCCAGACAGCTGCCCTGGGGAATTCCTGATTCAACCTGGATTATGTTGGAGAGGCTGTCATTAAATAACACCCTCTGTCTTCTGTTAGACATCTATAACGTCAAAAGCCACTCTGAGGTCTAATAAAACAGCTCCCACAATCTTTTTATCATCAAGTTCTCTCAGCCGATCATATCCACTCGTACAAACCATAACAAAACGTATCACAATGGAAATGAGAGTTTCTATCGGACAGGTTCAGGTACAGTAGGTCCCTCCCTGTTTGTTTCCGTTTGGTTCCTAGTGAATACACCGCAGTACTCCCTTCCCATGTCAACAACACAGCCCTGGCCTCCATTACTTACTTTATCATTTCCTTAATGTCCACCAACTCAACACTTATAACCCTCCCACATCCAGCCATTCATTATTGTCTTTATGTATTTCTTCTGTGGTGGACTTTTCTTCCTTAGATCACTCATCTTAATAACTGAACATCTTGTCGTCGCCATAAAAACAACATATACTCCTTATCCACGTCTTCTTCTCTTAGAACATTGCAGTGGGACCTTCTCTGTGACTCTCTGGCGTGAGTCCATATGCCTCAGAGAAAGTCTCTTTCTATCTATTTCTCTCTCCTTTGACTGTCTCATCTCTCTCTCTGGCATGAGTCCATATGCCTCAGAGAAAGTCTCTTTCTATCTATTTCTCTCTCCTTTGACTGTCTCATCTCTCTCTCTGGTGTGAGTCCATGTGCCTCGCTCCCCCCTCTCTCTCTTTCTTTCTTTGACTGTCTCATCTCTCTCTCTGGCGTGAGTCCATGTGCCTCATAGGAAGTCTCTTCATCTCTCTCTTTGACTCTCTCCCCTTGACACTCACCCCTCCCTCCCTCTCTCTCTCTTTGACACTCACCCCTCCCTCCCTCTCTCTCTCTTTGACACTGTCTCACTCATCCCTTCCCATGTGCCTCAGAGGATCTCCGACTCTCTCCCCCTCCTCTCTCTCTCTCTTTGACTGTCTCACTCATCTCTCTCTGGCTCTCTCTCCATGTGCCTCAGAGGATCTCTCTCTCTCTCTCTCTCTCTCTCTCTCTCTCTCTCTCTCTCTCTCTCTCTCTCTCTCTCTCTCTCTCTCTCTCTCGAGACGTGACTGGTTACTCATCTCTCACCCTTTGTAATACACATACACACGGAACAGAAACACACACAGGACGATGAAGCAGCATGATGCCGTTAAACAACGTCTCTTCTCCGATTCAGCGAGGCTGAGCTCAAAGCTACATGCACGACTTCCTCAGTCTCTGCTTCAGTGTCTTCTAGACAGCGCTGCCAATGATCAGTGAAGTAACGGGCAAGAATGCGACATTCAAGCTTTTCTCTGTGTGTATGTTCTGTACCTCTTTGTGACAGCAGAAAGGGCAGTATCTGTTTTGTGTATATCTGTAAGTACGTGTATGCTACCTGATGCAGAGAGATGGTGGCCCCCAGTGCGGTGTGGTGGAGCTAGGTGCACTGATGCTGTGTGTTAATGCTCTGTGTGGGGCCTGGGGGTCCACAGGCCTCTCTCCCTGGCTGTCCACAGGGTCCGGTAGGTCCACAGAGCAGGACTTGGTGGTGGGGCTGGAGACAGGGGTCCCCTGGACCGGAGGGGAGTGGCAGGGAGAGTCCAGAGGAGATATATTGGAGGGGGGGTAACCTGGAGAGAGAACAGGGTTATTAGGAGGGAAGACGCGTTCAACGAAATGTAACAAATCAGATCACGATTTAAACAAAGACAAAATAGAAATTGCACATACTGCCCACACACATGCACTGACACAGACACACACTGAATGGACAGAGAATGGGTTGACCCGTCTCTTGCATCTCTTACATGGCCCCATAACATTAGAATCATTCTAAATGACCTGTTCTCTTCTGATGGACTAAAAATATCACTCTCTGTTTGTCACGCAAAGTGTCTACACACACACACTCACACACCTGGTCTGGTCATGCGTCTGTTGTAGAGGTGGTTGGAGGTGGCTGAAGCAGAGTAGGAGGCAGACATGGAGCGACTCTTTGAGATGGTGAGCATTACAGAGCTGTTCCACGACTCACTGTTCACCATGCTGGAAAACACACGGGATATCAAAACCTCAGTAAGTCACAATACTCTAACACACAGGATGCCACAACCACAGTCTGTCTGCACTGTCTGTTGAATGCTGTTATGGTGAACCGTGTTGCTTTTCGCAATTAAACAGAGCATCTATTCAACTTCCATTGTCCCTGAAGAGTGGCAGATCAGACACTACCATAACACCATCACCTCCACAACATGAACCCTCCACTCTTAGAAAAAAAAGGTGCTATCTAGAACATAAAAGGGTTCTTCCACTGTCCCCATAGGAGAACCCTTTGAATAACCCTTTTGTGTTCCATGTAGAACCATTTCCACAGAGGGTTCTACATTGAACCCAAACGGGTTCTACCTGGAACCAAGAAGGGTTCTCCTATGGGGACAGCCGAAGAACCCTTTAGGAACCCTTTTTCCTGAGAGTGTACTGGGTGGTGACCCCAGCAGTATTTTAATCCTGCTCTGACATACAGGATAAAAATCTCCCTGGGACATTTATTCTAGAATGTTTTGTCTCCAGGAAGCCGCCAAAGAGCCAGACTGAAGTCTGCAGATACCGATCTGACTTCAGGATTAACTGTTACACTCTGAGCTTCAACCAATATCTCAAAAAGAGGAACAATTTAGATGATAAATAATAGCAGCAAAAGGGATGTTGTTTTGGCCCGAACAACACAGATTGGTCCCGGGAGAGTACAGCCAGTTCTGAGCCTGACACAGAGTGAAAATGGAATGAATCACAAAACGGGTGTGCATTATCATCTGTATGTCTCAAACAATCCTATCATCTCAGGTTAGGTGGTTTATTCTGCATATTTCTTACCCATATCCAAACCTTTAGGATCTACAAAGTGCTATGAGGTAGAGGTTAGAGAGTATAGGGTAGGAAGTAGAGGACTAGGGTCAGTTTAGGACTGGGCAACAGACTGCTGGATGCTAAAACGCAGTCTCTGTACAGATGAAGGCCAGCTGCCTTGGAGGAGCACTCCACAGGACTGGGGTCACAAACAGTCTCCTTCAAAGACAGGCATACACATAGAACATCCTACGTTCTCCAGTTCAAACTCCCACATGACCCATCCATCATTCACCACTTAAGAAAATATATCAGTGTTGCACGTGCATTACAGGTCTAATATTTCACTATTGTGACGGGCTGTAAAGGAGGAGGGTTTACAGCTGGGGAGGGCCTTGTGCTGGCCTCAGGATGACCCCTACGGGAAGTTACTCGAGCAGCAGGAAGCACGTCGGACGTCTGGATGTGGAGAGAAATAAAGACGAGCAGAGAGAGAGAGAGAGAGAGAGAGAGAGAGAGGGAGTCTATCGAGGAGGAGAGGGGCTGCTACCTGCATGGTGGTTGACTAAGAGTGAGATAGGGAGAAAAAGAGGGAAAGACGAAGGAAGTATGTGAGAGAGAGAGGGAGAGAGATGGCGAGAGGGAGAGAGAGATGGAGAGAGGGAGAGATGGCGAGAGGGAGAGAGAGAGATGGAGAGAGGGAGAGAGAGAGAGAGATGGAGAGAAAAGGGTAGTAGAGGATAGTGCATGATACCTGCATGGTGGACTGTCGTGGAGGGGTTTGATGCTGGCAGAGCGGTCTCTGCGTACAGGTCCTGGTTCTATGGTGGGAAGACCTGTAGCTGAGGTGGTGGTGGTCCATGTAGAGGAGATCCTTCTCAGCAGGCCTGGAGGCAGGCTCCGTCGCAGACGCTACAACACACACAACGTTGTGGGTTCGGTCCAGCTCTCTGAACAGCTAATCAAATCAAATGGTATTGGTCACATACACACATTTAGCAGATGTTATTGCGGGTGTAGCAAAATACATCTGCTTGTAAACATTTGATTCTCTACTCTGCACCGACAACATCCTGGACGGGAGACCAGAGGTCAACCACTACAGTACAGACATGATGAAAGGAGAAGAACATTTGAGGTAGGCAGATGATGGTTTTCCGGTTGATAATGGAAAGTGACAGATGGAAGACCTGGAGGAATGTCCTCAGAATCATTTGGTCGGAAAAGTGTTACTTTTTAACCACAGTAAAATGTGGCAAAACAAATCTGTGCCAGGTCAAATCTTCCAATGACTGCATGATTCATTATTATCAGTTCAAATAACATAACACATGCTTGAGAGATTAGTTTGAATTAATTTTATTTTGTGATGATACAAAGCATACTGTATAGTATAGTATTAACTTAATCTTAATGAAACTAATTTTATCCATAATTTGGTAGATATGTTTTAAAGTAGTGGATAAAAGCACCATTGTTCATTGACTAAAGAGAGAGAGAACAGAACCAGAGAAAAGCCTTGCTGACAGGAACATTAATATTTCACTCTTTCCTGGGCTTGTGTGTGTGTGTCTGTGTGTGTGTGTGTGTGTGTCCCAGCATATTAATCCATCTGAAACACACACACCCTGTGCACACCCTTATTTAGTCTCACCTCTGCACTAAGTGCCTGCATGCATTTTGAAGTGCTGGCCTTGTAAAACATTAAAAGGTTTCTGTAGGAATGTCTGTCAATGTTCACTACATTACAGGGTCTTTCCAGCATGGGGAGGTGAAGTGGGGATGTATGTGTGTGGACGAGGTTGAGAGGAGTGTGCGCGTGTGCGTGTGTGTGTGTGTGTATATGTGTGTGTGTGTGTGTGTGTGTGTGTGTGTGTGTGTGTGTGTATGTATGCATGCATGTACAGTTGAAGTCATAAGTTTAAATACACTTATGTTGGAGACATTAAAACTCATTTTTCAACCACTCCACAAATTTCTTGTTTTTTGGCAAGTCAGTTAGGTAATCTACTTTAGGCATGACACGAGTCATTTTTCCAACAATTGTTTACAGACAGATTATTTCACTTATAATTCACTGTATCACTATTCCAGTGGGTCAGAAGTTTACATACACTAAGTTGACTGTGCATTTAAACAGCTTGGAAAATTCCAGAAAATTATGTCATGGCTTTAGAAGCATTCTGATAGGCTAATTGACATAATTTGAGTCAATTGGAGGTGTACCTGTGGATGTATTTCAAGGTCTACCTTCAAACTCAGTGCCTCTTTGCTTGACATCATGGGAAAAACAAAATAAATCAGCCAAGACTTCAGAAAAACAATTGTAGACCTCTACAAGTCTGGCTCATCCTTGGGAGCAATTTCCAAATGCCTGAAGGTACCATGTTCATCTGTACAAACAATAGTACGCAAGTATAAACACCATGGGACCACGCAGCCATCATACCGCTCAGGAAGGAGACTCGTTCAGTCTCCTAGAGATGAATGTACTTTGGTGCAAAAAGTGCAAATCAATCCCAGAAAAACAGCAAAGGACCTTGTGAAGATGCTGGAGGAAACAGGTACAAAGTATCTATATTCACAGTAAAACCAGTCCTATATCGACATATCCTGAAAGGCTGCTCAGCAAGGAAGAAGCCACTGCTCCAAAACTGCCATAAAAAAAGCCAGACTACGGTTTGCAACTGCACATGGGGACAAAGATCGTACTTTTTGGAGAAATGTCCTCTGGTCTGATGAAATAAGAATAGAACTGTTTGGCCATAATGATCATTGTTATGTTTGGCGGGAAAAGGGGGAGGCTTGCAAGCCGAAGAACACCATCCCAACCATGAAGCACGGGGGTGGCAGCATCATGTTGTGGGGGTGCTTTGCTGCAGGAGGGACTGGTGCACTTCACAAAATAGATGGCATCATGAGGAGGAAATTATGTGGATATATTGCAGCAACATCTCAAGACATCAGTTAAAGCTTGGTCGCTAATGGGTCTTCCAAATGGACAATGACCCCAAGAATACTTCCAAAGTTGTCGCAAAATGGCTTAAGGACAACAATGTAAAGGTATTGGGGTGGCCATCACAAAGCCCTGACCTCAATCCTATAGAAAATGTGTGGGCAGAACTGTAGGCCTCCTTGCTCGCGTGTGCGAGCAAGGAGGCCTACAAACGTGACTCATTTACACCAGCTCTGTCAGTTAGCGATGGGCCAAAATTCACACAACTTATTGTGGGAAGCTTGTGGAAGGCTACCTGGAACATTTGACCCAAGTTAAACAATTTAAAGGCAATGCTACCAAATACTAATTGAGTGTATGTAAACTTCTGCCCCACTGGGAATGTGATGAAAGAAATAAAAGCTGAAATAAATCCTTCTCTCCTATTATTCTGACATTTCACATTCTTAAAATAATGTGGTGATCCTAACTGACCTAAAGGGAATTTTTATTTGGATTAAATGTCAGGAATTGTGAAAAACTGTACAGTTGAAGTCGTAAGTTTACATACACCTTAGCCAAATACATTTAAACTCAGTTTTAAATCAGTTCTTCACGGCTGGGATGGTGTTCTTTGGCTTGCAAGCCTCCCCTTTTTCCTCCAAACATAACAATGGTCACTGGAATTGTGATACAGTGAATTATAAGTGATATAATCTGTCTGTCAACAATTGTTGGAAAAAATAATTTGTGCCGTGCACAAAGTAGATGTCCTAACTGACTTGCCAAAACTATAGTTTGTTAACAAGAAATTTGTGGAGTGGTTGAAAAACGAGTTTTAATGACTCCAACCTACGGGTATGTAAACTTCCGACTTCAACTGTATGTATGTATGTGTGTGTGTGTGTGTGTGCCTCCCAGCATATTAATCCATCTGAAACACACACACCCTGTGCCTCCCGGGACAGTCTTGTCACCCTACTCTTTCTTAAGCCTCTCTCTCAGGACCATGGATTAGTATTTCCATTGGTTATAACATGAGTACAGTCATTGTCGTCCGTATGACATTTATATGACCTGATGGTGAGATGGACACAGTGTGATTGGCTCAAAGACTCAGAGGCTTGGAGCAGGATTCAAAGGGTTGCAGAGGTCCAGATGTCTGATGCTATCGAGGTGAGCCATGTCTCTTCCAGTTACTCACAAAGACAGTCTGTGTCACAGCCAAGGGGGAGGGGTCAAGTCTCGTCCTATCAGGGTCTGGCCCACTTCCTCATATCAGCCCTGGTTTGTGTCTAATGGGCTCTAAACATTACCTCATTGAATCTATTCTGAAATCTATCTGGGTCTAAAAGCATGTCAATACTACTTTGCTATGCATAAGGTTCTAGTAAATTAAACTATATTGAACAAAAATATAAACACACAGTACAACAGTTTCAACTATTGTACTAGGTACAGTTCATATTCGGAAATCAGTCAATTGAAATCAATTCATTAGGCCATAATCTATGGATGTCACATAAGTGGGCAGAGGCACAGCCATGGGTGGGCCTGGGAGGGCATAGGCCCATCCCCTTGGAAGCCAGGTCCACCCACTAGGGAGCCAGGCCCAGCCAATCAGAATGACTTTTTCCCCACAAAAGGGCATTATTACAGACAGAACTACTCCTGAGTTTCATCAGCTGTACGAGTGGCTGGTCTCAGATGATCCCGCAGGTCAATCCAGATGTAGAGGTCCTGGGCTGGCATGGTTGTGAGGTCAGTTGGAGGTACTGCCAAATTCTCTAAAACAATGTTGGAAGCGGCTTATGGTAGAGAAATTAACATTACACTCTCTGGCAACAGCTCTGGTGGACATTCCTGTAGTCAGCATGCCAATTGCATACTCCCTCAAAACTTGAGACATCTGTGGCATTGTGTTGTGAGACAAAACTGCACATTTTAGAGTGGCCTTTTATTGTCCCCAGCACAAAGTGCAACCAACACTTTATATGTTGCGTTTAAATTTTTGTTCAGTATATTTAATACAATTCATCCATTTCATGTGAAATTTTCCATATTATTTCATTGAGATATACGCCTGGGATGCTGTTTTTCACTACAGTCTAATACAAAACATTGGTTTGGCTGCATTTGTCAGAGGAAAAGGTTTTGGGGAGAATTCAAGCTTAAATAACTTCTCTAATCTAACACCATTATCATCAGAGGTACACAGTGTGAGCAAAGCAGCTTATCCTCTGGACTGCATTTAGCAAGTCTCTCTCTGTCCCAGGCCCTTAGACTGAGTTAACAACACCCCCCCCCACACACACACACACACACACACACACACAGAAGGGGAATCCCAAAAAAATAAAACTCCAATATTCCGGAGTAGCACATCTCTTCTCTGGAATTTCAGAAAGTGTTTTGTCTAGCAGACCGAGCTTCACGACGGCTTTTATACAAGAAACAGAGATGGAACTGCACAACCAGACATCCCCTAAAACAAACCAGTTTTCTGATCCGAGGGGAGAAGGAAGGAAGTAAAGGGGCAGTGTGGACTGGGTAGCAGATGTAAGGGCCTCACCTCCTCACTACGACCTTCTATAAATTGTGTTTTGATTACTTTAAACCATCAGAGAGAGTAAGAGAGAGGGGGACGGACACTTATGTTGGACGGACACTGTTTTATTCAGATAGACTGTGTTGACACAGCTGTGGAGAATCCCAGATAAAACAGCAACAGCTCAGGAACCAGATGCTCTCAGTGGTGTTTGTCTGTACTCAGAAACAGACAGAATGTCACCTTTAATTCACAGAGTGAGTGGAGACCAGAAATGTGGTCAACAGTCTAGCTAGGAGAGTAGAGCACTACAGTATCAGATACAGTAGATGGTGAGATGAGACAGAGGGGTTAAGGGGTAGTGGGGTCTAGACTGCTAAACACAGGTGTGGGTAGCAGTTATAGGGAGTAGGGTAAGGGTTTGGGGACCGATACACGTGATATAACGAGCTATATGTCTGTAAAGACCTGGCTGTTATGATATAATGACCCCAGAGATGTAATTTAATGGGTACTCAGTAGAGGTCGAGCGATTAATCGGCATGAGCGATTAATTAGGGCCGATTTCAAGTTTTCACAACAATCGATAATCTGCCTTTTTGGACACCGATTATGGCCGATTACATTGCAATCGTAGAGGAAACGGCATGGCAGGCTGACCATCTGTTACGTGAGTGCAGCGTCAAAGGGACCTTGTGGCTGCAAGTAGTCAAGTTAAGTTACTAGCTAGCATTAAACTTATTTCATAAAAAAATCTATCAATCTTCACATAATCACTAGTTAACTACACATGGTTGGTGATATTACTAGGTTAACTAGCTTGTCCTGTGTTGCATATAACCAATGCAGTGCCTGTTAATTTATCATCAAATCACAGCCTATTTCAACTTCGCCAAATGGGTGATGATTTAACAAAAGCGCACTTGCGAAAAAAGTACCATCGTTGCACAAATGTACCTAACCATAAACATCAATTCCTTTCTTAGAATCAATACACAGAAGTATTTTTTGTTTTTTAAATCTGAATATTTAGTTAAAAGACATTCATGTTAGCAGGCATTATTAACTAGGGAAATTGTGTCACTTCTCTTGCGTTCAATGCAAGCAGAGTCCCGGTATATGCAACAGTTTGGACCGCCTAATTTGCCAGGATTTTACATAATTCTGACATAACATTGAAGGTTGTGCAATATAACAGAAATATTTAGACTTAGGGTTGCCACCCGTTTGATAAAATACGGTTCCGTATTTCACTGAAAGAATAAACATTTTGTTTTTTCGAAATGATAGTTTCCGGATTTGACCATATTAATGACCAAAGGCTTGTATTTCTGTGTTTATTATGTTATTATTAAGTCTATGATTTGATGTTTGATAGAGCAGTCTGACTGACCGGTGGTATGTAGCAGCAGGCTTGTAAGTATTCATACAAACAGTACTTTAGTGCGTTTGCCAACAGCTCTTAGCAATGCTTCCAGCACAGCGATGTTTATGACTTCAAGCCTATCAACTCCCGAGATTAGGCTGGCAATACTAAAGTACCTATAAGAACTTCCAATAGTCAAAAGTATATGAAATACAAATGGTATATAGTGAAATATTCGACTCGTCATAATTCCTGTAATAACTACAACCTAAAACTTCTTAACTGGGAATATTGAAGACTCATGTTAAAAGGAACCACCAGCTTTCATATGTTCTCATGTTCTGAGCAAGGAACTTAAATTTTTTTTTACATGGCACATACTGCACTTTTACTTTCTTCTCCAACACTGTGTTTTTGCATTATTTAAACCAAATTGAACATGTTTCATTATTTATTTGAGACAAAATAGATTTTATTTATGTATTATATTAAGTTAAAATAAAAGTGTGCATTGTTCATTCAGTATTGTTGTAATTGTGAGTATTACAAATATATGCATATATATCGGCCAAGTAATCGGTATCGGCTTTTTTTGGTCCTCCAATAACCGTTATCGGTATCGGCGTTCAAAAATCCTAATCGGTCCACCTCTAATACACAGCATACACTGTGCATTATAACGATGTTCATAGTTGACTAGCCACAATGACTAGTGCAATGCTTGGGTTTCTATGAGCCATGCCACGAGTCCGTTTTTCCCTGACCTGAAAACGTCACCTGACAAGGAAAAACTGGGCCCTAGCTACAGCCTACATAACCCTAACTACATCAGTGGAATCCATAAAGAGTTCAATGAGGCTGTTTAAGCTTCTCTGGGTATCCTGCATAGCATCACATGCTTTATTTAGTCTCACCTCTGCACTAAGTGCCTGCATGCATTTTGAAGTGCTGGCCTTGTAAAACATTAAAAGCTTTCTGTGGGAATGTCTGTCAATGCTCACTACATGATAGGGTCTGTCCAGCATGGGGAGGTGAAATGGGGATGTATGTGTGTGGACGAGGTTGAGAGGAGTGTGTGTGTGTGTGTGTGTGTGTGTGTGTGTGTGTGTGTGTGTGTGTGTGTGAGAGAGAGACGTGCTAACTAACAGAGAATATTAACATTCAAGGCGTTCTCATTGAAAATGTAGTTAATTAAAATCGGCAGAATAAAAAATGTGGCACGCACAAAACCTGTGTATGTATGTGTGTATGCGTACTTACGTACACGTGTCTATAAAAGTACAGTAGCCTTTACCTTTGGGATGGCCAGTTTCTCTCTCTCTGGCCAGTCCTCGGAGTCGGAGCAGGTGTGTGTGTCGCTGAGTGCCTGCAGAGGGTTGATTCGAGGCCGGTGCAGCGGCTGCAAACTGATCTGGGTACTGAGCAGGTTACTGACAGCCCGCAGGGAACTGCAGGTGTTGGAGGGCAGAGAGGGGTCTGCCAGCAGGTCTGAGATCAATCCATGGGCTTCCCCCATCACCGCTATGTCCACCACCACACCGGTACCCGATGACTTGAGGAAGAGAGAAGGAGAGAGGGAGAGAGGGGGGTGGGGGGGGTGGAGAGAGAGAGGGGGGGAAGGAGAAGGGACAAGAAGCAAGGGAGTGTAGGGGAGAGAAAGATGGTGAAAGAGAGTCATTTGGCGCATCTCCTGTTCAGGAAAGCTGACGCGGTGCAAAGGTGATGCTATCACTATGCTAGGCAGACGTCACCGCATGCTGACGCACACAGATTCTGCCTCTGCCCTGATACGTACTGTACCTGTGTGTGGGGGGAGGGGGATTGCAGAGGAGGAGAGACAGAGAGGGCCAACAATGAGTTTAAGAGAGAGGGGGGGTATGAAAGGGAGTAAGGGGAGAAGGAGGGGACATGATATCCTCCTTTATCTAATTTAATCTCTAAGAGTGTCAGAGGAAACACAACCAGTGGGTAAGGAGGAAGGCTGTCTGAATCTTTGTGATTCATCCTGCCATTCCTTGGAATCCACATTCATCCCATACATATCCCAGGACAGTATGTGTGTGCGCGTGCGTCTGTGTCACTCCAGCTCCCATTGAAAACTGGGTATTGGCAAGGTCATGATAGAATAGACAGACTAGTGGTTGCTGTGGCAACAGACTAGCTTCTGTGGGTCACACACACACACTAAACAAGCTGTTTGTGACAGGGGCCTCTATGTTTTGGCAGCCAGATGCATCCACTCTGATATCTGACATTAAAGCAGACAGGAAGCCATGTCGGGGAGACAGTTTCACAGCAGGACACTGCTCTTCAATGGGATGTCTTTGCGTCTGCAACACGTTATCCATTTTGGAGTCCGTGGAGGTGGGATCTTGCCAGTGTAAAGCCGGAACGAAAAAAGACAGCTATAGCTCAATACAAAACTACTGCTCAACACACAGAGACACATATAAAGAAAAGGCGTCCAACGTTCAGACCAAAAGCCAGGCTACCACACTAGTGCTAGCACGAGTAAAAAATAATATTTAGATACTGTAGATCTCGTATTAAGATGATGGAAGAGCAGCTGACATTGTTTAGTCTCTAAGCATGGAAGCAGCTAATCTTATCCAAGACAACTCTTAACTCCATACGAATCCATACAGCTGTGTGTTCTGAGTCACACACACACACACACACACACACACACGCACGCACTCTTCTCTTTTGTTAAAATACATTTTACTATTACTTAAGGGGCTTTCACACCAAATTGGATTGATGTGTTTTAAACTTTTTAAAAAAAATATCTTAGTTTGGTTCGTTTGGACTGGTGTGAGCACTATCCACACTCGGGAGCACACTAAACAACGCACCGTGGGTCACTCCAAAAGGGTTGTCTCGGTCCGATTCAATTGGTACGGTGGTGCGGTTCACTGTAGTTGAGAACGCAGTCTGGACCAAACACAGGATAAGAACCAAAGTTCCGCATTATTATTGGTTGTTTGACTGCGAGCATTTGATGAAATACACACATCATAATTTGAGATCTCTGAAACATTCTGCTAATGGCAGGGCATTTGTGAGCGCAGATTCTTACTACAGATTTTGAGAACTACATAATGAAAATGTATGTTTAGTAGAAACAAGTATGATACATACTCAAATGTACTACTATGACGATGACTAGGATTTGACTTCAAAGTAAATACTAAAAAGATCAGCGGTGTGCTGGATGTAACAAATCAAACCACAGTTTATTGGTCACATACACAGACTAGTAGATTGCAGTAGGTGCAGCGAAACGCTCGGTGTTTCTAGCTCCTACAGTGTAGTAATACAACATCAACCCAATACCACTATGCAAATCATCCAGAAAGTCCAAAACAAAAAATACAGTAAACATGTATCCAAAGTATAGCATGCTTTAATCAAATTGCATTGGCTAATGCAGTACTGTAATATATACCATGTACGTAGCAGACAGTTTTACCCAAATTGACAACAGTCCACACATTTTGGTATGTGACGCCATTGAGAATCGAACGAACAATTATGGTGTTGTTATTGAATGAACTGAGCAGGACCACTACCTGCCATCCCCATGAGTCTACCACCCTCCTTATTTAACTAGGCAAATCAGTTAAGAACAAGTTCTTAGTTACAATGACGGCCTATCAGGGAACAATGGGTTAACTGCCTTGTTCAGGGGCAGAACGCTCTAACCACTAGACTAATGAGGAATGGAATGATATCAATTCAGACCTACAGTATGTCAGGCTTGGATTCGCCATGCCAAAAGGTTTTCCCCCAGGTGCATAAACAATGAGGATATTTACTGTGATTTCGATGAGAACCTATGGCCAAATGCTCAAGATGACTTGTTGCAAACTAACCCCCGCTAAATATGATGTTCCTTTCATTTGATAACATTGCGACATATATGTCTTCAATGATCACACATGGGATATACATTTTGGAAATGTGATGTTCAGTCAATAATGGGGAGTGCTAGTGTATTGCCTAATGTGAAAACAGTGTAATGTACTTTCATTTACAGTACTGTAACATACTACATTCAAAGGGTCATTTTTTTGCTTTTGGATGAACTGGTTGTTAAAATAACTACATTGAGAAGATATCATTATGCTGTGTTTTGGTGATAAATCCTATGTGCTCGTTTATATTTCACAGAAAACATATTTTGAATGAATGCTGGTGTGACGAAAGACGTCGACAAACAAAATGAACGCACAATGAAAGGGTTTGAATGTAAAGACGGGCTGCGTTACAAGTGCTACCATTTTGGAGTTGAGAACAATAACCACATATAGAACCAAAGCGATGAAAGAAACGATGATTGCCACGACATAGCACGGCCTCCCGTGTCTTTCCACTTTGATAACAAAACAACTGGAGTCAACGTAGCACTGTATTGTTCTTAAGGGGATAATACACTCCAGCTAGTTGTGATCACAGTAGTTTATAAATAAATCTGAATAATGTATTTAACGGTGCAAACCCTTCCCTAACCCAGACTGCATTGGGCCAATTGTGCACCGGCCTATGAGGCTCATGATCACGGCCCGGTTGTGATACAGCCCGGGATTGAACCAGGGTCGGTAGCGACGCCTCTAGCACTCTAGACATGCAGTGCCTTAGATGGCTGCGCCACTCAGGAGCCCCGGGAGTAAGAGAGTGGTGGAGTCACTGGAGACTAAACTAAACTAACACATCATAACAGTACACTGTTAAGAGTACTGATCATTGCTGTCTGGAACATCTCCCGCTTTGTGACCATGCCTCTGTTGCTGTGTGTGTGTGTGTGTGTGTGTGTGTGTGTGTGTGTGTGTGTGTGTGTGTGTGTGTGTGTGTGTGTGTGTGTGTGTGTGTGTGTGACTGCTCTAACTCCTACAGAGGTGATAATTGTATAAATAACCTAGGAAGTGATGGGAGATGCTGAGAGCAGCCTGGATAGCAGTGACCATCTCAATCACACAGGGACAGTAGAGGGAGTCACAATAACACAACATGACAACTCCACAGCAACCTGTGCACCGCCCTATGAGTGTTGGTGAGACATTCAGTGGAAGAATGGAAGAGCTGGTGTCTTATGTCGAAACCCCCTGTATCCGTCACTTGCAATCTGAGGGCCCACGAAGCAACATCTCATGCTAGGACCGAGGGTTGTGGAACTCTGTTCTATATATCACAAATAAGACAAGAGGGACAGATGGTGTTTTTTCTTGTTTCAGACGTTAGACAAAACCTTACAATAAATCCATGTTGAGTTTCCGATCAAAAATCAATGGAGCAGAGACCCACATACCACTGTGTGTGTGCTCCTCTCTGTGCGTGCCTGAGACCACCCGACAGCAGTCGCCAGGGCGGATCAATGTGTTGACCTGGTAACCAATGCAGCACATGCAGGTCATCCAAGCCATGTCAGAGCAGACCCATAATGGGCACCTCCTGTCATAGCAGAGTTGGGCCATAATGGACGCCTGGATGCCAGTTGCCTGTCAATGTCAACATGCCGCTCTCGCTGTAACAAGATCTCATAGTTTCCCCCCGAAATTCAACGTATTATGATGTCGATTTTTGAAGCATTAATTCCACATGGTTATAGGGTTAACACAGAAACAACTCAAAGGGTAACAGTTTAGGCCGGGGGTATTCAACTCTTACCCTACGAGGTCCAGAGCCCGCTGGTTTTCTGTTCTACCTGATAATTAATTGCACACACCTGGTGTCCCAGGTGGGTCTAAATCAGTCCCTGATTAGAGGGGAACAATAAATTTTAAAAAATGAGGTCCAGAGTTGAGTTTGAGGTGTTTAGGCATTCATTCCGATTGGTTAAGGTTAGGGCTATGGTTTGGGGAAGACTTAAAACAAATCATTAAAAACAACGTGCTATTACCAGGAACACACGCACATGCACACAAACACAGTGGTATGTGGGTATCATCTCTCTGCTCCATTGATTCGGGCTCCCGAGTGGTGCAGCGGTCTAAGGCACTTGCATCTCAGTGCTTGAGGAATCACTACAGACACCCTGGTTTGAATCCAGGCTGTATCACAACAAGCCGTGATTGGGAGTCGCATTGGGCGGTGCACAATTGACCCAGCGTCATCTGGGTTTGGCCGGTGTAGGCTGCCATTGTAAATAAGAATTTGTTCTTAACTGACTTGCCTAGTTAAATAAAGGTAAAAAAATGTTAAGTATTCTCACGTCTTGCTAGAACATTGTGAACTGCAGTGGCACAACAAGCTCCAGCATCATAAGTTTGCACCCAGTGCTGGACAATCGCTTTTAATCTTTTTTGTGAGTGTGGAGGAAGGCATATATCGACGTTTTCAAATGTCCGAAATGGAAGTTTATTTCTAGTGATCAGGCTGCTCTCCAATCTTCCTGCCCCCCTACAGCTCTTTTCCTTAAAAAAAAATAGTACTTACTATCTTGTCTCATCGCTCATCGAAAGTCATGCGTCCCCCGAAACACAACCCAACCAAGCAGCACTGCTTCTTAACACAGCGCGCATCCAACCCTGGAGCCAGCCGCACCAATGTGTCGGAGAAAACACCGTGCACCTGGCGACCTGGTCAGCATGCACTGCGCCCGGCCTGCCACAGGAGTCGCTGGTAGGATACCCCTACCGGCAAAACCCTCCCTAACCCGGACGACGCTAGGCCAATTGTGCGTCGCCCCACGGACCTCCCAGTCGCGGCAGAGCCTGGGCGCGAACCCAGAGTCTCTGGGGGCACAGCTGGCGCTGCGATGGACCACTGCGCCACCTGGGAGGCCCTAGCTCTTTTCCTTTTACTTCTCTTTCTTTTCAGTCCCGTTCCTCTCCTCTCTACTCTCTGTTTCCGGTCTGTACCCGTACCGGCAGACGTGTTAAGTGTTAGGGGGAAACGGTTTAGTTCAGGAAAGGCACGTCCACAGCAAAAGGCTAAGCTCCTGGATGTCAATTAAGGCAGCCTCCCTCACACCTCTCTGATTCAGAGGGGTTGGGTTAAATGCGGAAGACACATTTCAGTTGAATGCATTCAGCTGTACAACTGACTAGGCTATCCCCCTTTCCTTTACTGTACAGAGCAAAGCTGGAATTACTGTAAGCAACATCATTAGAATCAGCTGCAAGCACCAAGAATCACTCTCCACAGACCTGGGCAATAACAGACACAAAAACACAGACACACACACTCCCCTAACAGCCTTGGTAAATTACACAGTGCTCAGGGAAAGCGTCACAACATTGGTATTTGGTATTTCCTTCCCTGAATTACTGCAAAAACACAAACTGTAGAGTTTCTTTCTGACCACTGATCCCTCTGGAACTTTTTTCACACCTTTGCAACTGAGAGGAAAGGTTTTTTACCATTCATATTTCATAGTAGAGCCATTTCAACCAGGGAATCTGGGAAAGTACATAGCCACAATAAACTGTGCTTCATAGGGTAAATCTCAATTGTCTAAAGTGGTATCCTTTCCATATCTACTTTCCTTCCTACAGATGTTGGATTTTAATGTTACCTATATTGTCACAGCAAAATAAATCCTGCAACAACCAGATTTTAACGTGTCGTCTATAAATGTTGCTTGATTGGTGGATAGGCTATGCCAAAAGTATGAAAAGGCCAATACTGTTAATATAACCGTTGTCACGATTGTCGTAATGAGCGGACCAAGGCGCAGCGTGAGTATAGTTCCACATATTTTGAATCTCCGTGAAACAAACAAAACAATAAAAGACACAACGAAACGTGACGTCATGACGTGCACACAGGCAACTAAACACAAACAACATCCCACAAAACACAGGTGGGGAAATGGCTACCTAAATAAGATCCCCAAATCAGAGGCAACGATAAACAGCTGCCTCTAATTGGGAACCATATTAGCACCAACATAGAAATAGACATACTAGAAACCCCCTAGTCACGCCCTGACCTACTACACCATAGAGAACCAAGGGCTCTCTATGGTCAGGGCGTGACAACCGTGTCTTTAGTGTAGGTTTTCATAGAATTGATGTAAATCACAAATTGTATGACTTCGTCTACGTGTGTCTGTGTGTTTCATCACAGGCTTCAGGGTTAGATGTGGCCAAACATAAGAGAGCTGACAGTGACTCTATATTGAGTGATTTATTTTGAGCGTGAGCGAGAGGAGAGAGGGTAAGTGGACGGAAGACCTTGCAACTCCTTTGTGTGGGAGGCTTCCACTTGCTCCATCTCTCTCCCCTCTCATGTCTCAGTTGGCCTCCAATAATACTCCCTCTTAGTGCTCGGTAAACAGAGCAGCATCATAAACAACCGACCGCAGCAGAGCACAGGACGGACATTTCCCACATTCTCAGGTCAAACTGCTGTGTGATCAGATGAGATAAATAAATACACAGACACAGATGAACATGCATGGACACAGCCAGGGGAGTACACACACACACACCACACTTTCTCGCTCTCTTTAGCAGTGGCACACACACAGACTCAAAAACTGCACTTTGGAGATGTTTTATAGCAGTTACAGAGAGTTGAAACAGGGATAGACACCAGTGTCCCACTCCCGTACAGAAACTCTTATGTAATCAGTACAAATGATTCATCATGACCATCTTGTTTACTTAAACACCTCGTATTAACTCCTCAAACACTGGAACCTGATGACTGACTCACCAAACAGATCTAACAGCAATGCAGAAAGAGAGAGCTAATAGATTCCTCAAAGTAGCCTGATGCTCTGATACAGATAGATGTGGAACAGCTAGGGTATGGGCCCCAATTGGCACCCTATTCCCACTGTAGTGTACTACTTTCGACTAGAGCCTTAAAAGTAGTGCACTACATAGGGAATAGGGTACCATTTGAGACGCAACCTCTATTGCTGTGCGAAATCAGCTCAACCTGAACAAAACCCATTAGAGTTCTCTTCACTCAGGTCTTTACGACATCCTGTGGTTGTGACATTCAACCATTACCTGGCAGTAATGGACTCTGTGTGGCTGGCTCATGTCCCTGGGAGAGAGAAGGGGGGGGGGGAAGATACTGTAGATAACAAGGTAGAGAGTGTGGGCCTGTGTGTATCTTCTTTACGTGAGTACCTGTGTATTTAGGCCAAGCAAGTGATAGTGGGAGCCGTTGTAGCGGAGACAGAGGTCAGGGAGTGGAGAAGTATTGATCTTGATGGGTTTAAAGACCGATCGCAAACAGACCAAGAACACAGAGAGGAGTCATTGAATGTGCGCGCACACGCACACGCACGCACGCACACACACACACACACACACACACACACACACACACACACACACACACACACACACACACACACACACACACACACACACACACACACACACACACACACACACACACACACACACACACACACACACACACACACAGGAGAGACCAAAGGGAACAGGGTGTCAATATCTGTCATTGATGGAACAGCTTTAGGGTTGTAGAAGTAGTACTGTAAACCCGGACCCTTATTTCACAGTAACTACATGACCTATGTGATCTTGCATACAGGTTTAAAACTGCATATAGAGGGGAAAAAAAGCTATGCAAACTAGAGGAATCCATTTTCCAGTACACTACGGAGCAGCGTTTGTTCTTTCCATCGAAATGGGACGTGTTCTCTCTCTTCTTATTATCATCCCTTCTCCTCCTCAGACACCGAAAGGCACATGAGACCAGTTCAGGAGTAAGCACGGCTGTGTGTAATGTGTGAGTGTGTGCGGTTGTGTGTGTGCATGCATGTATGTGTCTATGTGCACGTGTGCGTGCCTGTATGTGTGTGTGTACAGATGGTGAGCTGAGTCCACAGGCAGAACTGAGTTAGCCAGGTGGGAAGTGAACAGCCCGACAGTTACAGACTGGCTGACATCCACTGCAGCACTCCACTATTGCTACTGTCAACAATACACTAATACGGTATTACCCCAGTACTCCACACTATTGCTACAATCAACAATACTCTAATACAGTATTACTACAGTCAACAATACTATAATACAGCATTACTACATTAATCTACCCTATTACTACAGTTAACAATACTCTAATACAGTATTACCACAGCACTCAAGTCTACACTATAACTACAGTAAATATTACTCTAATACAGTATTACTACAGTCAACAACACTCTAAAACAGTATGATCACAGTACTCTACACCAGGGTTTTCCAACCCTGCTCCTGGAGAGCTACCCTCCTGTAGGTTTTCAATCCAACCCCAGTTGTAACGAACCCGATGCAGTTGATCAACCAGCGAAAACCTACAGGATGGTAAACAACACTCACCGTTACAGTAATACTACAAGCACAACACTCACACATTCCGATAGCTACAGAACAATCGGCAAGAAATGTGTCAAATAAAAGTGCAATGATAAAGCTTTGTAGTAAAGTCATCCTCCGACGAAGGGTGGTTTAGCCTACTTTCAGAGGGAAGCGCATTTTATGGCTGGCGTTTTACAGGCTCCTCACCAATTGTGTTATTTTGTGTGTTTTTTCCCCCGCATTATTTGTAACTTATTATGTACATAATGTTGATGCTACCGTCTCTTATGACTGAAAAGGGCTTCTGGATATCAGAACAGCGTTTTTTTTCACCTCGAACTGGATGAAGATTTTTTTTCTTTAGTGAGTCTGACGCAAAGGATATAAAGCTGCTCCCAGACAAGGCCCAAATCCCTGTTATTTGCATGAAGAAAAGAAGGAAATACAGGGGGTGGAGATCAGGGTGCCTTGAGAGAATTAGTTGGTGAGTGGGTAACCCGCCACTACCATCCGTTCTATTGGCCAACGTGCAGTCACCGGAGAATAAACTGGATGAGCTCTGTTCGAGACTATCCTACCAACGGGACGTTAAAAACTGTAATATCTTATGTTTCACCGAGTCGTGGCTGAACGACGATATGGATAACATACAGTTGGGTTGGGTTTTCCATGCATCGGCAGGACAGAACAGCTACGTCCTGTAAGACGAGGGGTGGGGCTGTGTGTCTATTTGTCAATAACAGCTGGTGTGCGATGTCTAATATTAAGATAGTCTCGAGGTATTGCTCGCCTGAGGTAGATCACCTCATGATAAGCTGTAGACCACACTATCTACAAAGAGAGTTTTCATCTATATTTTTTGTAGCCGTCTATTTACCACCACAAATCGATGCTGGCACTAAGACCCCACTCAACGAGCTGTATAAGGCCATAATCAAACAAGAAAATGCTTATCTAGAAGTGGCACTCCTATTGGCCGGGGACTTAAATGCAGGCAAACTTAAATGCGTTTTATCTCATTTCTACCAACATGTCACATGTGCAACCAGAGGGAAAAAAACACCAGAACACCTTTACTCCAGACACAGAGACGCATACAAAGCTCTCCTTCGCCCTCCATTTCGCAAATCTGATCATAATTCTATCCTCCTGATTCCTGCTTACTAGCAAAAACTAAATCAAATCAAACGTCATTTGTCATATGTGCTGAATACAACATGTGTAGACTTTACCGTGAAATGCTTACTTACAAGCCCTTAACCAGCAGTGCAGTACAAGATGAGTTAAGAAAATATTGACCAAATAAAATAAAGTAAAAAATAATAAAAAATAACACAATAAAATAACAATAACGAGGCTATATACAGGGGGTACCAGTACAGAGTCAATGTGTGGGGGTACAAGTTAGTCGAGGTCATTTGTACATGTAGGTAGGGGTGAAGTGACTATGCATAGATAATAAACAGCGAGTAGCAGCAGTGTAAAAAACAAATGGGGGGGGTTTGTCAATAAAAAATAATCTGGTGGCCATTTCATTAATTGTTCAGCAGTCTTATGGCTTCGGGGTAGAAGCTATAAAAAAATATATATATTTTATTGAACCTTTATTTAAATAGGCAAGTCAGTTAAGAACAAATTCTTATTTACAATGACAGCCTACACTGTGCGCCGCTCTATGGGACTCCCAATCACAGCCGGTTATGACACAGCCTGGATTTGAACCAGGGTGTCTGGAGTGATGCCTCTAGCACTGAGATACAGTGCCTTAGATTGCTACGCCACTCGGAAGCCTTTTAAGGAGCCTTTTGGTCTTAGACTTGGAGCTCCGGTACCGCTTGCCGTGTGGTAGCAGAGAATGGATATATTTTTTTTAAATGCCTTCCTAACCATCTTAAATAAACATGCCCCATTCAAGAAATTTAGAACCAGGAACAGATATAGCCCTTGGTTCTCCCCAGACCCGACTGCCCTTAACCAACACAAAAACATCCTATGGCGTTCTGCATTAGCATCGAACAGCCCCCGTGATATGCAGCTGTTCAGGGAAGCTAGAAACCATTATACACAGGCAGTTAGAAAAGCCAAGGCTAGCTTTTTCAAGCAGAAATTTGCTCCCTGCCACACTAACTCAAAAAAGTTCTGGGACACTGTAAAGTCCATGGAGAATAAGAACACCTCCTCCCAGCTGCCCACTGCAATGAAGATAGGAAACACTGTCACCACTGATAAATCCACCATAATTGAGAATTTCAATAAGCATTTTTCTACGGCTGGCCATGCTTTCCACCTGGCTACTCCTACCCCGGTCAACAGCACTGCACCCCCAACAGCAACTCGCCCAAGCCTTCCCCATTTCTCCTTCTCCCAAATCCATTCAGCTGATGTTCTGAAAGAGCTGCAAAATCTGGACCCCTACAAATCAGCCGGGCTAGACAATCTGGACCCTTTCTTTCTAAAATTATCTGCCGAAATTGTTGCCACCCCTATTACTAGCCTGTTCAACCTCTCTTTCGTGTCGTCTGAGATTCCCAAAGATTGGAAAGCAGCTGCGGTCATCCCCCTCTTCAAAGGGGGACACTCTTGACCCAAACTGCTACAGACCTATATCTATCCTACCGTGCCTTTCTAAGGTCTTCGAAAGCCAAGTCAACAAACAGATTACCGACCATTTCGAATCTCACCATACCTTCTCTCCTATGCAATCTGGTTTCAGACCTGGTCATGGGTGCACCTCAGCCACGCTCAAGGTCCTAAACGATATCTTAACCGCCATCGATAAGAAACATTACTGTGCAGCCGTATTCATTGATCTGGCCAAGGCTTTCGACTCTGTCAATCACCACATCCTCATCGGCAGACTCGACAGCCTTGGTTTCTCAAATGATTGCCTCGCCTGGTTCACCAACTACTTCTCTGATAGAGTTCAGTGTGTCAAATCGGAGGGTCTGCTGTCCGGACCTCTGGCAGTCTCTATGGGGGTGCTACAGGGTTCAATTCTTGGACCGACTCTCTTCTCTGTATACATCGATGAGGTCGCTCTTGCTGCTGGTGAGTCTCTGATCCACCTCTACGCAGACGACACCATTCTGTATACTTCCGGCCCTTCTTTGGACACTGTGTTAACAACCCTCCAGGCAAGCTTCAATGCCATACAACTCTCCTTCCGTGGCCTCCAATTGCTCTTAAATACAAGTAAAACTAAATGCATGCTCTTCAACCGATCGCTACCTGCACCTAACCGCCTGTCCAACATCACTACTCTGGACGGCTCTGACTTAGAATACGTGGACAACTACAAATACTTAGGTGTCTGGTTAGACTGTAAACTCTCCTTCCAGACCCATATCAAACATCTCCAATCCAAAGTTAAATCTAGAATTGGCTTCCTATTTCGCAACAAAGCATCCTTCACTCATGCTGCCAAACATACCCTTGTAAAACTGACCATCCTACCAATCCTCGACTTTGGCGATGTCATTTACAAAATAGCCTCCTACTCAACAAATTGGATGCAGTCTATCACAGTGCAATCCGTTTTGTCACCAAAGCCCCATATACTACCCACCATTGCGACCTGTACGCTCTCGTTGGCTGGCCCTCGCTTCATACTCGTCGCCAAACCCACTGGCTCCATGTCATCTACAAGACCCTGCTAGGTAAAGTCCCCCCTTATCTCAGCTCGCTGGTCACCATAGCATCTCCCACCTGTAGCACACGCTCCAGCAGGTATATCTCTCTAGTCACCCCCAAAACCAATTCTTTCTTTGGCCGCCTCTCCTTCCAGTTCTCTGCTGCCAATGACTGGAACGAACTACAAAAATCTCTGAAACTGGAAACACTTATCTCCCTCACTAGCTTTAAGCACCAACTGTCAGAGCAGCTCACAGATTACTGCACCTGTACATAGCCCACCTATAATTTAGCCCAAACAACTACCTCTTTCCCAACTGTATTTAATTTTTATTTATTTATTTATTTTGCTCCTTTGCACCCCATTATTTTTATTTCTACTTTGCACATTCTTCCATTGCAAAACTACCATTCCAGTGTTTTACTTGCTATATTGTATTTACTTTGCCACCATGGCCTTTTTTGCCTTTACCTCCCTTCTCACCTCATTTGCTCACATTGTGTATAGACTTGTTTATACTGTATTATTGACTGTATGTTTGTTTTACTCCATGTGTAACTCTGTGTCGTTGTACCTGTCGAACTGCTTTGCTTTATCTTGGCCAGGTCGCAATTGTAAATGAGAACTTGTTCTCAACTTGCCTACCTGGTTAAATAAAGGTAAAATAAAAATAAATAAATAAAATAAACAATTAATCAAATGGCCACACGAACTACTTACATTTTTGTTATGTCATTTTCTTGTGTTACTTTCTGATTTGATTAGATTTTTTAAAACTTTAGTTTATTTAGTAAATATTTTCTTAACTCCATTTCTTGAGCTGCATTGTTGGTTAAGGGCTTGCGAATAAGCATTTCACACATGTGACAAATTAAATTTGACATGGTGTATGTTCATTTAAACAGCATTGTTTCCTTTACCGGGGATTTGAACTCACAATCCATAATCACTTTGATAAATAAAATAGTTTTTCTTGAGTTTACGTTTAACAGAGCTGAAATTCACTTTGAAATATAGAAATACAGGTGAAATCAGTTACTGACACAGACATGGTGGAGTAGCAGTAAGCTTGGAATGCTATGAACCAAGCAGCTGTGTGTTCAAATCCCACGTGAGGATGTGTTGAATAATCATTTGTCTGTAAATCAAAAGGCACAAGGTCGTGTGTCAAATATGTTGAAACCATTCTATGTTAAAAACACCATTTTAATGTGTGGGTGTCCATAACCTAAGTCCTCAAGTTGGAGCTAAGTTTGGGCCAAACAAAAATGTTATGTTTAGGTAACACTTTGACCGAAAAGTTTAGTAAACTATAAAAGACTGTGGAACCAATTACTAAATCAGAATTTGTTGAATCAACAACAACAACAACAATTGTGTACACAGATGAAAACATACATGCTGCCTCACAACATCACACAGTGGTAATGAGCCCACCTGTTTGGGAGGATGGGTGGTCTCCTGATAGCGTCTCATGGTACAAGATGTGTACTCCTTGTTCATCACAGCCACAATGCACACAACCAGCGACCAAAGCTTAACATCAAACACCCGATACCCGACTCCTATCTCTTCCTCTCAGCCGCAGTCTTCCTATGGTGCCTGTCCTCCCTCTTCAGAAAGTAAACTGTCACCCCTCTATTCCCTCCCTCTCTCTTTCCCTTCCTCTCTCACACCCTTCTCTCCTCTGCCCCAACTGTACCACATATGCAGTCAGTCCCGACAACCCTCTGGCCCTCGCCTGCTCCTGCCTCAGCCAATCCTGTGAGAGAATGCTCCTCGGTGCTCCTCCACTCGTCGCTCCGCCAAGGTGGGCAGACAGACAGGAAGCATTTATATAGAAAATAGCCTGTTGCTAGGAGACGCAGGGGCAAAGAGCAAAGTGAGTCCTACACAATATAGTTGTTTGGGTTAAATTGGACGCAGCAACGCGTCATCCCGTCCTACGCGTTTCCCTTTTATTATTAAGATGTGAAAAGACGAGAAAGAATAGAAGTGGGTTATTTGCATTAGTACAGTGCTACCCACACGCCACAGTAGGCTCAGTAGCCTAAACTGGCTTCATCCTCTCCTCGTGTCCTCTCTCTTTCATCTGCAGTGACACTGAAGACACAGCTGAGAGCAATGGGACGAGGCTTTCACCAGGCATTTGCTTCCACTAGTACAACTCTTTCTCGTGAGTAAAAAATGAATAAGAAGGCGTGATGAAGGACAGGATATGAGCAGCTGTCACAAAGGTCTATGCAGATAAGACTTCGGTATTCAAGCAATACAGATGTAGAAGCACAGTGGCTAAGAACAATTCTCTAGAAAGGCAGGAACCGGGCTCCGAGGGGTGGCCAGTCCTCTTCTGGCTGTGCCAGATTATAAGAGTAGGTCATTTAGGCAAGATCGTTGCTTAAGATGTTCAAATGTTCATAGATGACCAGCAGCGTCAACAGTATTTTTACACCTCAGGACTAAATGTCAGTTGGCTTTTCATAGCCGAGCATTCATATCAGGGAATGAAGAGACACTGTGGGATGAGTGATACATTCTCTTCTTCCCCTGAGACCTACTCTTGCTGAACTAAAATAGACACATATACACACTCCCATTCCCAGATGGGACAAGAATGGAATAATGTCAATAACCTAATATTTACCTCTTTACACACATTTCCATTGATATGGATACATTCCAAACATTTTTCTATAAAATCAATGAGAGGTGCAGAACCAAGATGTTTCATGCACATGTTTCATGCACACACACACACACACACACACACACACACACATTGTTCAGCCAGTGCTAGTGTCATTGTTCCTGCTATCAGTACCAAGCCTCCAGATTCTACAAGGGCTCAATACATTCTCCTCCTGCCAACACAATCTCTCACAGACACGACACATTGTGGAAGGTTGTGATTGACTGGTCGATCAGTGTGTCCATGTCTGACTGTCCGTGTGCGTGTGTGTGCGTGTGTGTAAAGGCTTCGCTTCTCCTACAAACTGTCATCAGTCTGAATGCATCATACAGTGCCAGCATGTCTGTACACTATAGAGACTTTAGAAAATTAAAACGTTTTGTGTGTGTGTGTGAGTGTGTGTGTGCGCACGTGACTGGGTAAGCCACTGTCATAGCAATCTTTCCAGAAATAAGATACATGATCTACAGTATTTTACCCACAATTCTGATCTGTCCTTTTCACAATAAATTATGGAAATCCCTCGACAATAATCCAATTATTCACCATTTACTGCAGTCTAAAACGTTCCGTAATATCCTAGTGTATACCTACAGCATCACCATCATCTCTAATAATAACAAGGGAAAGGGGAGACCTAGTCAGTTGTACAACTGAATGCATCCAACCGAAATGTGTCTTCCACATTTAACCCAATCCCCCTGAATCAGTGAGGTGTGTTTGGGCCTGCCTTAATCGACATCATCGGTGCCCAGGGAGCAGTTGTTGTTAGGGGTTAACTGCCTTGCTCAATGGCAGATTTTTCCAATTTGCCAGCTCGGGATTTGAACCACCAACATTTTAGTTACTGAGGACACAGATCTAGAATGAGTTTATCCTCCCCTAACCCTAACCTTAACCACTAGGGGAGAAAACCACCAACCTTAGATCATTGTTTAGGCATGCAATTTTATATTGCTCTGTAATTGCCTGGGTCTTAAAGGAAAACCAGCCACCTAAAAGGAAAGTATTTATGTATTTCCTATTCAGACAGACAGCAGTAGCCCCATCTGACCAGGGGAGGGGGGAGAGGGGGAAAGCACACAAGCACTGGTCAGTCAGGTGGAGAAGTGAGAAGTTGCATTATTGATTTCTCGCTCCGTCAGTGTTCATTCAGTACGGTTAGAGAGAGAAGTAGCATCCCCCATCCTTTCTCCCCCTCCTCCTGCCCCCTCTCTGTACTGACCTGAAGTGTTCATTCAATAAAGGGTTAGAAAAAGAAGCATGTTCCCCCTTTCTCCCCTTCTCTGTCCTACCTGGGATCCCCGGGCACCCCTCTTGTGGTCCCATTCAGTCTGTGAGATCATCTGGGGACGAGAGGGAGACACCAGTTTAGAGGACATTCACCTCCAGTCTACTACAGCATATTTAAGCTTTCTTCTCTATCATCCCCCACTATCTCCTCCTCCTCCCCCTCTCTGCCGAGGGATAAAAATACATGCGAGGTGGTGCTGATGAATGAAAAGAGTGCATCATCTACGCTTGCGGGCTTCATCTACACATCCCTCTATCCCACTCTCATTCTTCCCTTCTATTCCTCTATCCAACCCGTTCTATTTTGATCAACAAGGCGAGGCTGTAATGTAGGCTGTAATTTCACAGTGAGGCTGGGGCGTACTGAGCCTGTCAGCACAGCATAATGGCCTCTGCCAGGCTACAACTTTAATCACTCTAATTAGCAAATAAACAACATACAGTACTAACACGCACGCACACACACTAACCTCCGTCCCGAAGGCACGCCATGCTAAGTGCAGGCTCGTTTACACTCGCGTCGCCAGACAGGAAGCGACGCAGGATCAACATCAAGGCATTAAAGCATCATTGCCATTTTGGACTCACATTGCAGAGACTAGTTTACCCTGGCATAATCTTCATGGTAAGGCAGGGGCAGGAGAAGTGGGACACCACAAATTGACTGAAGTGTACAGTAGCTTGAATATTCTCACGGTTTGAACCGATGTACAACAAAGTGAAAGAGTCCCTCTAAAATCAGTTACATTGTCTCTGATTTGAGTTTCTGCTTGCAGGGAGCAAAAAAAAAAAGAGTGCCCTAGTATTATACAATAAGTGTCCAGTCTTTTATAATCTGATGGGGCGACTTAACTCAGCTGTTGAGAATGAGTCCTACGTTGACTGGCTGACACTCTGTGGACGGCTGGCTGTATGTCACATACAGTAACATTACGTGACACTTCTTGGTGGGGTCCTCACCCAGATTCCCATTGAGCCACAAACTTAACCACGATTCTTTTCAACAGAACCTTTTCAAAGAGGGCCAGAGAGGGAGTCAACGGAAACATGATCTATAAAAGGATCATTCGGATCCGTTTTCTCTGGGTGTTTTTGTTGTTGTTGTCTCTTCCACTCTCTGGTCCTCTAGCGCAGAGGACGGTACTGTAGTCGTCTCCCTCCCTCAATAACAGGGACCCCAATTTGTGTCTTTGTCTTGAGTCCCCTTACCCTAACCCCTACAGCTCAACGACAGTCAAGCCCACTACCACCACTCAACATCCTGGTTAACTAGACAGGTGTTGTATCTTCTCAATACACCCGAAAAATGAATGTATATTCTACTTCTAGTCCACATATGCGTTCTCTCCCTCTGACCACACTGTAGTTAGCTGCGTAGGTCATTGCAATATATATACACATAGGTTTTAATACCATGAAACATACAGAGAGGCTAATGATCAGAGAGAGAACCTCCTGATCTTCTCCATGGTTGGATGGTGAGTCGTGGCCAAGGACCCATTAAGTTAACCAAGTCTACAATGTAGGCTATGTCTGACAGCTTTGAGGTTCTCTCATCTGTCAAAGACTTCTCTCAATCGTCAACATTGTTTATGGCTATTTTCCTGGGCTTCCATTAAAAAACCTACAGGTCTATATGTTATATTATGGTCTGGCTGGGCTGTTTTCCTAGAAGTACAGCAAGAGCAACTTTCAGTAAAAATAGAGGCCCGGGGCTGTACCTTTCATTTGATTGAGTTCTCTGGTAAAATCATCAGAGAAGTAGCATTTGAAACAGAGCAGTGTTCCTTTCCATGGTTCAGGATTTTAAACTGTTTACAATTGTATCCAGGGACAGCTTTAATGTATCATATAAATAACAGTCATTTAGGAGACACTTTCATCCAAAGTGACTTGTAGTTGACACATGATACGGTAGCCCACTAAGGAATCAAACCCACTGTACTCCAGTGATAGAGACTGTGTACTAGTCACTACACGCTAATCAACTGAGCCATCAGAACCATCCAGTTCTGAACAAGTTACCAGTAACAGAGTAACTGGGTCCCATGTGGCTCAGTCTGAGTCCCGTAATGGTAGAGCACGGGCGCTTGCAAAGCCAGGGTTGTGGGTTCAATTCCCACGGGGGACCAGTATTGAAAATGTATGCATTGACTCGTCACTCTGGAGCGCGTCTGCTAAATGACTCAAATGTTAAAAATAAGTCCCTGGGCAGAAGAACAGGATGAATCGGACCACCACTGAACCAGAGGGGAGTGAGTAAGCGGTGAGTGTACAGCTCATGAAAATCTAATGAGCAAACGGAGAGCCTGATATGTCCTCCTACTAACGAACTAGCTCTCTCAGTGTTTTGTTCATTTAGATAGAAAGAGAAAAATAGAAAATGTAAAAACTCTCAGGGAGGATGACAAAGGTTGAAAGGAGCATGATAGAGGATGACAGAGAAGGAGGACGGATGACAGAGAAGGAGGACAGATGACGGACGATGGGGAGGCAGGGCTGCAAACCAGAACTCTGTTTGTCTGTGTGTTATTAAATGACAGATGAGGAAATCTACCTAATAAGAGGATGATGATGCAGTGTGTTTAATTTACCATGAATGAAACACCGCCACTGGCAATGCCTCTCGCTTCTCTCTCCAGTCTCTCTCGCTCTCTGTGTATCTACAGCCTCGATCTCCATCTCTCTCTTTCAGTATCTCTTTCTTCAGTATCTCGCTCTCTCTTTTTTCAGTATCACTCGCTCTCTCTTCAGTACCTCTCTCTTTCTTCGGAATCTCTCGGTCTCTCTCGCTGTCTTCAGTGTATATACATCTCTCAGTATGTCTCTCTCATCTTGCCCTCTTCTCTCTGTGTCTTCCTTATCTATCTCCGCCCTGCTCATTGGTGTCATATACAATAGTGATGCGGGGTTAGACTCATAAAATATTGGGTCATGAAATATTGTGTGGACGAAGGGTGGGTGGCGGGTTGAATAAAGAGAAAACAATGCATTACAAATCCATAAATGTATAATTCTGCGCAATTAGGTTACATTTAGGTTTTTCATGCATTATTTTGATCTAGTTTAGGGCGTAGCCTAAGCCTAATCTTTACGGCCTAACTTTACGCTCAACAAATACACGGCGAATGCTTTTGGGAACGTGGGCAGAAAGAATTTACGTCGATCCACTGAGAGACAAAAAGGACAATGTCGGAGTTGAGTTCAATCAGAGAAAAGCTGCGAAATGGAGAGTTGAAAAGAAATAGATGGAAGGCCAGTAGCTTAACGTTTGTGTCACGTTCTGACCATAGTTCTGTTATTTTATTCTTTGTTTTAGTATGGTCAGGGCGTGAGTTGGGTTGGGCAGTCTGTTTGTTTTTCTATGTTGTTTTTTGTGTTCAGCCTAGTATGGTTCTCAATCAGAGGCAGGTGTCGTTAGTTGTCTCTGATTGAGAATCATACTTAGGTAGCCTGGGTTTCACTGTTGGGTTGTGGGTGTTTGTTTCCGTGTGTGTGTTTGTCGCCACACGGTACCGTTGCGGTTGTTGTAGATTTCACGTTATCGTTTATTGTTTTTGTTCGAGTGTTCATTTGTCTGTATTAAAACCATTATGGACACTTACCACGCTGCATCTTGGTCCGATCCTTACTCCTCTTCAGACGAAGAAGAGATTTGCCGTTACAGAAACACCCACCAACCAAGGACCAACAGCGTGGTAACAGGCAGCAGCAGCAGCAGGAGAGGCAGCGATACTTGGAGAAATAGACTTGGGAGGAGATTTTCGACGGCAAAGGACCCTGGGAAAAGCCAGGGGAATATCGCCGCCCCAAAGCAGAGCTGGAGGCAGCGAAAGCAGAGAGGCGGCATTATGAGGAGCTAGTACGGCAGAGCGGCTGGAAGCCCGAGAGACAGTCCCAAAAATGTATTGGGGAGGGAGCACACGGGGAGTGTGGCGAAGCCAGGTAGGAGACCTGCGCCAACTTCCCGTGCTTACCGGAGAGCGAGAGGGACCGGGCAGGCACCGTGTTATGCGGTGGAGCGCACGGTGTCCCCGGTGCGTGTGCATAGCCCGGTGCGGTACATTCCAGCTCCTCGTATCGGCCGGGCTAGAGTGGGCATCGAGCCAGTTGCCATAAAGCCGGCTCTAAGCATCTGGTCTCCAGTGCGTCTCCTTGGGCCGGCGTACATGGCACCAGCCTTACGCAGGGTGTCCCCGGTTCGCCAGCACAGCCCAGTGCAGGCTATTCCACCTCGCCGCACTGGCCTGGCTACAGGGAGCATTCAACCAGGTAAGGTTGGGCAGGCTCGGTGCTCAAGAGCTCCAGTGCGCCTTCACGGTCTGGTCTATCCAGTGCCACCTCCACGCACCATCCCTCCGGTGGCAGCCCCCCGCACCAGGCTGTCTCTCCGTCTTCTGCCTACAGGTGCTCCCGCCTGTCCAGCGCTGCCAGAGCCTTCCTCCTGTCCTGAGCCGCTAGAGTCGCCCGTCTGTCCTGAGCCGCTAGAGTCTCCCGTCTGTCCTGAGCCGCTAGAGTCTCCCATCTGTCCTGAGCCGCTAGAGTCTCCCGTCTGTCCTGAGCCGCTAAAGTCTCCCGTCTGTCCGGCGCTGCCGGAGTCTCCCGTCCATTCGGGACCCGTGGCGTGGGTCCCCAGTCCAAGATCGGTGGAGAGGGTTGCCGCTCTAAAGAGGCTACGGAGGCGGGCTAAGAGGCACACTAAAACTATGGTGAAGTGGAGTCCACGTCCCGCGCCAGAGCCGCCATCGCGGACAGACGCCCACCCAGACCCTCCCCTATAGGTTCAGGTTTTGCGGCCGGAGTCCGCACCTTTGGGGGGAGGTACTGTCACGTTCTCACCATAGTTCTGTTATTTTATTCTTTGTTTTAGTATGGTCAGGGCGTGAGTTGGGGTGGGCAGTCTGTTTGTTTTTCTATGTTGTTTTTTGTGTTCAGCCTAGTATGGTTCTCAATCAGAGGCAGGTGTCGTTAGTTGTCTCTGATTGAGAATCATACTTCGGTAGCCTGGGTTTCACTGTTTGGTTGTGGGTGTTTGTTTCCGTGTGTGTGTTTGTCGCCACACGGTACCGTTGCGGTTGTTGTAGATTTCACGTTATCGTTTATTGTTTTTGTTCGAGTGTTCATTTGTCTGTATTAAAACCATTATGGACACTTACCACGCTGCATCTTGGTCCGATCCTTACTCCTCTTCAGACGAAGAAGAGATCTGCCGTTACAGTTTGGGAAAGATTTAATGAAGGGGTAAAAGAGGATTGTAGCAGTGCTGGCTATGTTATGTGTGATGATTATGAGGTGCTATACAAAACTCGACAGTCACAAGACGGGGACTTCACAATGACATGTCAAGGGAACTGTAGGCTACTGTTCAGATGGGTTAAATGGAATAGTAACTGAAATATAGACACTGACTGTAGGTCTACAACCTCTCACTTAGCCTAATATAATATTAACTCCTGCAGAATTAAGCCTTTCTTGCAGTAAGAGTCTAGACAAAATGTACATTTTGACTCGGGAACAAGAGTGGAGAAATATGATTGACTTATTTCAGCATCTTAAAAGAATACAGGTCTATTATAAAGGTGCTCTCTTTATCAGCATCATAAAAGCTGATAGTACTATCAAATACATAAAATATGCATACAAGCCGAAATCATATCAGAAACATGTTGGGTAGTTTTCACAGCTTTTAATGTCTCTAAAACGGGTCAAATTGATGTCATTTGGAAATTTAGCACAATTTTTTTTTACTTTTTTGAGGGTTATTGCATTTTATCCCTGGTCCCTAAACATCTTTGTAGCGTGAGAGAAGCAGAGAAGAAAAGGAAAACTTTACCAGTGTCAACTAGATTGTATCATTCGTTCATTCTATCGATTTATGACATTATTCTGGTGAGCAAGGACTCATTTAGTATTCTAGGGCATCAAGTAATGACAGAAGAGAAGCGGCAATGCATCTAACTATAGACAAGTTGACTAACAAACAGCCTACCGACATGTCAGAAATCTGAGAAGGCACGTCAAAACACCGCTTCATCATCTCTGACTGTGCAGCGCATTTTCTATATTAGCGGGATAGCGACGGGGCATCAGATTTTCACTTGATCACATATAGTTGGGTGTTTGCAGATGGGTTATTAGCAATTGCAGTTGGGTGTGGGTGAACAAACAGCTGACCCACACATCACTAACACACATCTCTACCTGGTCAAACCTGTATGTGGGCACTCCACTCAGCCCCACTGCTCCCTCAGATGGCCTTCATTATGGCTCTAATGCACTTTTAATAATGTAAAGACTATGGGAGGGTAGGAAACCACTGGGGCCTAAATGCAGTGCTATGCCAGATTACCATTCACAGCTCTATGATTCATTCATAACCAGCATAATAGTTGTTTTATGATGCCCGGGGCCACGGTAATATCATGCTCTATCGATAGCTTTATATCAATGTAGGCTCCTTGACTGTCGAAACTCATGGCGATTACATTTTCACTTCCGACCTAGTGCCAGCAGGGATAACTACCCCTTCGTGACTTTGCCTGCCACCCACTCACTCGCTCGTCTCGCTCTCTCGTCTCCCTCTGCCTCGGCGGTCATTTAAGCTCTGGTTTTCAATCAGTTCCATTCCAGGACTTGGGATGACTTTCTCTCTACTTTTTAAGTTTCTCCTCGTTGGGAGAGATTGCTAACGATGTGGGGTGCTGCTTTACACCTGCAGGTGGAGCTGTTATCCTGACCTGGACCTGTATTCTAGGATCAGTTTTGCATTTTATGAATAACATTAATCAGCTTATACTCTGAGATGGTTTATGAATACGTGCCCTGGGGTATATTAGTGTAACAGTCAAACACTCCTCTGACCCAGCTTGAAAACAACTCATAAAGCAGGGAATTTGCTGCCTCTTTCCAGACTCCTTCTCAGGGCGTTAGACACTGTAAACTACCCCTGTATTGCAGCGAACCTATTCCCCGGATAGTTGAGCACTCCTCTCCTCTCTCTCTGGAATCTGGAAAAGACCAGTCACGGACCTGAGCCTTGGGCTGCATTTCATTCCAGATAGTTACTCCCTCCCCTTTCACCAATCCAGTCATTTTAGATCTACATAGGGATGTGAACGAGGGCAAAATCTACAATGCAACCCAGAGCTCACAGACTCCCTCCACTACCTGTTATTGTGGAGAAAGGCCAACTGGACACGGAATTGGACGACAGACGCTGCCAGTCAATCCCCTGGACCCTCATCAGGCCTCCAGTGAGAATTGGGCCTGAAGCCTGAAACCCTGACACTTTATAGGTGGGAGGAAGAGAAACGGGGGGGTCAGACAACCATGAGAGGAAAGGAGGAGGTTGTGGAGGTTTGCTTTTAACACTTTTGGATGCTATATCATCAGACTCACATTCAGACACACACAGATGTGCACACACACACACACACATGTGCACCTGCGTTTGCATGGGCACACGCACAAACACACACACACAATCTGGAGTTGGTTTTAACAGTGTTGGCTACTATACAGGATCTAGATGCCTTGCTAGTTACCCCCCCTGAGAGTTTCAAGGCCTTCCAAGCCCATTAAGAAATAATGGCACATTCGTGCTGCCCATAGAAAATACTTAGCGTGACAGTAATTGCAACCATGGGGTTGGTGTTTCTGTGATTCACACATATCGGTCTTGTCCAACACTTCCCTGTGTGAAAATGCAACACATTCAACTGGTGAAGATGATGACAATGTTGTGGGTTCGATTCCTGCATGGGTCACACATTCTGAATATATATCAAGTTAATATGAATCCCTTTGAATAAAACAGTCTGGTAAATGACAGTTATAAATGTCTCATAAATGACAGGTGAGGTTGATCCCAATATGTCTGCCATGGATGTTTTTAGCAGCTCTCAAACATGTTATGAATATTGACACATTCCACTGGTCTTTACTACAGTCTGCTACCACACACACACACACACACACACACACACGCACGCACGCGCACACGCACACACACACACACACACACACACACACCAGGCCTGTGTGTTACATTCCCAGTGTAAATCTTTTACAGCACCAGCAGGTCTGACTGACTGCTAGTAGATCCTGTATCGACCAAGACCTTTGTAACCAACCAGTGGTTCCGTACCGTAAATGTCCTTGCAAAAACACTCAATGAAACGCAGCTCTGAAAGGGACTCCATGTGTTTTCCTCAATTTCACCATTCAACAAAATCAGTGGCACCACAGCCGCATTCACACACCACATGATTACATGTTGGAGCGATGGGTGAACAATGGAAATCCTGAGGGAAGAGGGACCACATTTTTATTTATTTATTTTTTCACCTTTATTTAACCAGGTAGGCATGTTGAGAACAAGTTCTCATTTACAATTGCGACCTGGCCAAGATAAAGCAAAGCAGTTCGACACATACAATGACACAGAGTTACACATGGAGTAAAACAAACATACAGTCAATAATACAGTATAAACAAGTATATATACTTATGTGAGCAAATGAGGTGAGATAAGGGAGGTAAAGGCAAAAAAAGGCCATGGTGGCAAAGTAAATACAATATAGCAAGTAAAACACTGGAATGGTAGATTTGCAGTGGAAGAATGTACAAAGTAGAAATACAAATAATGGGGTGCAAGGAGCAAAATAAATAAATAAATAAAATAAATACAGTAGGGAAAGAGGTAGTTGTTTGGGCTAAATTATAGGTGGGCTATGTACAGGTGCAGTAATCTGTGAGCTGCTCTGACAGTTGGTGCTTAAAGCTAGTGAGGGAGATAAGTGTTTTCCAGTTTCAGAGATTTTTGTAGTTCGTTCCTGTCACATCCTGACCATAGTTTGCTTTGTATGTTTCTATGTTTTGGTTGGTCAGGGTGTGATCTGAGTGAGCATTCTATGTTGGATGTCTTGTTTGTCTATTTCTATGTCTGGCCTGATATGGTTCTCAATCAGAGGCAGGTGTTAGTCATTGTCTCTGATTGGGAACCATATTTAGGTAGCCTGGGTTTCACTGTGTGTTTGTGGGTGATTGTTCCTGTCTCTGTGTTTTGCACCAGACAGGGCTGTTTTTGGTTGTTTTTGGCTATTCCACCTCGCCGCACTGGCAGGGTGACTGGGACCATTCAACCGGGTAAGGTTGGGCAGGCTCGGTGCTCAAGAGCTCCAGTGCGCCTGCACGGTCTGGTCTATCCGTCACCACCTCCACGCACCAGCCCTCCGGTGGCAGCCCCCCGCACCAGGCTGTCTCTCCGGCTCATCCTTACAGGGGCTCCCGCCTGTCCAGTGCTGCTGGAGCCTTCCTCCTCTCCAGCGCTGCCGGAGTCTCCCGCCTGTCCGGCGCTGCTGCCGGAGCCCCTCAGCCCAGAGGCGCCAGAGCCCCTCAGCCCAGAGGCGCCAGAGCCCCTCAGCCCAGAGGCGCCAGAGCCCCTCAGCCCAGAGGCGCCATAGCTGCCGCCCCTCTGTCCCGAGCTGCCGCCCCTCTGTCCCGAGCTGCCGTCCCTCTGTCCCGAGCTGCCGCCCCTCTGTCCCGAGCTGCCCCTCAGTCCAGTGGGGTCATTAAGTAGGGTCGCCGTGGCTAGGAGGCCACGGAAGCGGACAAGGTGGGGGACTGAGACTACAGTGAAGTGGGGGCCACGTCCAGCACCAGAGCCACCACCGCGGACTGATGCCCACCCAGACCCTCCCCAATAGGTTCAGCTTTTGCGGCTGGAGTCCGCATCTTGGGGGGGTACTGTCACACCCTGACCATAGTTTGCCTTGTATGTTTCTATGTTTTCGTTGGTCAGGGTGTGATCTGAGTGGGCATTCTATGTTGGATGTCTTGTTTATTTATTTCTATGTCTAGCCTGATGTGGTTCTCAATCAGAGGCAGGTGTTAGTCATTGTCTCTGATTGGGAACCATATTTAGGTAGCCTGGGTTTCACTGTGTGTTTGTGGGTGATTGTTCCTGTCTCTGTGTTTTGCACCAGACAGGGCTGTTTTTGGTTTTCTACGTTTATTGTTTTGTAGTGTTCGTGTTTATCTGTTTTTATTAAACATGAATCAATATAACCACGCTGCGTTTTGGTCCGCCTCTACTTCACCTAAAGAAAACCGTTCCAGTCATTGGCAGCAGAGAACCGGAAGGAGAGGCGACCAAAGAAAGAATTGGTTTTGGGGGTGACCAGAGAGATATACATGCTGAGATATGAGACATACACAGACAGAGCTGTGAAACACTAGGAGACATACATGCTGCAACAGCACAACCCCGCCCCTGTTACACCAGCCACTGGACAGGAAATCCCACAGACGACTGTAGAGAACAGATGGACTACAATGGACACATCAATAAAACCTGGTTGCTGGAAGAACCAGAGTCGGGACTGGGGCTGAAGCAGGAGAAATAAACTGGGGTGTATGGGACTGGAGCTAGGGCTGGTGTGTAGGGGATGGGACGAAATCAAGGGAACAGGTGTGTGCGTCACCCAAATAAACAAGTCCTTGGTACGGAATAAAGGCCTTGGAGAAGAGGGTATATGTTGTGAATGGCCTGCCCCTGTAGGAGTGTCTCTAGACTGCTCTGAAAGGACCCCTGGCTGAATGACATGACGGACAGGCCTGCGTCACACCGCACCCGCACGTCACGACTACACCACTACACTATGGAAGAACGAGAGAGAGAGAGGGAGTGTTTGTGAGAGAGGGAGTGAGCGAGCGACAGAGAAAGCGGGAGACATAGACAGATAGAGCCCTTGGCTGAGTGACAGGCAGATAGCCCTCGCTCCCTCCCCTCTGCCCTCCCTGCACGTCACGACTGGACCACTCTAGGCCTGAAGAGGGCCCAGGGCTCATCTGCATAACGAGGTGAGACAAAGCCGGCTGGCCAGCAGCTGCTACGAGTGGCCTCAGCTGTAAACAACAGACACAGGGCCAGCGAACATTTACATCATCATGTACATCAGACAGCTAGCTACATCTCACGAGCGCAGTTGTTAACCAATTAAGGTCTCAAGAAACTATTTGTCTCAACTTCAAATTAACCTGTGTCTGTAATGTCTTTTTCGTTATGTCTCGGCACCCAGTAAGACTAGCTTTCGCCATTGGCGTTGGCTGACGGGGATCCTAATAAATCTAAACCCGAATAAATCTAAAACTTTGATTCACTGCCACATTGACTTTGTACCTTAAGAGCATTATACGCCACAGGCCTCCTCCTTGATTTACCATCTGTCTAGGGCTCCTCCATCCTCTGTCTCCCTGCTCCATTCTTCAGTGCATTGCGTTCTTATCTAATCGTGTGTGTGTGTGTGTGTGTGTGGTCTGTTGGTTTCATTTCAGGGTCAAGATTTTTCTTGACAGAGACTGAGGGGTCCCAAGAAAACATGGACCACTGGGAGCTTCCTTCCTAGAAGCTGGCATCACCATTGGCCTCTTCTTCTGAAGAATACATCTTATATCTCAGCCACCCTTAGAGAGGGTGAGCGTGAACAGGGGACAAGACGGAGAGGGGGGGAGAGAGAAGAAGGGAGAGAGAGAGAGTCTGCAGAGAGACAGCACGCGGTGTCCCCGGTGGGATTATATAAAGCATTCTTCTCCCTGGAGGAAACACCTGATCCTGCACATCTGATCTGGGTTCAGTCATCATACTGGAACACATACTCACTACATCACAGCTCCTCTCCTCCCTCCCTCTCCCTCTTACTCCCCCTGTCCCCCACACTCTCACTCAATCTATACTCCCCTACCTCACTTTCACATCATTTATGTCACTCTCTCTCTTCCTCCTCCCTCACTCTGCATCTATTCCTTCTCACCATCACTCTCTCACTCACAGTGGAAGTCATGTTGATGGGATGTGTTGAAGGGACCCTTTGGACAGGCTGATGACTCACAGAGAGAGACCACTCATCTACGTCCCCATGGGCCATCAGCTGTGCTTACTGATGCTAATTGTGTCCGGCCGCCTGTCCGTCGATCAGCACGGAGCCTGTTCTGGGATTGCTTATTGATCACATTATCTTCCTGCGTCACTCAGTACCTCACAGACCTGCTGTGTACTGGGGGAGGGAGGGGAGAGGTGAGGGTGACGGTGACTGAGGGAAGACGGAAAAGAGACGAAAGAGATGGAAAGGTTGGGGAGGAAGAAGGGGTGAGGTGAGGGAGAGGGAAAGGGGATGTGAAGGGTGAGGTACAGGGGAGAGGTTGGTACGACGGCGGGAGAAGGATGAGGAGAGGTTGTGGGAAGGAGGAGGAGTGGGTAGAACACACGTTAGGAGCATGTGGATTTGGGGACAGCATCTGTTGGGTCAGAAGAGGCATTGAATTCAGAGCCTGAGAACATCAGATCGTAGTCATCTGTCTGGGGGTATTTACAGTTTGAAAACTTACCAACCTACAGGCCCATTAAACTTGAATGATTCTCAATCAATGCTCTGAATTAGTGTAACAGGCTGCTAGAGGTGGAACATTGAAAGGCTATTGTACTACAGTATAAATCGAATTTACTCTGCAGAATTAAAGAGACGTTTGTGTTCAAAGTACATCTGGTGTGATTCTCCTGACCTTGCCCGCCAGTTAAAATGATTTCATTTCTTTGTTACATTGTCTCAGAGGTAGTGAACTGCAAAGTACGCAGTAGGCAGAAATCAGAGGGCAGCTTCCAATTGGCTCATTCATCCACCCCCTTCCTCTCCCATGTAACTATTCCCCAGGTCAATGCTGTAAATGTGAATGTGTTCTCAGTCAACTTACCTGGTAAAATAAGGGTAAAATAAATAAAAATATGAATTAATTTCAAAACGTATCCAGGAAAAACGCACCAAAATTTGACATATGGGCTCGTGCCCACATTAACGTTGTAAAGACGGAGGCCACCCTGAAACAGGCATATTTGGGCAAGTTGGGCACCTTTTTCCATCTGGGAAATGTTCACTTTTTATGACAGAGGGTATTACTCCACAGATGAATTTAACAGAACCAGACAAATCACTGGCTCTTAGTGCTCCATGAGAACCGTGACGAACCAGAGACAGAGGTCAGATCAGATCACTACACACGGACAGACAGACAGACACACACAGAGGTAGGTTAAAAGTCTGCTATTTGGCACTACTCCCATTGATGTCTGAATTGGAACCACCACGTTAGAAAAAGGCCTGGATTGACACGAATGTAGTGTACTCCCATGGACAGACAGGCAGAAACGTACACAGAGAATAGGACAAGCCCATTTTAAGCAAGGAACACACGTCTAGACAAGACACAGGAACATTTGAAGTGTAGTGTGCACTAAAACAGACATGTTAAAGAATCAAAGCTGGGTTGAACCAATGGAAGATGATGCACTGTAGGTGCTTCACTCTCTGACACTGGCGTGACTCTCTATCCCCCTCTGGACCATGACTCATGTTGTTGCTTCCTGTGAGTGAGTGACATCAGTCTCGTGTGTGTGTGTGGTGTGTGTGTTGTGTGGTGTGTGTGTGTATCTGGAAGCCCTCTGTCCCTGTCCAGTCCCCTGGGGCAGGTACATTCCCTGTGGCAGGGCTACTGAGAGGGGCAGAGAGGGGCTCTGGATGACTGTGATTGGGTTAGGGCAGATCTAATGGTCTGGCTATTGAGGAGCTACATTAACCCTTCTTACCCCTTGCCTGGACACACCACTGATTACATTGTGAGCGGTAATAGGGACGTGTCTGGTGTCCTAAATCACTTCCATCAGGATGAGCAGACACCCAAGCAGCAGGAATCAGTGGTCTACAGGGACGAACACACTGACAAACAGTCATTATCTCAGCTCCAGATACGGATACATCGGTCTAAACTTAGTCCAAAGATAGACTTTCTGCCCTCTGGTTCAAAAAGTGGTTTCTGTTTTCATCAGATTTAATTTGGATTCATTTCCATGACAATGCTGAAAAACACCTAAAGTAGACAGACTCCCTCTGGTCCTATATATATCAACTACATATCCCATGGTTCCGCCCTCTCCCAAGCTGCCTGCGTCATCAACACCAGTCCCACTGTGCATCAGATGCAAACAATTACCCTCCCGACCTCAGAAACACAAAGAAAGAGGTTGGACTGTGTAGTCGGCCCCATCTGCTGCGGTGCACCACATACATACGTCAATGGATCGTTTCTCACTTGTCACAGAACAGTCTGAATCACAGTTTAAACATCTTTAGCCAGACCAAATAAAAAACACACAATCCCACAATGCAGCAAGGAGTTGAAAAACAGACCTGAACATGAGGAAGGTAGAGAAAAGCAGGTTATTGTTTTGCGTCATGTTCTGGGGGCAGCTCTGCAGAGTGGTCAATAGCTGGCAGCGCCACAAACTCGGATTTGAAAAGTAACCCAAACGTTAACCCTAACCTTAACCATACTGCTAACCCTAATGCCTAACCCTAACATTTTTGTTTTCATGAATATTTAGAATATAGCCAATTGTGACTTTGCAGCTGGCCTATCTATGGGGAAACCGCTTAGTTCTGCCTCCAGGACAAGACTCATGACAGCAAACATAAACCTGCTAGAGAAAGAGCGGGAGACGAAGAGAGAGAGAGAAACAGAAAAAACAGACAGAAACAGACTGAGGAGAGAGAGAGAGTGAAAGAGAGAGAAAGAATGAGAGACGGAGAGAGAGAGAGAGAGAGAGAGTGAAAGAGAGAGAAAGAATGAGAGATGGAGAGAGAGAGAGAGAGAGTGATTGAGAGGCGGGAGAGGAAGGGGGAGAGAAAGGTCACCTTCAGTAAACTAGGGAAACCTGGTTTGCCGACCATGATGACGTGTGTGTGGGCCGAGGTCACAGCCTCAGACACAACTCCGTGCGTGCTTACATGGTACATGATTATGGAATCTACCGTGCACCTTATTGACTGCTGCCCTATGTACATAGTCATTGAACACTGGTCACTTTAATAATGTTAATATACTGTTTTACCCACTTTATATGTATATACTGTATTCTAGTCATGGCAGCATCCTATATAACTACTGGTGTACACACCTTTTCTACTCATATACTGTCCATACTGTGTCACGTGTGCTCCCTCTCCTGCCTCTAGTTACGCGCATAATGACACTTACCTGGACTCCATCACCTCCTTGATTACCTGCCCTAAATATGTCACTCCCCTTGGTTCCTTCCCCAGGCGTCATTGTTTCTGTTTCTGTGCGGCGTTCGTGTTTTGGATGATGTTTTATTTATTAAAACACAATCCCCGAGTCTCAGCGCACTCGTTGCATACTGTCTATACACCATTCACATACATACAGTACAAGTTAAACGTTTGGACACAGCTACTCATTCAAGTGTTGATATTCTACATTGTAGAATAATAGTGAAGACATCAACTATGAAATAATACATTTGGAATCATGTCGTAATAAAAAGTGTTAAACAAATTAAAATATGAGATTCTTCAAAGTAGCCACCCTTTGCCTTGATGACAGCTTTGCACACTCTTGGCATTCTCCAGCTTCATGAGGTAATCACCTGGAATGCATTTAAATTAATGAACAGGTGTGCCTTGTTAAATTAATTTGTGTAATTTCTTTCCTTAATGTGTTTGAGCCAATCAATTGTGTTGTGACAAGGTAGGGGTGGTATACAGAAGATAGCACTGTTTGGTAAAAGACCAAGTCCATACTATGGGCAAGATCATAGCACTTGGTGGTTTTTGCGACTGCACTTGAAGAAACTTTCAAAGTTCTTGAAATGTTCCGCATTGACTGGCCATCATGTCTTAAAGTAACGATGGACTGTCATTTCTCTTTGCTTATTGGAGCTGTTCTTGCCATAATATGGACGTGGTCTTTTACCAAATAGGGCAATTGTCTGTATACCGCCCCTACCTTGTCACAACACAACTGATTGCCTAAAACTTATTAAGAAGGAAAGAAATTCCACAAATGAACTTTTAAGAACGCACACCTGTTAATTGAAATGCATTCCAGGTTACTACCTCATGAAGCTGATTGAAAGAATGCCAAGAGTGTGCAAAGGGTGGCTATTTGAAGAATCTGAAATATAAAATATAATTTTGATTTGCTTAACACTTCTTTGGTTGCTACCTCTAGAATGTAGAAAATAGTCCAAATAAAGAAAAACCCTTGCATGAGTAGGTGTGTCCAAACTTTGACTGGTACTGTATTTATATATATTCTGCACTCTGACATTTCTTGTTCTTTATTTTATGTTATTTGTTTTACCTTTGGATTCCGTGAGTATTGCTATTGTATTGTTGGAGCTGAAAACACAAGAATTTCGCTGCTCCTGCAATAACATCTGCGCGCCACCAACAAACTTTGATTTGAATTTGTGCACAATTGCATACAAGTCATCACTGTGCTGTGATGGTCGCCCGAGGGTGAGTGGGACCTACGCATTCGAAGTGTCTTTGCGCATGCGTTGGCATGTGCATGTATAGATGTACACTACCGTTCAAAAGATTGGGGTCACTTAGAAATGTCCATGTTTTTGAAAGAAAAGCAAAAAAAATTGTCATTAAAATAACATCAAATTGATCAGAAATACAGTGTAGACATTGTTAATGTTATAAATGACAATTGTAGCTGTAAACGGCAGATTTATTATGGAATATCGACATAGGCGTACAGAGGCCCATTATCAGCAATCATCACTCCTGTGTTCTAATGGCGCGTTGTGTTAGCTAATCCAAGTTTAAAGAGGAGTGGGAGGCCCCGGTGCACAACTGAGCAAGAGGACAAGTACATTAGTGTCTAGTTTTAGAAATGGACGCCTCACAAGTCCTCAACTGGCAGCTTCATTAAATAGTACCCGCAAAACACCAGTCTCAACGTCAACAGTGAGGAGGCGACTCCGGGGTGCTGGCCTTCTAGGCAGAGTTCCTCTGTCCAGTATCGGTGTTCTTTTGCCCATCTTAATATTTTCTTTTTATTGGCCAGTCTGAAATATGGCTTTTTCTTTGCTACTCTGCCTAGAAGGCTAGCATCCCGGAGTCACCTCTTCACTGTTGACGTTGAGACTAGTGTTTTATGGGTACGATTTAATGAAGCTGCCAGTTGAGGACTTGTGAGGTGTCTGTTTCTCAAACTTGACAATCTAATGTACTTGCTCAGTTGTGCACCGGGGCCTCTCACTCCTCTTTCTATTCTGGTTAGGGCCAGTTGGTGCTGTTCTGTGAAGGGAGTAGTACACATTGTTGTACGAGATCTTCAGTTTCTTGGCAATTTCTCAAATGGAATAGCCTTCATTTCTCAGAACAAGAATAGATGGATGAGTTTCAGAAGAAAGTTATTTGTTTCTGCCCATTTTGAGCTTGTAATTGAACCGACAAATGCTGATGCTCCAGATACTCAACCAGTCTAAAGAAGGCCAGTTTTATTGCTTCTTTAATCAGAACAACAGTTTTCAGCTGTGCTAACATAATTGCGAAAGGGTTTTCTAATGCTCAATTAGCCTTTTAAAATTATAAACTTGGATTAGCTAACACAACGTGCCATTGGAACACAGGAGTAATGGATGCTGATAATGGGCCTCTGTACGCCTATTTCAAAAACAAGGGCATTTCTAAGTGACTCCAAACTTTTTAACGGTTAGTGTATGTACACTATGTATCACAGCTGGATGCCTGTATTTGTTGTGTTGTGTGTCTCACTGCATGCATTCAATTGTATCTAGCGTGTAAAATGTATGTATGTGTTAGAATTTTGCCATTTGGAAAAGGCCCTGCTCGTCCATCTAAGAGAAATTAAAGGTCTGTTAAACATTGGCCCTGAATCAGTGTTATTTTCATAGAAAACGCCAGACTGGAGATAGAATCATGATGTGTGATTTCCGCAACGTACACCCCTTCACTTCATTTGCCAAGCCGCATTAAGAGGCAATCCAATGGCTTCATGCATCCACTGGCTTTATGCGCACACGCACACACACGCACACACACACACACACAGTTCCTTCCACTGGTTCCCTCTAAGTGGAGTGTTTCCCATGCCAATGGCAAGCCAGTCTCAGGATACTGGAGTCGCGTAGCTCTTTACTGCCATTACTGTCAGAGAGCATCACATCACGTGCGTCACGGCTCGCGAAAGCGGCATCCTCCTTGACGTTCGATCCCCTTTCACAGCCCAAAGACTGATGTGGTATGTGACGTGAACGTTAGTTGAGTAATTGACTTTTCATGTAAAGTGAAGATTGAGACACAGGAACGCCATTTCCTTTATTATCCCTACTGTAGGCCTATGTGGTGCATGCTTCCATCTCTGCGAAGAATGGATGAAAATCTATTCCATAATGTAGGCCCTCATTTCCTTTTGCTGCAAAACAGTATAGAATCATATAATATTATGAATGATCAAAATCCATCAGTAGATGAATAAAATATCTCCAAATCCATAGTCCAATATCATCCAGCATATTTACTATTGCAATTATAACAGTTTCTATTTAAGGGTTGTATGGGTGCTTTCTGACTGTACTTTCTGCTGTTTGTTCCTGTTTTCTAAAGAACACATTGCCACTGAAGTCTGACAGCTGTTTTAGCCGACGTGGAGGGGAGGATATGTCCTTGATTATCTAAATAAACACAGAATGCGCTGTGTTCAGAGGAAGAATGGCTCTTGGACAATTTGTGCAGGATTGGAAGTGTCAACATTTTAACTGGGGGCGTGTGGGTCTCGGTGGAACAGCCAGAGTTTAGCCAGGCATTATACAAACACTCTGCCTCTGTTTTCTTAGATCGCTGGAGGAGAGGGGGAGAGGGATGGAGGGAGGGAGAAACAGAAGGGGGAGTGAGAGAGAGAGAGAGAGAGAGAGAGAGAGAGAGAAGGGAGCTGGAGGGAGAGAGTGCAAGAGGTAGAGAGAGAGGGAGAGAGAGGAGGAGGGAGATGGAGAGAGATAATTCACCAAACCCTGAGTGAACTCATTCAGTTTTACAGTCTTACAGTCCTGAGAGAAGCTTAATAATACACAGCTGGATGCTACACAGACACAACTAATATAAACATAATTTCTGCACGATCACTGTGCAGTGTTCATGGTCGTTTTAAAATCGTACTGTACACACATCGCATGCATTGGCTGCATTGGAAAACTGTATTCAAAAGACCAACCCATGTTTCATATGACAGATTGACGTGCATACAATCAATCGGTGTCTTTAAACCCCGTTGTTAGAGTGTTGGGCCAATAACCGAAAGGTCGCTGGTTTGAATCCCTGAGCCGACAAGGTGAAAAATCTGTGTGCCCTTGAGCAAGGCACTTAACCCTAATTGCTCCAGGGTCGCCGTTGATAATGGCTGACCCTGGCCATGACCCCTCTCCAAGGGTGTCTCAGGAAGAGTTGGGATATGCAAAAAAAAACATATTTCAAATTCCTATGTGAAATAGGACAAATATAATCACCCACCAAATTCTTATCATTATAGCAGCATACTGGTCGGAGAGATGGAGAATAGAATGATACACTAGCTTCGATGATTAGATCATTGTTACATGGATGAAACAACAGGCATATAATCATCTCTGCTAATATGCTTTCACTCAGACAGTGGGTCAAGCAGCCCAAGCCATTCATGGAAAGTGTTCAGGCTTACTGGAAACTGTGTGTACATTAGAGGTCTTCTCGGATGCAAAAAGTTGGACCCGTTACGAAATGGACCCGGTACTTTCCTCCCCGGACCCTACCCGAATAAATACGCTCAAAAAATATGGAAACCCAGTCCGAACGGACCAGAGGATAACCAGACCCGGCGCCGTAAAGACCCAGTCGGGTCCTATCCGAGTGAGGGAAGCCGCAGAAAAGCTTTTTTTTTCTGCCTTATTAACTGAAGCTGTTAATGCAAAAGCAGAGGGAGAGGGAACCAGAAGTTCTAGCAGAATGCGGGGTAGAGACGGTGTGTGTGAGTGGCGCAACATGCAGGCATCAGGGAGGGGGGAGAGCAACAAGCTTTCACAGTCTCACTGCAGAATCAGACGCCCAAACCCTTATGCATAAAAGTCACATTTCGGCACTAATTCCAAATGATTGAGTTAAGGTTTGGGATAGGGTTAAAAATATATACATATACAAAGAGTGCCTAGCACTGGAATTGAACATTCAACCTTCGGAGCTCGCAGCTTACACCCATCCACCATCCCCGTCCGCAACACCTTAGCAAAAGCTCAAGCCTACTTGATGGTAATAGTGCTCACTGTTGCCCCTAGTGGCTGGTTTTGATGGCATCTCCTGACCTCCTGCTAGGTTATTTATCATCCAATCTGATTACATAGTACATATATTGACTGTAACAAACTGAAAAGAGAAGGAGGCTAATTGAGGCTACATGGGCTGCACTTTCCCCCATCCTACACAATTACATCAACTCCATAGAGTATTATCAGCCTACCTGTTGGCTCTTGGTAGTTGAAACATCCTTCTCATTTAACTTTTAATTCCATCTTCCATTGATCTCCTAACTCGCTTGCCACGACACACACAGAGCCAGAGGATAGTGGCACTTTGATGACTCGTGATTGGCCGACAACAACAAGCTGCACGTGGTACTCTCGTGAAAAGCCTGGGCAGCAGCATGAGTCACAATCGGGTCTGTATGGGTCCTTACCCGTACAAATCAGACCCGTGACAATCAAATCAGATCCGAATCCAGCTCCGAGGGTCAACTACAGAATTTCAAACCCGGCCCAGTCGGGACCCGGGTAATCGGGTTCAGGTGGACCCGTGAAGACCTCTAGTGTACACGGACTTCCCTGACCACCACTACAGCTGTCCTGGACCTCTCCATGTAATAGTGGTCTCTCTCTCTCTCTCTCTCTAGATGCCATTACGGGTCTACCCCTGCTCGCTCTCCCTGCTGTGACCATGGATCAACCAGTGCTCAGCCAACCCAAGGAGGCTTTCTCCACATGTCAACACAGCAGGAAGCTCCATCATCACCATCACTCTACTGGACAAAACACACTGTACTTATCTATCTCCCTATAGAGTCTAGACTGTGACTGTGTATGTCTGCGTGCGAGTGCGTGTGCGTGTGTGTGTGTGTGTCCGTGTGACCCCTGCAGGGTTGGATCTAATGGCGCTAATGGAGGTTTTGTGTTGTGGTGCTGAGACCATAGACGTTGCATGTCTTTGTCCTCCAGGGGCCTGTTTGTTGAGTGCTACAACTCAGGGCTTCGACTTCAGAGTCAGAGTGTTGTCCTCAGGGGGCACAAGAACAGCACAACCACAAGAGACATGTTGGTGAAAAGATTTGAGCAGACCTGCACACATAAAACTGGGTAAAAGTGTAACCACATCATGAGCTCAAGTGGGGAAGAGGCTTCCTTTTCCGGTATCATTTGCATACGTGAATGAATGAACATCCAGTTGTCTATTGTTTTCATTCAAATGATGGCTCACACAAAGACAAGTAATATCTACTCAACAAACAAAAGGTCTATGAAAAATATTTACATGACAAGCTGAAGCTTATCGAGAATAGCTGAAATAGGAATATTCTGAAAATCTAAGCTGAACCACGCTAAAAATAAGGTTTTTAGAAAACGTAGAAAATGTAATACAAATAAAAAAATATTAAGACCCTTTACTCAGTACTTTGTTGAAGTACCTTTCACAGTGATCACAGCCTCGAGTCTTTTTGGGTTTGACACTACAAGCTTGGCACACCTGTATTTGGGGAGTTCGTTATATTCTTCTCTGCAGATCCTCTTAAGCTCTGTCAGGTTGGATGGGGAGCATCACTGCACAGTTGTTTTCCGTTTTCTCCAGAGATGTTCGATCGGGTTCAAGTCCTGGCTCTGGCTGGGCCACTCAAGGACATTCAGAGAATCCTGCGTTGTCTTGGCTGTGTGTTCATAGTCGTTGTCCTGTTGGAAGGTGAACCTTCGACACAGTCTGAGGTACTGAGCACTCTAGAGCAGGTTTTCATCAAGGATCTTTCTGTACTTTGCTCCGTTCATCTTTTCCTCGATCTTGACTTGTCTCCCAGTTCCTGCAGCTGAAAAACATCCCCAAAGTGTGATGCTACCACCCCCATGCTTCAGGTTTCCTTCAGATGTGACGCTTGGCATTCAGGCAAGATAATCTTGTTTCTCATAGAGTCTGCGAGTCCATTTGGTGCCTTTTGGCAAACTCCAAGCAGTCTGTCATGTGCCTTTTACTGAGGAGTGGCTTCCATCTGGCCACTCTACCATAAAGGCCTGATTGGTGGAGTGCTGCAGAGAAGGTTGTCCTTCTGGAAGGTTCTCCCATCTCCACAGAGGAACTCTGGAGCTCTGTCAGAGTGATCATTGGGTTCTTGGTCACCTCCCTGACCAAAGCCCTTCTCCCCTGATTGCTCAGTTTGGCTGGGCAGTCAGCTCTAAGAAGAGTCTTGGTGGTTCCAAACCACTGTGTTCTTGGGGACCTTCAACGCTGCAGACATTTTTTGGTACACTTCCCCAGATCTGTGCCTCGATACAATCATGTCTCGGAGCTCGACGGACAAATATTTCGACCTCATGTCTTGGTTTTTGCTCTGACATGCACTGTCAACTGTGGGACCGTATATAGACAGGTATGTGCCTTTCCAAATCATGTCCAATCAATTGAATTTACCACAGGTGAACTACAATGAAGTTTAATAAACATCTCAAGGATGATCCATGGAAACAGGATGCACCTGAGCTCAATTTTGAGTCTCATAGCAAAGGGTCCGAATACTTATGTAAATATGGTATTTCTGTTTAAAAAATATAAATAAATGTCCAAACATTTCTACAAACCTATTTTCACTTTGTCATTATGGGGTATTGTGTGTCAATTAATGAGGGGAAAAAACAATTTAATCAATTCTAGAATAAGGCTGTAACGTATCAAATTGTGGGAAAAGTTAAGGGGTCTGAATACTTTCCGAAAGCGCTGTAGATCACTTTCCCGGTTCTGATTCTGTTCCTAGAAAAATTACGTTATATTCCGGTTTTCGGTTCTGTTCCCTGAACCGGTTCCAACCCCTGATAAAAAACAGCTTTTCTAGGAAAACTGAACTCCCCTAATCCTTTGCTTCTGAGTAATACCACCACTAGACGCCCCAACGCCCATCACAACAACATAATCCAATATAAGAAGGGCTTCTGCCCTGAATGAGACTGGAGAGAGGGAGGGGGACACAGAAAGAGAGAGGGGGGGGTAAACAGAGAGGGGGATAGGGGAGAGACAGAATAAGAGAGAAGGGAAAGAGGGGGGGAGAAAGAGAAGGAGAGAGAGAGGAATTAGGAGTGACTGGATGGCTGGAGGAAACAGTGAATGGCTGGTGAATGGACGAGAGAGACATCATGCCTGGAGGACCACACTGACATAAACACAGACAGTGACAGGCCCCACAGTGCCAAACAACACAGCTAACCACATGATCCTGACGATTGTGTGTGTGTTTGTGTGTGTTTGTGTGTTCTGTGTGTGTGAGAGAGGAAAGCGAGTGGTGTGTGTGGTCTGTGTGTGTTCCCCTCCTAATGGCCCGTACAGACGTCAGAGCCGTGGTCTGTCCCCTGGTCTGTTCCACAGATGAGCACTAACGATGACGCTCCTTGCCTCTCACAATGTCTTCCCACAGCCACAAAAACAGCAAAAGGGAGAAGAGAAGATGGAGAGACAAACGAAAAGACAAAGATGGAGAGAGAGAGACGGAGAGATGGCGAGAAGAGAGAGGGAGTTCAGAGAGAGGTAACTAAGGATAAAGAAAGTGTGAGAGGTGTCTCCTTTTAAGGGTATGAAAGTGTGAAGTCTGTTGCTTGTTGGACTGGGTGATTGGGTCTTGACGCTTGTCAATGTTCAGTGTTCGCAGAACGAAAACTCACACACCACAGACAACCATAACAACCATGAGTCAACCACAGCGGAACACCAACCCTGTGGGCCCAAGTGATCACCCTAAATATGATCAAACATCTCGGCACACGTCAAGCTAGGATTTGCTCCAGTATGATAGCACACCACAGAGAGCTGCGTTTTGAACCACCTTGTTGTGGTTCCCATAGGGATGCACACACTATGCTTGACATACAGGGTTAAAGGCAGAGGTTAACATCAGCTGGTTATCCAACCTGACATCCACTGGGACCACTGTTTAACCCACGGAGGCAGGACAAAGCTCCTGGGTGCATATGTTCGATCATGACTCGAGCCATGAACATGAACACACACACACACACACACACACACACACACACACACACACACACACACACTCACACACAGGGTGTGTTTTGCAGGTCTGTTAGGGATTACTGCTCCTGTGTTTATTTGACCAGGCCAGCCCTCCTGTTGGCTGCCCGCCTGTCTTGTTCGCTCTTCTGCACGTCTGTTTGAAATGTCAGATGGGCAGAAAACGATGGAGGGACGAGAGCGGTGTGTGTGTGTGTGTGTGTGTGTGTGTGTTCTGCCTCGGAGCTGGACATGAAACATAAACCAACAGCTGCAAAGAGCAAATGTCCCTGCTTTTAGATGAAAAGAGCTTTCTCTTTGTTTATGAGAGAACGATGCTCTTTATGGCTCCTTCATTATTTAGATAGTTTGGCAACACCGTTTTTACTGAGCAATGGAGTCTAACAGCAGACCAGACCAGTGAACTTACTCATCTAACGGACAAAGCTTACATCAGTCAGACAGACAGACACAATAAGTATTAGAAAACAATTTCAACCAAACCAAATTGAGAGGCATTGAATGTTGTGGCTGAACATCCTACCTGCAAATGGGGCGATGGGGTCAAAGCCAACTCTCCAGTACATGCCCTACGATGAGCCCTCCCAGGCCCGGGGACCTACTAAGTGATTGGAATAGCCTAATGTTCTGACTAACGAGATGTATTGACAGTATATATTTATATCATCAAATCATCCTTTCTGATAAAATCAGAGCAGTAGTGGTAATAAAATAGACTACAGGATAAACCTTGTAGATAGGATTTATGGATAAATGCTTTTGCACATAGCTAAAGCACAGATGAAGAAGGTAGCTAAAGTGCGTAGCATGAAGCACAGGGCAGGTGGATAGATCTGCCGACTATGTGGGTCTCCTGTGGGGTTGGTAGAGAGGTACCGTGAACAAAGTTACGGGCCCAGGACCCGGGCTTTCAGTACTTTGAGAAGCATGAGTATAAAGAGTGTATTTCTAAACACAAACGACCATCCTCCACCCCAGCCCTACATGATGGTCCACCCCAGCCCTACATGATGGTCCACTCCAGCCCCAGCCCCACATGATGGTCCACCACAGCCCCACATGATGGTCCACCCCAGCCCTACATACATCCACAGCCCACAGCCCTACATGATGGTCCACTCCAGCCCTACATGATGGTCCACTCCAGCCCTACATGATGGTCCACCCCAGCCCCACATGATGGTCCACCACAGCCCCCACATGATGGTCCACCCCAGCTGATGGTCTAGCCCTATGATGGTCCACCCAGCCCTAGCCCTGATGGTCATGATGGTCCACCACAGCCACCCCAGCCCTATGATGGTCCACCACAGCCCCACAGCCCCACATTATGTTCCACCCCAGCCCTACATGATGGTCCACCCCAGCCCTACATGATGGTCCACCACAGACCTACATGATGGTCCACCCCAGCCCTACATGATGGTCCACCACAGCCCTATATAATAGTCAACCCCAGCCCTACATGATTATCCACCCCAGCCCTACATGATGGTCCACCCCAGCCCTACATGATGGTCCACCACAGCCCTACATGATGGTCCACCCCAGCCCTACATGATGGTCCACCCCAGCCCCACATGATGGTCCACCACAGCCCTACATGATGATCCACCCCAGCCCTACATGATGGTCCACCACAGCCCTACATGATGATCCACCCCATCCCTACATAATGGTCCACCCCAGCCCTATATGGTGGTCCACCACAGCCCTACATGATGGTCCACCACCCCAGATGGTCCCCCCAGCATGATGGTCCACCACAGCCCTACATGATGGTCCACCCAGCCCCACATAATGCCCCCTACATGATGGTCCACCCCAGCCCTACATGATGGTCCACTACAGCCCTACATGATGGTCCACTACAGCCCTATATGATGGTGCACCCCAGCACTACATGATGGTCCACTACAGCCCTATATGATGGTGCACCCCAGCCCTACATGATGGTCCACTACAGCCCTATATGATGGTGCACCCCAGCCCTACATGATGGTCCAATACAGCCCTACATGATGGTCCACCCCAGCCCCACATAATGGTCCACCACAGCCCTACATGATGGTCCACCCCAGCCCTACATGATGGTCCACTACAGCCCTACATGATGGTCCACCCCAGCCCCACATAATGGTCCACCACAGCCCTACATGATGGTCCACCCCAGCCCGACATGATGGTCCACCCCAGCCCCACATAATGGTCCACCACAGCCCTACATAATGGTGCACCCCAGCCCCACATAATGGTCCACCACAGCCCTACATGATGATCCACCCCATCCCTACATAATGGTCCACACCAGCCCTATATGGTGGTCCACCCCAGCCCTACATGATGGTCCACCACAGCCCTACATGATGGTCCACCCCAGCCCCACATAATGGTCCACCACAGCCCTACATAATGGTCCAACCCAGCCCCACATAATGGTCCAGCCCTACATGATGGTCCACCCCAGCCCTACATGATGGTCCACCCCAGCCCCACATGATGGTCCACCCCAGCCCTACATGATGGTGCGCCCCAGCCCCACATGATGGTCCACCCCAGCCCTACATGACGGTCCACCCCAGCCCTACATGATGGTCCACCACAGCCCCACACGATGGTCCACCACAGCCCTACATGATGGTTCACCCCAGCACCACATGATGGTCCACCCCAGCCCCACATGATGGCCCGTTCCATCACAGACACATCGGGAAAATCAGGCCAAAATGAATCAGTGCGAGCACACACACACAGAGAGAGAGATCTGCCTTACATAACAGTGTGTGATTGCAGCTGAGGACACCACTCCCTCTCTAACTCCATCTTTCAGAGGATGCCACTCCTCTGAAAGATAGACAGAGAGAGAGTTAGAGAGAGAGTGAGGTAGAGAGTGAGAGTTAGAGAGAGACACAAATCTACCGCTAAGCATGCAGGGTGAGATGTAGAGGGACAGGACATTGAGACTTATGTAATGACCAGTGCAGTTTATGTGGGTTGGTACAGGGCCTTTCCTACTCTGGTTGAAGGCAAGGGAGAGAGATGGTTGGCTCTTAATTTCATATCAGTCCCAAACTCCCCGTGCCACTAGAGTTAACACATTACCCTGTGTCATCATGTTGTGTTGTCCCAAGTTTGTGTTAAATTGCATTTATAAGCAAATTCTGCACAGCGTCATCAGCCCAGCAGCTGTGAGGTAACGAGCCACCAGTCAGCCATCTCTCTCACTCACACACACACACGCAATTGTTATTACAGAGCATTCATCTGGCCTGAGTTTTAAAGTGACTCTCCCTGCTCTGGAACACATTAGGCTTTCTGGAAGTAATTCATGGGGGATGGAGGTTTGTGTTTGTGTGTGCGCGTGTGGCAGCTGGGCCACAACTGAGGATGCAACGCACCCCCCATCCTCCACACCAAAACAACTGACACGATAGCTACTCCGGTTGAAAACCTGGCAAAAAAAAAATTAAAATCTGGTTTCTCCCTATGGCCTCATAAAACGTGTCCAGTGTATGAAAAAGCTGAAAAATGCAGTGTGTCGGCAAATAAAAACAAACAAATAAAAAAGGCCAAATGTTCACCAGCCTGATGAGGTCATCTTCAAGCGCCTTCCGTCACTGTATTCAGTCCCTGCATACGTCTGTGCTCAGAATGCCTTGACTTGTATACGCAAAATTACCATCCAAATACCAGGGAATAACTACTTCTCCAACAACACAGAACAGAGCAGGTCTGGCAGGCTGGCTGAAGGATAGGGCAGAGTGAACAGCCACTGTCTTAGTGCTTTCTCTACTTCGCTCTGTGCATTTCAGGCCTTACATACAACACAGAGGGCCTTCAGAAAGTATTCACATCCTTAACTTTTTCCACATTTTGTTGTGTTACAGACTGAATTTAAAATGGATTGAGATTGTGTCACTGGCATACCCCATAATGTAAAAATGGAATTATGCTTTTAGACATTTTTACAAATTCATAAAAAATGAAAAGCTGAAATGTCTTGAGTCAAAAAGTATTCAACCCCTTTGTTATGACAGGCCTGAATCAGTTCAGAAGTAAACATGTGCTTAACAAGTCACATAACAAGATGCATGGACTTCCTCTGTGTGCAATAATATGACTATGTCTACCTCATCTCAGTACCCCACACATATAAGTATCTGTTTTTAATTACACTTTGGATGGTGTATCACTACATCAATAAATAAATACAGGCATCCTTCCCAACTCAGTTGCCAGAGAGGAAGGAAACCGCTCAGTGATTTCACCATGAGGCCAATGGTGACTTTTAAACAGTTACAAAGTTTAATGGCTGTGATATGGGGAATGGGTAAACAACATGGGAAGTACGCCACAATACTGACCTAAATGACAGAGTGAAAAGAAAGAAGCCTGTATAGAATAAAAAATAGTGGCCTAGTTACAGTCTTGACTTAAATTGGCTTGAAAATCTATGGAAAGACTTCAAAATGGCTGTCTAGCAATGATCAACAACCAACCTGACAGAGCTTGAAGAATTTAAAAAATAATAATGTGCAAATTCAAAAAAGATGTTTCACTTTGTCATTATGGGGTATTGAGTGTAGATGGTTGAGAATAAAAATATTTCATCAATTTTGAATTCAGGCTGTAACACAACAAAATGTGGAATAAGTCAGAGTATGAATACTTTCTGAAGGCACTGTACATGTACAGCGCATTCGGAAAGTATTCAGGCCCCTACCATTATTCCATATTTTGTTATGTTACAATTTTATTTAAAAATGGATTACATTTTTTAAAATGTTATTGTCATCCTTGAGATGTTTCTAAAACTTGATTGGAGTCAACCTGTGGTACATTCAATTGATTGGACATGATTTGGAAAGGCACACACCTGTCTATATAAGATTCCCACAGTTGACAGTGCATGTCAGAGCAAAAACCAAGCCATGAGGTAGAAGGAAATGTCCGTAGAGTTCCGAGACAGGATTGTGTCGAGGCACAGATCTGGGGAAGGGTACCAAAAACGTTCTGCAGCATTGAAGGTCCCCAAGAACACAGTGGTGTCCATCATTCTTAAATGGAAGAAGTTTGGAACCACCAAGACTCTTCCTAGAGCTGGCCGCACGTCCAAACTGAGCAATCGGGGGAGAAGGGCCTTGGTCAGGGAAGTGACCATGAACCAGATGGTCACTCTGACAGAGTTCCAGAGTTCCTCTGTGGAGATAAGAGAACCTTCCAGAAGGACAAACATCTGTGGAGCACTCCACTAATCAGGCCTTTATGGTAGAGTGGCCAGACGGAAGCCACTCCTCAGTAAAAGGCACATGACAGCCTACTTGGACATGAGAAACAAGATTCTCTGGTCTGATGAAACGAAGATTGAACTCACGTCTGGAGGACATCTTGCACCATCCCTACGGTGAAGCATGGTGGTGGTGGCAGCATCATTCTGTGGAGATGTTATTCAGAAGCAGGGAGTGGGAGACTAGTCAAGATTGAGGGAAAGATGAACGGAGTAAAGTATAGAGAAATCCTTGATGAAAACCTGCTCCAGAGCAGAGCAGGACCTCGGAAGGTGAACCTTCATCCCAGTCTAACAGGACAACGAACCTAAGCACACAGCCAAGACAACGCAGAAGTGGCTTTGGGACAAGTCTCTGAATGTCCTTGAGTGCGCCAGCCAGAGCCCAGACATGAACCCAGTTGAACATCTCTGGAGAGACCTGAAAATAGCTGTGCAGCTATCCAACCTGACAAAGCTTGAGAGGATCTGTAGAGAAGAATGGGAGAAACTTCCCAAATACAGGTGTGCCAAGCGTCATACCCAAGAAGACTTGAGGCTGTAATCGCTGCCAAAGTTGCTTCAACATAGTACTAAGTAAAGGGTCTGAATACTTATGTAAATGTGATATCAGTTTTTTATTTTTAATAAATTAGCAAACCTTTCTACAAACCAATTTTTGCTTTGTCATTATGGGGTATTGTGTATAGATTGATGAGGGAAAAAAACGTTTGAATCAACTTTAGAATAAGGCTGTAACATAACAAAATGTTTAAAAGGTCAAGGGGGTCTGAATATTTTCAGAACGCACTGTATATCCTTTCGCGTCCACAGAAATAGTTAGAACCCATGACCTTAAAGATATCCGGGGTCAAAACAGCTTCCGTTAAGAATACCATCACAAAGTTTACCTATATACTATTCACTGTTTTTAAGATGATGCATCTGAGCAATATCCCTTCATCCATATGCTAAGCTACGTAAGCTAACGTATGACTCATTGATTGTTCCAAGACATCTGCATCCAATACTAGTACATTGGTGCCTTGCCAAAACAAGACAACAACTTATTAGCTTACGCAGAAACAGGCAAGTAGCCTACTGTCCCTATCTAATCCCAGAACCATTTCTCAGGATAAAGATCTGGTCCTACCTAGTGTAACCCAGCAGCAGGTTCTCTTTGGCTCCAGGAACAGACAGCTTTGTGCAATTCACTGCATTGCGCACGTCTCCATTGTGTTTTGCGTAAAAGCAGCATTACACAAGCAAGGAGAGTAATGGAAGTGGAAAAACACTACCAGCTGCATGTGATGCAATTACGCTGGCAATTACCTGATAGACAACCACAGCACCAGGCACTGTGGAGCCTTGGAGGAGGCAGGGTTCAGGCAGGGCAAACACTGCAGCTCAGCAGACTGATGACAGAGCATAAGCACTGGGCAACTCAAGAGGGCTAGCCTGGAACCCTCTTGGTCCACAGAAAGCTCAATTCAGAAATGTATGAGATTTTATTCTGAAGCATCAACAATCTGCCATGTCAATTTTTCAAACATTTATTTGGCCAGGCAAGCCAATGAGAACTAATTATATTTTACAATAAAGACCTGGTTATACAGTAGGAACATTTAAAAAACACTCATCGCTCAAACACACACACACACACACACACCGAACCCAATAACGCTGCATGTTCAACTGGGCCATAGTAACGTGATCGGTGGACAGGAGCTATGGTTTATGAGGACTCCTCCACGGTTTATGAGGACTCCTCCACGGTTTATGAGGACTCCTCCACGGTTTATGAGGACTCCTCCACGGTTTATGAGGACTCCTCCATGGTTTATGAGGACTCCTCCATGGTTTATGAGGACTCCTCCATGGTTTATGAGGACTCCTCCATGGTTTATGAGGACTGTAGTCACCTGGAAGGCTTCTCAAGGACAGTTCTCCAATGCTGCTGATCTAGGTGCTTGAGCCATTATAAGAGGACGCTATCATAGACATTTAGAGAAATCTATCATATTTTATCATTACACTTATGATTCATCGGAATTCACACAATTGATCACATTAGCTGTCTGTTCCCTCCAATGAACTGAGAAAAACACCCGTTGCATAATTATTTTAATAAACGCCTCCTTTCAACAACAAAAAATCTGACCACGCATCAGTCCACCTCCTCGTACGCTGACTGAGACTCCTCCATGCCTCTCCTCCTGAACATGGCATTGTGCTGTGCGGTGTTACACGGCAGCAGTTAGCCCACTTCTCTCTCTAATTAAAATAGACTCAGAGAAAACAAACCCTGCACCAAAATCCTTCAACCTTTTTTTTTTCTAGCCTCTCCCTCGCTCTCCCTGGCTCTCACTCGTTTTCAGACGGACAAACAGATGTACAGACCTGGTTTCTGTTAAAGGCTGGCTTTCTTCCCCCCCCCCCATCTGCCGGGCATATTTTCAAACTAAAACACACCATTGAGTGGGTAACAGTACGCTCCTTGTCTGGGGCCAGGGGCTCATATGGCTGGCCAGCAGGGTAGCAACTCTGTATATGGGGAGAGGGGAGCACATTGAGGGGAGAGGGGAGAGAGGAGAGGCTAGCCGGGAGCAGGGTGAAGGGAGTAGGAAGTTGGGAGCAGGGAGCAGGGGAGAGAGGAGGAGGGGGTAGGGAGCAAGAAGCGGGGGAGATGGGATCTGGACAGGGGCCAGTCCAGGTTAAATAAACAAGCTGCCTCTCAGCAGTGGGCTTAGCAGCCCTACAGCTAGTCAGCTAGAGTTGGGGCTTGAGTGTTCTCTCTCTCTCTCGCTGGTACACTCATACACACACACACACATCCACATGTGGGTACACAATTATGCATACACATTTTGCACATACCGGTATGTGGGCAAACCAGTATGGTACTGACGCAAACATATGTGTACACAGACATAAACGCGCCATCACAATCATGCAAACATGGAGCATACGCTCAGCTGCCCAGGCAAGCATACAGACACATCCCATCCCTCCTGTTTCACATGTGAGTGATGTTGACGTGAGTCTGATAATGAACTCCTAATGAGGAGGATAAGTCAGACTGTGACAACCGGAGGCAGAATTTCTCTTTGGGATGACTCTGGTCTCTAACTCCCGACACAAGAGACTATACAGGCATCTGCTATGTTTCACTAGTGAATAGAAAGCGAAAACAACCCAAATCCTAATGTACCTTCAGGTACTGGATAGAAAAAAACAAGTACATGGAAAAGAAGCATTGTCTGTATGGGAGACACTGCCTTGGCAGCCGCGGCAGAAACTGTAGAAATGTTTAAGTGTTCGGAGTGAGTGTGTGTTAGTATTTGAGTGTGGTGTCTGTTAGTGTTTTAGTGAGCAGAGCGGCGCTGTGGTGTGTTTATAGGAACAGTGGTGAGGTTTCACAGGGCAGCTAGGCTGCTGTCCTGTTATGACTGACATCTTTGGTAGACTTGGCAGGAAACTGTTCTCCCTCCTCCCTTTCTCTCCATCTCTCTCACATCTTTCACCACTCTCCATCACCCATCCTTCTCTTCCCCACTTGCTCTCTGCCCTCCATTCCTCCCTCCTTCTCCACCTACCTCTGGCCTGAATGAGGGGGTCCATTCCTCCCTCCTTCTCCACCTACCTCTGGCCTGAATGAGGGGGTCCATTCCTCCCTCCTTCTCCACCTACCTCTGGCCTGAATGAGGGGGTCCATTCCTCCCTCCTTCTCCACCTACCTCTGGCCTGAATGAGGGGTCCATTCCTCCCTCCTTCTCCACCTACCTCTGGCCTGAATGAGGGGGTCCATTCCTCCCTCCTTCTCCACCTACCTCTGGCCTGAATGAGGGGGTCCATTCCTCCCTCCTTCTCCACCTACCTCTGGCCTGAATGAGGGGGTCCATTCATTATTTTTTTCTCTTCATAAGAGCTACAGCTGCACACCTGGTGACAAAAGGGCACGGCTCTCTCTTCTCTTGCTCGCTGTCTATCTTTCTTTAGCTCTCCTATCCTTTACCCCTGCCTGTCGGGTATCAATCTAGATCTTCCGTTGTCGCTCCTTCTCTGCATCTCCCCCTCTCTCTCTCGTTGCTTCTCCCTCCCACTCTCTTCTTCCCCTGCATCTCTCTATACCTCCCTACCTCAACCTCTCCGTCTCGCTTCCTCTCCAGGACCGTGTACCAGTGGTGCTGTTCTCTGAGACTCGGGTCGCTGTGCAGCGCTGGGTTTTTTAAATGAATGAGGTTTGGCAGCCGGCGGGCCCATCAAACAGCTGAAGCTACACATTCCTCGGACGCCCTCTCACAGTCGCAGCTAGGCCCCTCTCACTCACAACCAAAATAAGTTTGGCCGTGCTGAGCTTGTGTGTATGTGTGCGTGTGTGTGTGTGTGTGTGTGTGTGTGTGTGTGTGTGTGTGTGTGTGTGCGTAAAAGATCCCTCTGTCCATTCACACACAGACAAGCTCAATTAAACAGAGAAGGCTAGGCAGACTAATAAAGTCAACATTCAGCATGTCTAGTCATCAGGTAGAAAAGACACCCTCTCTGCTTCCGACAAGATGAAAACAGGTGAATGTACACTATGACAACATGTAGAGGAATATGCTCAACACACACACAAGCTCGGCACGGCCAAGCTTATTTTGTTGGTGAGTGACCGGCCTAGCTGTGACACACACACAAGAAGCCACTACGTTAAGTACAAACCGGTTCTAAGTTGATCTGTTTTTGTACAGATGTAGGATCTTAATTTGAGCCAGTTTGCTACAGCATGAAAATAATCCTGCAGCAACAGGAAATGTGAATAATTATGTGGATTATAATTAATGTACATTTTTGTAGGGGTTGATACATTTTTCTTAAGGGAAAATCAAGTCGAATTTCAAATTGGGATTTACAAATTCCAGAAAGCCTTTTTAAACCTCAAATACATTACAAGCTTTACATTTCCTGCATTTCAGGAACGTTCTCATGCAACAGGGGCATCAAAATAAGATCCTACATCTGTACACGATCCAGGCCCTTTTGGGGACTATAGTCTAAACCTATGAGGGCAGATAGAATAGTCCAGCCTACTAACCTTGTATCAGTGGCACAGAAATTCAGGAATCTATGGCACAGAGCGTAATGTGGCGGGTCTCTGTGGGAATGAATGTGCGTCATTGAGAGAATAGTGTTTCCCTCAAATAGATTCTAGCTGCACCCTTTTCTCCTTCAAATTTAACCGAATCACACCCTCTCTCTCTTTCCTCTCTATCTGTCATTCTCTCTCTCTCTCTCTGTCATTCCCTCTCTCTCTCTGTCATTCCCTCTCTCTCTGTCATTCCCTCTCTCTCTGTCATTCCCTCTCTCTCTGTCATTCCCTCTCTCTCTCTGTCATTCCCTCTCTCTCTCTGTCATTCCCTCTCTCTCTCTGTCATTCCCTCTCTCTCTCTGTCATTCCCTCTCTCTCTCTCTGTCATTCCCTCTCTCTCTCTGTCATTCCCTCTCTCTCTCTGTCATTCCCTCTCTCTCTCTGTCATTCCCTCTCTCTCTCTGTCATTCCCTCTCTCTCTCTGTCATTCCCTCTCTCTCTCTGTCATTCCCTCTCTCTCTCTGTCATTCCCTCTCGCTCTGTCATTCCCTCTCTGTCATTCCCTGTCATTCCCTCTCTCTCTCTGTCATTCCCTCTCTCGCTCTGTCCTTCCCTCTCGCTCTGTCCTTCCCTCTCGCTCTGTCCTTCCCTCTCGCTCTGTCCTTCCCTCTCGCTCTGTGTCATTCCCTCTCTCTCTGTCATTCCCTCTCTCTCTGTCATTCCCTCTCTCTCTCTGTCATTCCCTCTCTCTCTCTGTCATTCCCTCTCTCTCTCTGTCATTCCCTCTCTCTCTGTCATTCCCTCTCTCTCTCTGTCATTCCCTCTCTCTCTCTGTCATTCCCCCTCTCTCTCTCTGTCATTCCCTCTCTCTCTCTCTCTCACTGTGGCGTAGAAATATTTAGACGTTTGATGATTAGGTAATATACAGTTAGAAAATTGAACAAAATCCAGAACTGTTTGGACTGTTGGAGCCCCAACTCTTTTTCAAGCATTCAGCTATTTTAGCAGAAGCATTGTTATAATGTGTGGCATTGTATAATATACAGTCCTCTGTGTGTGTGGATGGGTAAGATGAAAATGAGAACCAAGGCAGAAACTAATCTCATAAAATGGATTTTTTAAAAGTCCTACTTACAACGTCTCTATTACTGAGCCTAAGTTTGGATTGAATCCGCCCGGAACTTACTAGAAAAGGCTATTTCCTCGAATCATATCCCTCTAGAAGCCTCTGCTAAAACACAAACAACTTTTGCAGCTAGCTAGTCCACTGCAGCGCTATCACACAGCTACTCACACTGTCTCCGCATGCACTCAAGTCTAAAAGGAGATTTATATCATGATATGTCATTAGAAGTGCTCTAGCGTTCTAAGAAATCCCCCAGAATTCATTAAAAAGCTATTTATGAAGCAGTCACCTATCTGAAACGGTTTCATCTGACATTACAATGTCTTCCTCAAACTATACACGTATATTATACAGATGGTAATGATTTACTAAGAGCTGACTGTTCATAAAGCCTACCGTACACATCTATAAACACATCGTAAGCGTGACATTATGGCAACATTGAGAAAAACAATGGCGACAGGAGAGTTTGAAGTAGCATTGGAGGACTTCTTGGAGCTGTTTGATGCTGCAATGTAAAGCAAGAACACATCCTGGCAGGCAGTCAGAGGAGGCTGGCTCATAAATACTGCAGGAGGACAGGTTTATGAAATCCTATGCTTCTCTGAGGTGAGCAAGGACTGCACCCAGAGGAGAGCTGCACACACGCACACACACACACACACGATTAGTTTTTTTTAACCCTTGGGAAAAACACAAGGCTGCTTCTCAAATTATACCCTGAATCAATTTCCATTGCACTAAAAAACCACTCACTACAGAGAATACAGAATAATGTCCTACCATCATCGGTGACATATGATCATTTCCTACACTGTACAGCACATACAGTGACCCTGGTGACCGGCGACCAGGCCCTGTTTTTCAGACAGACTTGTTTTGATCCAGCCAGTGAGCCTCTCCTGGAGTAGCTAGCCTTCTCTCTCAAGAGGCTTACGCAACTCACTTCAAGGAGACGCCCGTGGAGGACAAGACACGCTGCCTGGGCCTCTCGCTCCGCACAGCACTCACCCTGACCAATCGCAAGGCCTCTTGAGTATCAAAGCTCCCGAAAACCAAGTCCTCTGAGAGTGGGGGGCCAATTTGTCAGGCCTCGTGTCGTGGTGTGTTGTTAGTGAGGTTGGTCAGCATCATTGAACACGATTTCGATCGGACGACCCCATCGCTAACACACTGTGTACAGTTCAGAAGGGATGTGCCCAAAGTCACTCAACAGTCAACACCAAAACACATGGCCTAAACACGTTGCAGTAAACATCCGTATGAAGCTATGGGCCAGCTGGGGCCTCTTACTTAAAAATAAGTCATTATATTTAAGACTTTGGACAGCGTGCTTATCCTGAGTACAAAGTACAATATCCCTGTGGATATCCATGTGGATTTTATATGTTCAATGTTGTTATTTTTTTACGCTCCTTTGCTGCAAAACCAATTCCCCTCTGGGACGAATAAATGTGAAACCTTTCGGAGACCGTCCGGTATCTGGCCCTTAATAGTGGGACATGCCGTCTGCCAACACAAAACGTCTGCTTGGATATTATCTCAACTTGGATACCTTTTTTTATTTTGGTTTTATTCTAAACTATCACCAGAGGGCGTAACGTCAATGGGAGGCAACACAGTGGTGGCTGCTGAGAAGGTGTGGAGGAGGTAGAGCTGTTGTGAACGTTTACGCGTGAAGATCAAGGGACGGCAAATCTAACGTCTATGAGACCGGTCGTCGTGGATTCACTTTGTTGTAGAAATGACAGTTGAGATGGCGCATTATGAACACTACCCACGGGTCTGGTTGACATACTAGAGTACCTCAGCTTCATATGGATGTGTTCATTCACATCATACATGCTGAGGAGGATTTTAAAAAAACGTCGCCAGCCGTACAGCATGTCTTCTCTGTTGTACAGCTCATACAGGCTGTATACTTGGGGAGCCCCATGCACAAAACATGTACATCTGCATTTAAAATGTAGCAGCTGTACTAAACTTTGGATTGCAATTCAATGACGAGAGAAGATTTCAGGCAGTATAAAAAAAAAAGTCCAGCATTGCACAAAATCTGTTCTTACAGACAGGAAACCCTTCTCAGGATACACAGCGTCCTTAGACATAAAATAAACAAAGCACGAGGCGGAATAAAACAGGCAAGGTCAGTAAATGCACTTGAATACAATAAAAAGATACTCTAGAATGTGTACCTTCACATTTAAGATTCATTCCTTGTTCATATAAACCACATTCAAGCCGGTCTGTAGAATGCATTTCCTGGTAACTACCATATAAAAAACACATGGATTACAGTAAACCACATTCAAGCCGGTCTGTAGAATGCATTTCCTGGTAACTACCATATAAAAAACACATGGATTACAGTAAACCACACAGAAATGTGTTTGATATCAGTATCTAACTACTGATAACCTTTTACAATTGGTGTGAGCTGACGTGAAAGCCATTCCTCTGAGCCAGAGCCACCCGGCCAGGTCAAACAAAAGGCCGGGTTTGAGGGCTGGTTATCAGCCCTGACTCTGTCTCAGGTGACCCACCCTGGTATGACTTACTACCTGAAGGGCAAAGCAATCCTTCACTAGATGGATGGACTGGACACACAGCATATACACTATACGGACCACTGGACAGTGGCATACAGTTGGTTTATCAAAAGCACAAACACATACTTGCCATTTGAACAGTGGCCTACTTTAAAATAGAACAGAAAAAGGCAGCCAGGGTCGGAACGTGCATACAGAGAGTATTTCCCTTTAATAGCGTAGATAAAGTGCTCATGGTAGAATCGGCACAAGTAAACACACGTGTTCTATATTCAGAGCAGCCTATAGGAATATTTGTCCGAGAAGAAGCTAAGCTTTGAGGCATCCCGCAAAGTAAGTCAAAGGACCCTCTAATGTAATAATAATATGCCTAATAATAATAACAATACGAGTCATAATCCTAATAATAATACATTCGGGCACAATGCATAAATTGTGGGCACATTTTTGTGTCATTCCCTTGCTCTAACCCAAACGAAAAAAAGCCAAACATTCAAATTATAGCTAAGCTTTTTACCTGTTCCCGTGGAATGCATGGGAGCGAGGTCCTTCGGTGGGACTTGCTGTTGCTGTGACTGTGCGCCATGTCTGAAGAGACCACTGAACTGGACCTTCGTCGCCTTTTAAACACGGGAATGATATTCTCTTCCTTCCCCGCTGTCACGTAGCTACAACCCGCCCCGAGTGGCACTGAGCCCGTCAGGAGCCGGTCAGCATACCTCGCTAGCAGGACCCCCAGCACTCCTACCAGGTACGCCAGGTAGGGTCTCCAGCTGGCCCGGATCTTGTTGAGGGAGATGAGAGACACAGTTCTGATGATACTGATGAAGACGATGACAGAAACCCCCTGTCCGAGTCTGACCACCATCAGCGCCCCGACGGCTAGACAGGATAGAACCACCACCGTGGCGGTGAAAGACAACAACTGGTCCTCCGCACCGTGTAGGAGAGACTGCGCGGCGGCTTCGCCGAAGTGACACACTGCCAACAGGAACACCGCGGTCCGGATCAGCACCCCGCAGCGGATCAGGTACAAGCCAACCCAAAAGAAGGCACATACGAGAGTGAAGACGGGGGACACGAGGTACCAAACGTTCAACAACAGTTCCACCACACAGGTCGCCACGAAATGAACTAGAGAACCAGACTCGCCGTTATTCTTGCTGTTACTGCTGCAACTCTCCTGCTCCACGTCCCAGTCCACCAATCTGACCAGCAAAGCAAGAATAACCGAAACAGAGCCCACACACACCGCGGACGACAGTCTTAGGGAACTCCATATATCTGCGAGTCTCAGCCACGACTGGCAGCCCGCGTCCTGATACAGAGGGGTGACACATGTTTTCACATAGCCGTTGCGCTCCACCGCCCGCGGGCATTTATCATGAGCGCTCCTTGATATACCTCTGCCGCTGTCAGCTTCCACTTCCATCGTCATCACACAGGGGGGACGAAGGAAGCGGCGTGAACTATATATTCACAGTGCGTAAATGTGAAAGGTTCAGCGCATTTTCATACACCATGTTTGACAGAGAGAGCCATAACGCGCGGCAATATGTGGGACTGTGCGCTACTGCTTGCGCGCCTCGAAATTATTGACCCATTTCTCCCCAAAACACACATAAAGTAGGCCACATAAAAATACAGAACACGAATGAACGAAAACACGTGCTGGAAAAAAGTTACGTTTCACTGTGTAGCCTTCAACAAACAAATATTTTCTATAGTCCTCCCTGCGCGAGAACAGCCTCCATCCAGTGAACCAGAAAGAGCAACTCTTGGCGATTCGCACATCTAGGCCACTGCCTGCATCTCCCTCTATCTCGCCCTCCCGCACAACACTCTCCTCTCTCCTTTGTGCCGCTCCGTCTGTTCCTCTCTCTCCGTATTATTTATCCCTCACGTTTCTTCTGCTCATCATAGGCTAGGCTACTCCTCTCCTCTTGAAGAAACAACAGCGGCGTTTGCCGAAGCGTGGCATACTGCTGCCCGGACGTAAACCAGGTTTACATAGACATTTCCTGACGTTTATTTTTTATTTGTTAAAGGAGATGAAATAGAGCCCCGGCTTGGTCCGGTGGCTCGAGAGGCGTCACAAAACAAATCAATGATGATGGTGATGGAATTTATTATAATTATGATAATGAATGCAATAGAGTTAGGCCTATTTCCACAAACATCAATTATACAATTTTCTGTAGGCTATGCTGGAAATAAATACCATGATGTCATGACAGTCGAAAATGGCTCGTGAGAATCCCAGTGCCGCTGGCAGAAAATCTCACATTTTTTCTATGGAAGGTTGAAATAATGCATATTAAACTCACTTGCATCATGGGCCACGTCATCCAATCCATATCCTGAAAATATGAGCTCATCTTACACCTCTTCTCTCATAGCGTATTTTATGAAAGCAATTAACTTCAGAGGGTAACCATTAGGCTATCTTTCACTTTTTATGATCTTATCAAAGTAATTGATTTTAGGGTATAAGCCAAATAAATATATTGTCATCAAAGAGGAGTCCAGGCAGGTGCAACTGAAGGACAATTCACATGATGTAAGACTGGATCTGACGGTTTGTGATGTGGGAAGAATGGCACCCTATTCACCATATAGTGAAAAGTAGTGCTTTACATAGGGAATCTGTGGCATTTGGGACCCAAGTTCGATTTTGTATATAAACTCCTCACCTATTTTGGTAGAATAGAACAACTTTGGTAAACAGTGTATTCAGAGAGGAAGGTGTTTCAGATTGTGTTTACAGTATGTCACAGGTAGCAGTCACACATCCAACCTCCCTCCCTACCAGCTCTGTGTTGTCACATTGTACCTTGTTAATGCTTGACCTTACATTTACTTTTTTATTTAACCCTTATTTTAACAGGTAAATTGACTGAGAATACATTCTCATTTACAGCAACAACCCGGGGAATAGTTACAGGGGAGAGGAAGAGCGATGAATGAGCCGATTGGAAGCTGGGGATGATTAGGTGGCCATGATGGTCTGAGGGCCAGATTGGGAATTTATCCAGGGCACCAGGGTTAACAACCCCTAAGTGCCAGGTCATCTGGTCCAAATACACCAAGACAGTCGTGAAGAGGGCACGACAAAACCTATTCCCCCTCAGGAGACGAGATCTAAAAAAGTTCCAGATCCTAAAAAAGTTCTACAGCTGCACCAACGAGAGCATCCTGACCGGTTGCATCACCGCCTGGTATGGCAACTGCTCGGCATCTGACCGTAAGGCACTACAGAGGGTAGAGCGTACGGCCCAGTGCATCACTGGTGCCAAGCTTCCTGCCATCCAGGACGTATGTAAATAGGCGGTGTCAGAGGAAAGCCCATAAAATTGTCAGAGACTCCAGTCACCCAAGTCATAGACTGTTTTCTCTGCTACCACACGGCAAGCGGTACTGGAGCGCCAAGTCTAGGACCAAAAGGCTCCTTAATAGCTTCTACCCCCAAGCCATAAGACTGCTGAACAATCAATCAAATGGCCACCGGACTATTTACATCGACACCCACCCCTTCCCCTCCATTTGTTTTGTACACTGCTGCTTCTCACTGTTTATTATCTTTGCATGGTCACTTCATCCCTACCTACATGTACAAATTACCTCAACTAACCTGTACCTCCGCACACTGATTCGGTACCGGTGCTCCCTGTATATAGCCTTGTTATTGTTATTTTATTGTGTTACTTTTAGTATTTTTTTATTTGGTAAATATTTTCTTAACTCATCTTGAACTGCACTGTTGGTTAAGGGCTTGTAAGTAAGCATTTCACAGTAAGGTCTACACTTGTATTCGGCACATGTGACAAATAAAGTTTGATTTGATCTTTAGTGACCACTGAGAGTCAGGTCACCAGTTTAACGCCCCATTCGAAAGACACCCTACACAGGGCAATGTTCCCAATTCTTGCACTGGGGCATTGGAATATCTTTCTAGACCAGAGGAAAGAGTGCCTCTTACTGGTCCTCCAACACCACTTCCAGCAGCATATGGTCTCCCATCCAGGGCCCGAGCAGGACAAACCCTGCTTAGCTTCAGAGGCAACATTGTACATTGGCACTCAGGTGTTATACAAAAACACTAAAATACGAACGGCAAAGCCCTGCTCTCCAACTTAATCTTAACATGTTTATTGGACAAAAGAACGGAATAGGCCTAAGCTGATGGATCTCACATGGCAAGGACCCTTTCTCAAAGCAAACAGCTCCGAGCAGTCCAAGATGAAGAGAGTGTGATGTGTCAAACAGAGACCACTGCTAATATACCCAAGCTAAAAATAAACATGTGACTGACTCCAGATCAGAACATACAAGGAGGTGTGCATACACAGACGGACCTCTGTACATGTTGTGATTAACCTGAGTGTTTCGGTCGCCTAGTTTTAGGAGTGTTACACCGGAGCCCTACCACAAAGGCTGAAATCATCGGTGTTCTGGACCTGTTAGTTGTTTACCACACCCTAGTGGCAGTTTAAGTTCAGCAGTCTAGAATTGACCTGTTTGTGTCATGTGACAGGAAGCAGTTTCAGAAGTGAAGCAATGTGTAAGATGTGCAGGTGTGACAGAGTAGTCACAATCCTTCAACATCCTTTATAAGCTTTGTATGACGCAATGTCCGAAAGTACATTTGTTTATTAACCCAAGATAAATGTTAATCACATATCATTTTCATGTTTCTGTAAAATATGAATAATTGAGTTAGCTACTTTGCATTAGCTTCAATGCTATTTCTCCCTAGGGATACCTAGTTGAGTAATATCAAGCATACAGTTGCATTCTAGTAACTTTATTTTATATTTGGCTCTAGATTGAGTACTCTTATTCCTTATTTCATACATTTAGTGCAGTTATTGTGGAAGACAGTCTATGCTCTATACTACTGTAACTGAAAACATGTACTTTTGTGTTTGTTGCAGTTTCACACTGTGATTCAAGTAAACTTCCAAAACGGCACCCTGCTTCCCAGTTATTTGAATGAGTGTTTAGCTAACTGGATAGCTGGATAAGGGCTACTGTATATTTAGCGAGTCCAGTGTAATCTGTTTTTGGTTCATAGACAGTCTTGTTATGTATACCTACACTGTAAACACATAGGTATTACAACGTCATAATAAATACGGCTGGTTGGAGCGCATTACCTCTCCTCTGTGTCTAGCCGTGCTTTGCTCAGTGGTGCAGAGGGCAGAGCCCTTTTAAAAGGGTGCAGCATTCCTGTTAACGAGACACAATAGTTAGCAATCAACACAAATAGGACCGATTCCATTTCACAGTAGGACCAAATCCATTTCAAACCGACCCAAAGAGTCGCCTAGATGGTAACACCACATTACATTATTACAATGTTATTACTACACAAAGTCAATGTATTGCATTGTAGGACCAGTCTCTATAACCTTAGCAGGACGGCCCTGTCTGCCTCTGCTGGACCATGTAACCTGTAAACAGCTGTATGGTGTTTCCTCTGACATATTGGTGCGGCTGACTTCCAGGTTAAGCGAGCAGTATGTCAAAAAGCAGTGCGGCTTGACGGGATCGTGTTTCGGAGGACGCATGACTCTCGACCTTGGCCTCTCGCAAATCCGTACGGGAGTTGCAGCGATGGGACAAGACTAACTGCTGCTTTTCCTTCACTCTGTCCAACTCATCCCAAACCATCTCAACTGGGTTGAGGCCAGGTTATCTGATGCAGCACTCCGTCACTCTTCTTCTTGGTCAAATAGTCCGTATACAGCCTGGGAGGTGTGTTGGGTCAATGTCCTGTTGAAATACAAATGATAATCCCACTAAGCGCGAACCAGATGGGATGGTGTATTGCTGCAGGATGCTGTGGTAGACATGCTGGTTAAGTGTGCCTTGAATTCTAAATAAATCACCAACAGTGTCACCAGCAAAGCACCATCACACCTGCTCCTCCATGCTTCACGGTGGGAACCAAACATGTGGAGATCATCCATTCACCTACACTGTGTCTCACAAAGGCACAGTGGTTGGAACCAAAAATCTAAATTTTGGACTCATTAGACCAAAGGACAGATTTTCTCCGGTCTAATGTCCATTGCTCGTGTATCTTGGCATGTCTCTTCTTATTGGTGTCCTTTAGTAGTGGTTTCTTTGCAGCAATTCGACCATGAAGGTCTGATTCATGCAGTCTCCTTTGAACATTTGAAGTTTCAGATGTCTGTTACTTGAACTCTATGAAGCATTTATTTGGGCTGCAATTTCTGAGTCTTAACTCAAATGAACTTATCCTCTGCAGAAGAGGTAACTGCAGCAGAGGTAACTCTGGGTCTTCCTTTCCTGTGGCGGTCCTCATGAGAGACAGTTTCATCATAGCGCTTGATGATTTTTGAGACTGCACTTGAAGAAACTTTAAAAGTTTTTGACATTTTCCATATTGACTGACCTTCATGTCTTAAAGTAATGGACTGTCATTCCTCTTTGCTTATTTGAGTTGTTCTTGCCATAATATGTGACCCCAATCAGGAAACTAGGCGTATGTCACGACTTCACAGGAGAGCGGTTTGAACGTAAAAAATGAAAATGCGTTTTTTGGCAGAAATACCTTCTCGAACATGTGAACTTTCATGTGTCTTAATATCAAACTTGAATGCCATCTGAAAATAGGAATAAAATGGTTAAATTATGAGCCTAGTTGATTTAGCCACAGAAAAAGTGAGCAACCTTCCCGCTAGCCATGATTGGCTGAGATAATGAGTGGGCTGGACATGCCGAGAGATGAGTTTGGATTGGTCTACCATATAGCACGCATCAGTCTATTGGAGCTAGTCAGTATGTTTAGGTAATCGCAATGTAAAACTGCATAAACCTAATATCAAGTTAAAGTGTACTGTTAGCTAGCTAACGTTAGCTGGCTGGCTCGCTAGCTAACTTTATGTGTATGTTCTCCACTTTCTGGAGGACCGAGTTTTGAAATCAGTGGAATTCGAGTATGATAGCTAAGGAGATGGAAAAAACACCAGTCTGGATTACATTCATGAAACTAAGGACAACCGTGCATGGCATCAGACAGGAGACACGTCCAACCATGATGTATAACAGTAAGATTTTCAGATATTACACGTTTCTAATTTTGACAGAAAATGGTTTCATTTCAAGTGTACTGTCACCTAGGACGTCAGCCACACCAATATGTCAGAGGAAACACCATACAGCTGTTTACAGGTTACATGGCTGGGTCGCTATCTAACGTTATGTGTATGATCTTATTCTTCGTATCTCAGACACATTTGCTTGACTACTTATAGCAATAGAACCTGTTAGGTTAGCTACCTGCAGATTCATGCAGGGTAGTAACGTCATTGTGATTATGGTCCATTGTTTAGCTAGCTAGCTACATGTCTTAACAAAAGTAATGTTCATAACATTACATTACTACACTCTAATTTTGACAAAGTAATTTCATTTCAAGTTAATGTGTACTGTTAACTTGCTGGCTTAAGTTATGCGTTGGGATTCATTGTTTACCTAGCTGGCTATCTAGCTACATTTCTTTTATTTTTTTTGTGAATTTTAGCCCTCCCCAATCCGGACGACGCTGGATCGCCACACGGACCTCCCGGTCGCGGCCGGATACGACAGAGCCTGGGCGCGAACCCAGAGTCGCTGGTGGCACAGCAGCGCCCTTAACCACTGCGCCACCCGGGAGGACCCTAGCTACATTTCTTAACCAAAGACTCTTGTCTTAGTGTGCCAGAGCGCAGAATAATTGCTGCATTTTTGAATGCTCAACACCGGTTGAATATGTCCGGTGTCAGTAAATATCGACAACAAAGCGTATTTCAATTGTTGCCAGCAGCACATTTACAGTCACCAACGCTCTGGATAACTTGAAAAAAGCCTAACCAGCTCTGCTAGAGCGGGTAAAATGGTCAGTGGGGTGTTCTCTCATTATGTGTCTGGAAGTAGCTAGCAAATGTTAGCCAGTTAGCTTGGGTGCTTGACTGTAGTTGTGAGGTCAGAGCTTTTGGAACAACCCTACTTATCGGCCAGTGTGCGCTCTGAACGGAAAACCACATGCAAGTAATGTTCAGTGAGCTATTCTCTCTTAGATGTCTGGAAGTAGCTGGCTAGGTAGTACAGAACGGTCAGATCATCCCTTTTGACTGGTGCTGTTATATATATATATATATATATATACATACATATATACACACACACCTTTGTCCTGTTGCTCTAAAAAAAAGACTACTGGGAGAGGAGAGGAGGATGGAGGGGGCATTGATGGAGCTGTGTCAGGAAAACAAAGGAGAGGAGAGAGGAGACGATCAGAGGGAAAGAGAAGAACAGGGAGGAGAGAAAAGAAAGGAGAAGAGAATAAGAAATTAGAAGAGTGGTGGAGAGACATGAAAAGGCAGGGGAGGAGAGGAGGGACTGTACAACTGTACTACTAAACCATATGAGCCATGTGTTATGATGCACATAGTAGCCCACTTTTGAACCTAATTAACCCCTACTAATCAGCCAGAGCTCAAGGTTCAAACTCCTCTCCAACTGGATCAACAAATCAAACATCCCATTTCTGGGAACAGTGTAGCATTTGGAGGGGATACAGATTCCTCCATCCATGCAGCAAAAAGCTACTAAAAACATCCCATATTTTTCCAAACACAGCCGGTGAATTTTTAACCTTCCCAAACGACAGTGATTCATAACCATAACAGGGTTTAATTAAGGGTCAATAATGAGTTCATATCACGGTTGAGTTAGACCGTGGTTCCTGACAGCGAGGCTGACCTGTGTTTGAACCCTGGGAGCAGTCAGGCAGAGAGGCTGCTGAACTGAGGCCTGAGGCGATGTACCTATATCTCCGTGTGGGCTTTGTTGTGTAGTTAGGAGCCTCGATGCCACTTCTCTATCCATGTGTTGACTTTAGTCACTTGGCTCTCGAGTGGTGCAGCGGTCTAAGGCACTACATCTCAGTGCAAGAGGCGTCACTACAGTCTCTGGTTCAAATCCAGGTTATATCACATCCGGCCGTGATTGGCAGTTCAATAGGGCGGCACACAATTACATCGTCCGGGTTTGGCCGGGGTAGGCCGTCATTGTAAGTTAGAATTGGTTCTTAACTGACTTGCCTCGTTGAATAAATAAAAAAAGAAACATTCAGGAAACCAGGCTAGTTGTGTGGATCGCTGAACTGGAGGTCACACAGGGTCATTTAACACATTATGAGGTGAGGAAGGCCTGGTTACTCTGGTTCCAGTCAACCCTTGCTCTGTGTAGCCTACAGCCTATGAATGTGAACATTTTAGTTCATCTGATGACTCATCAACCAGACAAAAGATCCACTTTCAGAAAACACTAATGTTTCACAATGGAGTTTAGCACTCAATCAACCCCATAGGCAGATCAGTATGTTGATGGCAGATATCCAGGTGGATGATTCCCAGGTATACATTACCAGGGTCCCTTTGATGTCCATGGGTCTCCTCCCCCCTTCCCCTCCTCTCCTCATTATAGTTGACACACACACACAGTGAGTGTTCACACATATTGCCTGATCCAGAGTTACTGATGGCGTGAGCTGTGAGCTTGCTGAATGAGCAGCAGCAGCATCAGCCCCTGTGTGTCTACAGAACTGAGACACTGCCCCCAGCCTCAGCTTGCTACTGCAAAGAAAGTAGAGGACATTTTGAATCTCCATGCTCCTAATGGATCGACCCAGCTGTGTCAGTTCCTAAGAAGCTGTCGTAATTAAGATGAAATGTTCTTAATATGAAAAATAATATTTTGGTTACACTTACTCAACATTAATTCCACTTATGCCTGTGTAGAAACATTGTAATTACACTAGTAAAAATATTGTATAAACATGCTGTTACATATTACTAGTGATCTATACATTTTTAGTTTCTAAATGGACAATTGGAGATGTTTTTGTTTCAGGCTGAAACCCACCAGAATGCCTGGGAGGGGCTAGTCTGCTGTAGTGGAGTACCGCCTGTTTGCCTCGCGGTCACAAGTCACTTATTCTAAAACAAGATTTACACTTTCCCTGTGTGTACATGGAATACTGCTTCTCAGGTCAATTCAGAATGCACTGCTATTGCCACAACCTTTTGAATAATAATAATACCACATAAAACTATTTGTTATGTTCTGACACTCTGGCCAGTGCGACGTCATAGGACGGGTGTTTGCTCAATGGCTGCCAGGACAAACAGCCAGCATCCCCCTCCTCTTGAGGAGAGGGCACGACACACTGGGTTAGTGTGTTTGTGTGTGTCTTTGTGTTGGCACATGTCTGTGTGTGTGTGTGCGTGCGTGCGTTTCTGTGTGAGGAGGGGCCTCCAGGGGCCCAGAAAGAGATGACTTCATTCTCAGCTCAGTTCCTGCTGGGGTGATTAGATGTTTTCCTAAACTCGAGGAATGTCGTTATAGAAGGTGCTGCTCTGATGCTCTCACTCAGTGGTCCAAGGGGCCACACTTAAAGGTGCTTCAGAAACCTCCAAGAACACCTTTACTCTCTGAGCCATGTCACCCACAAACAGCCTCTGTGGACTTTTCTGTAATGTAGATTTTCCAACCTGATTCTAGAACGAACGTAGATTTTCCAACCTGATTTCCTCAAATCAGCAGTCGAGCGATGTTGCTGCATTTTGTTGTGTTAAACGTTAGCCTGGTAAATGGAACACATGTATTGTGTGACATTTTCAGTAGGGTTGTCCCTATTACTAAGGTGGAAGGGGAGATTGTTCTTGTGCATTCATTATTATGAGTATATATGGAGTATTTATATCGGGATCTAGCTTTATGCTACAGTATCCCTACAATTATCCCTGAAGTATTGTTATAAATGGAGAGGATAAACATGAATGGGTTCTGATGATAGCGGGTGATAACAGATTCCATCGGAGGGTTTCAAATGCTGCAGTCTGTTGAGGAGAACATGATCCAGTGACAGCATGGTTATTATATTACTGTAATCAATGACTCATACTAATGGACAGAGCAATTATAGAGGGCAGACATACCAGCTGGAGGCTCATCTGCCTCAATTCACAAACGTAGTGTAAGTGTGTGTGTGTGTGTGTGTGTGTATATCCTCAACATCTTACTGCTATAGCTTCAGCTGACCAATGTAACAGAGGGCTTCAACAAACACTTTTTACCATTTACATATCGCCAACCTTTTGCTTGACCTCTTGTGGTTTTATCACACATGCAAACATATCCCTAGAAAACTAAAACGGTCACAAAGCACTGTCTATCCAGCCTAGGTCTGTGGATAGATGACACGATATTGCATTTGCGCATAGGCCACTCAAACTACTGGAGGAAGTGGACCCTCTCTGTTTATTTTTGAGATGCTAAGAATTCAGTGTTTTTACTGCTAGAGGAAGTTGGTCCTAACCAGAGATCTAGGATGTCTGTCTTTCCCTACATTATGATTTTGTATTTTTTATATACTGATGTTTTTTTCATCACTTTACTGACAGGCAGAGATGATTAAACCTCTACAAAGACTCCCTGGTTCCTCAGCCTGTTGATAAATGGAGGGAACTGATTTTAACATCAAAGCGTTAAAGTTGCTTTCTCACTTTTTTTTTCTGAGAGAATTTTGGTAACATGATTTGTGGTGCGTATTTTTTACAACAGTTTAGAAATTGCATTCCAAGAAAATATCCTCTGCAATTAACTTCTCACACTCCTGTTTAGGGTTTCAAAATCCGATTTCCAGAATCAGGATATTTGGAAAAACAGAATTAAAAATGATAATTTAATACATACAAAAGGGATCTGCTAGCAGAAACAGTATTTTGTTAACAAAAGGTAAACAAATCACTTTTGTTGTTGCAGTTTTACAGCTAATTTCCTGCAATTCTACACATGTTGCAATGACTCATGTCTTAAGCCATGTTAACATGATATCTGAGTTAGAGTGACAAAAATCAATGGGGGCCCCCAGGAAGTCTGGGCCGCTGGGCACGTATGGCAAATATGACCGGCTGGTAATTCGGCCGTGATTAGTACAAGTTTAGATAACTGGCTAGACTAATTTACCAATCTAAAAATATTTAACTGACATGGGCTAACTGAGTGACTGTCAATGAGTAGCATACTGTATAACAAGAGGAAAACTGCTGATGCACAACCAAGTTCAGAAATTGCACCTTGTGTATTCTACTATTCTCACTCTCAACAGTTGAGACTCTGAGTTCCTAAAATTTCTACATATATTTATTTGTTTAATTTTGAAAAAATGACCCTTGTGCTCATATCTATACTGAACAAAAATATAAACGCAACATGTAAAGTGTTGGTCCCATGTTTCATGAGCTGAAAAAAAATCCCAGAAATCTTCCGTATGCACAAAAAGCTTCTTTCTCAGAAATGTTGTGCACATATTTGTTTACATCCGTTAGTGAGCATTTCTCATTTGCCAAGATAATCCAGCCACCTTACAGGTGTGGCATATCAAGAAGCTGATTAAATGGCATGATCATTACATAGGTGTAGCTTGTGCTGGGACAATAAGAGGTCACTTTGCCACAGATATCTCAAGTTTTGAGGGAGCCTGCAATTGACATGCTGACTGCAGGATTGTCCACCAGAGCTGTTGACAGAGAATTGAATGTCCATTTCTCTACCATAAGCCACCTCCGTCATTTTAGAGAGGGTGGGCCTGGCTCCCAAGTAGTTGGGACTATGCCCTCCCAGGCCCACCCATGGCTGCGCCCCTGCCCAGTCATGTGAAATTCATAGATTAGGGCCTAATGAATTTATTTCAATTGACTGATATCCTTATAGGAACTGTAACTCAGTAAAATCATTGAAATTGTTGCATGTTGCGTTGATATTTTTTGTTCAGTATAGCTATGGCCCTGACAGCTTTGTCCTGTGTTTCAATCCAACAAATCCAAAAAATAAGAATGACAAACTATTCACACAAAAAAAATAAAACCTATCACAGAGCAATTTCAAAATTGCTATAGATTTTAAATCTATACACTTTAAAAAGATTACCACCAGTAATTCCTGCTTCAAGGCTTACTCTTTTCCCCAGGAGAGGGTAGAGATTTACATTTAAACTGGATTACTGTTTTATTATCTTCCTTACTGCTCTGCTCTTCTCCTCTGCTAATTGTTTCCTTACGATAGAGGGCTTTGTTTATGCTTTGGTGGAGCAGGAAATTCTCAATTTCCCATTTTCTCTCCTGTACTGCAGTGTAAATTACACAGACAGGCCTGTTCACACCAACAGTATGGTTAACATTGTAATGTGCAAGACAGTCCTCCATGGATTGCTGAAATACCTGTATCTCTTGATCCATGATGTATGTCTCTTTGTGCGCACTAGGGGCTTGTTAGAAAGGGAATGGAGTTATTTTAGAATACTTTAGACTATTGAGATATTACCCACGCTCATAATGATTTTGACCTCCGACCTCTAAAGTATTACAGCTGGTAACAGGTCATTTCCTGCCCCACGTCCTCCATGTACTGGCTCAGTTGCATTCTAGACTTCTGCTCCTTTCCTTAGAGAGATGTCCAAACTCCCTAGTCCCTAGGCGCTGATCTTAGGTCAGTTTAGTAGCCTACCCTAATGGTTAAATTTGGCTTTGGGTAGGCCAAGCTGATCCTAGATCTGTGTATGCATATCAGCAACCCCGACTACCCGTAGTGAGATAGGAGACTTCCAACCCACTCAGTCAGTGACGTCCATCTCCCCTCTCAGCCCAGACGTTTCAATCACTCTGTGATCTAATCTGCACAGCTGCAGGGAATCCAAGGAAAACCTATTATTCTCACTAGCTGGTCTAAATAGAAAAAAACAGCATTTCCTCCAGGCGGCCCAGTGCGTTGCAGTGCGGACCTCTCTTGCGTCAACAGGAGATAAGCCAGGGCTGCTAATCCTTTAGGAATCCAGGGATAAAAGGCTGGTTATCAGCAGCTGATTGTGGCTGCTCGCCCCACCCTCCATCCCTGTCTGTGTCCCTGCTCAGAGACCACTACGTATAAGTCAGGTGAGAGAGAGAGTCTGGAGTCTGGGAACATGACGGTGTGTGTGTGTGTGTGTGTGTGTCTATGTGTTTGCAGATACAAACGTCCTTGTCCATGTTTCTTTGTGACACACACATGAATTTATCTGAGAGGTGAGAGAGAGGGAGAACAGGGTGGATCCTTGTGGACCTCATCTTCCATCTCCTCCACATCAATTTTCTGTTCACTCTCTCTCTTTATAGAGCAGATTTTCACCTGACCTTCATCACGACTATAGCGATCACCTAAGTAGCCAGGGATGGGTTCCTACCGCCGGCAAACACGCAGAGGAAAGAAGCAGAATGCTATCCAAGACCTCTATACCAGGCGGTGTCAGAGGAAGACCCTAAAATTGTTCAACGACTCCAGCCACCCAAGTCATAGACTGTTCTCTCTGCTACCACAAGGAAAGCTGTTCCAATGCTGGTCTGGAACCAACAGGACTCTGAACGGCTTATATCCCCAACCCATAAGACTGCTAAATAGTTAACCAAATAGCTACCTGGTCTATTTGCATTGGCCCTTTTTAACTCATCACATATGCTGCGGCTACTGTTTACTATTGTTCACTTTATTCGTAGTTATATGTACATATTTACTTCATATCTGCACATCGACTCGGTACTGGTACCTCTTGTATATAGCCACGTTATCGTTACTCATTGTGTATCTATTAATACTTTTGTTATTATGTGTTTTACTTTTCTATTATTTCTCTACTTTCTCTCTCTCTGCATTGTTAGGAATTGCACGTAAGAATTTCACTGTTAGTCCACACCTGCTGTTATCGAAGCATGTAGTTAATAAACTTTTATTTGATATGTCACTTAGGTTTGCCATTTAAACTGGGTAAATATTGAAGAGTTGTGTTTGTTGTTTTTGTGAATTTAAAAAAATCATGGCCTTAGCTGCTCTTGTATCCTTTACCAAATGCCAGTGAAATTGTGACGCAATGAATGAATATGACATATTGTCAATGGAAGAAATAACTATGCACAAAGCCAAGACGTCTGATTTTGATTATGGAGGACATTGGCCAATAACGCCAGCAGTTGCACATGGGCTGGCGGGTGGACACCTGTGAGCTGTGGCGGATTTAGGTATAGGCGACATGGGCAGCCTACACCTAAAGGGGGGGTTTGCCCAGGGAGCCATACAAGCTAGAACCGCCACTGCCTGTGAGTGAGTCTGCACTGAGGAAACCTGAAACTGGGAGTCAACTGCATGTTTCAATTATTTCATATGATGAACTGGAACATTTCAGATCTGGAGAGAATAAACTTGTTATTTGAAGCTCAACGTTAGAGAAGCTTGAGCTAGAAAACGGTCTGTTCAAATCGCCGGTGTGTGTTCATAACCCCAAATGATCTGATTTTCATCACTCTGTGTTTCCAGCCAGAGGCTATTGCCAAGGGAGTGACGACCCAATCAGTTTTCCCATCAACCCATGAAATAAAGTCCCTAATAAGGGCAGGAGCCATCCACGCAGCAGGCATGCCGACTGATGAATAAAACACACACACACACGTGTGCACATACATAACACACTCATGCACATGCACAAACAAACACACACAACCGCAATATCCATCCATGCCATTCATCAATATGTAAATCAAAACATTTTCATAACTGGCGAAAACAAAAACCTTTGAATATGGTTAGATTGGGGTCAACTTGGTGGTATTCGAGTTGTGGATTAGGAGATAGGGGAGGTAGTAGAAAATGAGGGTAGATCCCGGCTTAAAGACTGATCAGCATTTACACATACATGCTCATGTGCACACGCACACACTAAACCAGACTGTACTTGAGAAGGGGGAGGGTGATATCAAGACTCATCAGCATTGTGTGTTTGACTAAAAGCCCTTATAGTCATCCTGGCATAGAGCCGCAGCATCATTCGACTCTCTTGTTGCTTTGAACATTATGCTAATTGCAATACCTGATTGGTATTCAGTATCATCTGTTGTTTATCCCACAACAACAAGAATAGATTACATGCTCTACAGTCAGGAGAACTTACCTTGCCACAAAGAAAATGTGGCCTGCACTTTTATTCAATATGATTCCAAGAACACAGGATGAGATGTTACTATCCTTTGTGCAAGCACTTCCAAGAGTTAATGAACAGTGAGCGTGGTCAAATTTGGGGAGCACATCGTCAGTAGTGTACCTTTGGTTCCTAGGGTGTTTCGGCCTTTCACACTATACACCCTCCCCAAAGGCGGCCAGCGACAGGGTGATCAATCCTACGCTTGCCTCCCATTCCCAATTAGTCATAGGAGTTGCCTTGTTGTTGATAGCCAACATCCCATGGGACTATGCATGGCAGGGGCGTCCTCCTCCCTGAGTCAAGCATTGTTGACCACATACCTCCTGGCCCTCTCACTTCGGGGCCCAGCTGGGGTCTTTCCTCTTCATCCAAAGCCACTGACTGCTGCCTTCTGCCGCCTCTGATACAGCTTTGATTGCCGAACGCTGGCTCTGGCCCTTAATTCCCAGGTCTCTAAGCAGTCTGGTTGTAGATGTTGCCACAAAACCTCTGCAGCCCACCTCCACTGGTCGGACTTCTGTGTTCCAGCCATGATGCCGTGCTTCGGCAGCTAGATCAGCATAGCGCAGATGTTTTCGCTCATCATCTACTGAGTCCTCCCAGGGTACTGTGAGCTCAATGATGAAGACCTTATTGAGCGAACGGGACCAGAGCACCATGTCAGGTCTTAGGGTGGTGGTTGCGATCTCCGGAGGAAACACAAGTTGCCGGCCAATGTCAGCTAGCATTTTCCAGTCGCGGGCCAAGCACAGCTGGTCTCGCTCTAATGGTGTAGAGCCGCTCTTCGGTGGTTTAGCCCCTTCGCGGACAAAGTTTGTCCGTAAGGAGTGTGATGCTGCTGTGGGTGGTAGGGAGTTGGTGGCAGCTCGCTTGTCCTCCAGGGCGGACGCAAGGTTTTTAAGGACTTGGTTGTGACGCCAAGTGTAGCGTCCTTGGGTGAGGCTTGTTTTACACCCTGTGAGAATGTGCCTGAGGTAGGCTGGCATGGAACAGAGGGCACAGTCCGGATCTTCACCATACCATTGGTGAAGATTAACTGGTGTTGGAAGGACGTCATATGTTGCTCTGATGGAAAAGCTCAACCGCCTCGCTTCCATGGCCCACAGATCCTTCCAGCTGATCTTCCTCTTCTCCACACTATCCCATCGAGTCCACTGTCCCTGTTTGGCAAGAGAGACTGCCTTGGCCCACCTTGCAGCCTCCTCCTGATGGCGTACTTCCTGCACTACCATCTTCCGCCGCTCGGGTGCAGTGGCCTTACTCCAAGCAGCACGGCTAGTTAGCCCAAGGCCTCCTCTCCCTTGCTGAACATGACCCACAATGTCAGCATGTCTGAGGGCTGCTGTTGCCTCCTGGACTGCTTTTCCTGGCCTCCATTTTCATCCAGTTGCCAAGGTCGGCGCGTTGTTGCTCACCACTGGGTCTCGAGATTCATTCAGTGTCATCTGGAACCTGGTTTTTGCACACTTGAATTCCTCTGTTAGACTGGTGAGGGGCAGCTTGAGGACACCATCTCCATAGAGGCCTATGGTGGTAAGGCATCGTGGAACTCCGAGCCACTTCTTTAAGTAGCCTGTGACTCCTCTTTCCATCTTCTCCACTGTTGAGATTGGAACCTCATACAGTGCTAAGGGCCACAACACCCGGGGTAGGAGACCAAACTGCAGACACCAGGCCTTTAACTTTCCAGGTAGCTGGGTGTTGTCGATGGACTGTAGGCTACTACTGATGTCTTTGCACAGCTGTTGCACCTGGTCTTTCAGGCTTGCATCATACCACCTTCCAAGGCTTTTTACCGGCTGCTCAGACACTGTTGGGATTGGGTCATCTCCGATGAAGAATTTCAGGTCAGAGAGTACTCCCTTCACAATCGAGATGCTGCGTGACTTGGATGGTTTAATCTTCATACGGGCCCAGCTGATGTTCTCCTCGAGTTTTCTGAGCAGTCTCCTGGTGCATGGGACAGTGGTGGTCAATGTTGTAATGTCGTCCATGTAGGCTCTGAGTGGAGGGAGGCGGAAACCAGAGTCGACTCGCTGTCCACCAGCAACCCATTTTGAGGATCTGATGATAACCTCCATTGCCATTGTGAATGCCAACGGAGAAATGGTACATCCCGCCATTATACCTACATTCAGGCACTGCCATGAGGTGGTGAACTCTGAGGTGGTGAAGCAGAACTGCAGATCCTGGAAGTACGACTTCACCAGGTTTGTGATGGTGTCCGGTATGTGGAAAAATCTGAAGGCAGACCACAGGAGTTCATGGGGCACAGAACCAAATGCATTGGCGAGGTCGAGGAAGACTACATGGAGGTCCCTTTTCTCCACCTTGGCCATTTGGATCTGGTGCCAGATCATGCTGGAATGTTCCAAGCAGCCAGAGAACCCTGATATTCCTGCCTTCTGTACAGATGTATCGCCGTACGCATTCCTTTGCAGGTACTCGGCCATCCTCTGGGCAATGACCCTAAAGAAGATTTTACCCTCAACATTCAGTAAGGAGATTGGGCGGAATTGGCTGATGTTCACTGCATCCTTCTCCTTAGGGATCAGGACCCCGCCTGCCCTACGCCACACTTTGGGTATTATCTTCTTCTGCCAAGCTGTTCTCATAAGCCTCCAGAGGAACCTCAGGATGTCTGGTGCGTTCTTATACACTTTGTACGGGACTCCATTTGGCCCCGGGGCTGATGCTGTTCTTGCCCGTCGAACTGTGTTTTCCACCTCTTTCCATGTCGGAGGGCTGGTCTCAATATGATGTTCCGGGGGTTCAATGGGTGGGACATCTGATGGGATGGCCAGATGTTCATGTCGCTTTGAGTCAAGGTTAGTCAATAGATTTATTTAATGTATTCACCTATATTCTTCTTCGACATTTCCCACTGGGCACACACTGGTTGAATCAATGTTGTTTCCACGTAATTTAAATGGAATGATGTTGAACTAACGTGGAATAGACGTTGAATTAACATCTATGCCTAGTGGGATGGCTCTTCTGAAAAGGAGATTCCTATCTCAATGGGACTCACCTGGTTAAATAAACGATGCATATAAAGTATAAAATGTCAATTTATGTGTACTCGTTCTTATCAAAAAGCATTCTAGAGATTTACATTATAGAAAAGGATGTAGCAATCACAGGAATATACTATTGGGGATATATATATATATATATATACACACACACTGCTCAAAAAAATAAAGGGAACACTTAAACAACACAATGTAACCCCAAGTCAATCACATTTCTGTGAAATCAAACTGTCCACTTAGGAAGATTGACAATCAATTTACCATGCTGTTGTGCAAATAGAATAAACAACAGGTTGAAATTATAGGCAATTAGCAAGACACCCCTAATAGCGGAGTGGTTCTGCAGGTGGTGACCACAGACCACTTCTCAGTTCCTATGCTTCCTGGCTGATATTTTGGTCACTTTTGAATGCTGGCGGTGCTTTCACTCTAGTGGTAGCATGAGACAGAGTCTACAACCCACAAAAGTGGCTCAGGTAGTGCAGCTCAACCAGGATGGCACATCAATGCGAGCTGTGGCAAGAAGGTTTGCTGTGTCTGTCAGCGTAGTGTCCAGAGCATGGAGGCGCTACCAGGAGACAGGCCAGTACATCAGGAGAAGTGGAGGCCGTAGGAGGGCAACAACCCAGCAGCAGGACCGCTACCTCCGCCTTTGTGCAAGGAGGAGCAGGAGGAGCACTGCCAGAGCCCTGCAAAATGACCTCCAGCAGGCCACAAATGTGCATGTGTCTGCTCAAATGGTCAGAAACAGACTCCATGAGGGTGGTATGAGGGGCAGACGTCCACAGGTGGGGGTTGTGCTTACAGCCCAACACCGTGCAGGACATTTGGCATTTGCCAGAGAACACCAAGATTGGCAAATTCGCCACTGGCGCCCTGTGCTCTTCACAGATGAAAGCAGGTTCACACTGAGCACATGTGTCAGACGTGACAGAGTCTGGAGACGCCGTGGAGAACGTTCTGCTGCCTGCAACATCCTCCAGCATGACCGGTTTGGCGGTGGGTCAGTCATGGTGCTCGCCAGAGGTAGCCTGACTGCCATTAGGTACCGAGATGAGATCCTCAGACCCCTTGTGAGACCATATGCTGGTGCGGTTGGCCCAGGGTTCCTCCTAAAGCAAGACAATGCTAGACCTCATGTGGCTGGAGTGTGTCAGCAGTTCCTGCAAGAGGAAGGCATTGATGCTATGGACTGGCCCGCCCGTTCCCCAGACCTGAATCTAATTGAGCACATCTGGGACATCATGTCTCGCTCCATCCACCAACAGACCACAGACTGTCCAAGAGTTGGCGGATGCTTTAGTCCAGGTCTGGGAGGAGATCCCTCAGGAGACCATCCACCACCTCATCAGGAGCATGCCCAGGCGTTGTAGGGAGGTCATACAGGCACGTGGAGGCCACACACACTACTGAGCCTCATTTTGACTTGTTTTAAGGACATTACATCAAAGTTGGATCAGCCTGTAGTGTATTTTTCCACTTTAATTTTGAGTGTGACTCCAAATCCAGACATCCATGGGTTGATAAATTTGATTTCCATTGATAATGTTTGTGTGATTTTGTTGTCAGCACATTCAACTATGTGAAGAAATTTCATTCATTCAGATCTAGGATGTTTTATTTTAGTGTTCCCTTATTTTTTTGAGCAGTGTATATATACATATATATATATATATATATATATATATATGCAGTAGCAGTCAAAAGTTTAGACACACCTACTTATTCCAGGGTTTTTCTTTATTTTTTACTATTTTCTACATAGTAGAATAATAGTGAAGAAATCAAAACTACTACGTATGGAAACATGTAGAAACCAAAAAAGTGTTAAACAATTCAAAATACATTTTGTATATGGAGATTCTTCAAAAGTAGCCACCCTTTGCTTTGATGGCCGCTCTGCACACTCTTGGCATTCTCTCAACCAGCTTCATGAGGTAGTCACCTGGAATGCATTCCAATTAACAGGTGTACCTTGTTAAAATTTAATTTGTGGAATTCCTTTCCTTCTTAATGCATTTGAGCCAATCAGTTGTGTTGTGACAAGGTAGGAGTGGTATACAGAAGATGGTCTTTTGCCAAATAAGGCTAAGTCCATATTTTGACAAGAACAGCTCAAATAAGCAAAGAGAAACGACAGTCCATCATTACTTTAAGACATGAAGGTCAGTCAATAGTGAACATTTCAAGAACTTTGAAAGTTTCTTCAAGTGCAGTCGCAAAAACCATCAAGCGCTATGATGAAACTGGCTCTCATGAGGACCACCACAGGAAAGGAAGACCCAGAGTAACTTCTGCTGCAGAGGATAAGTTCATTAGAGTTACCAGCCTCAGAAATTGCAGCCCAAATAAATGCTTCACAGAGTTCAAGTAACAGACACATCTCAACATCAACTGTTCAGAGGAGACTGTGTGAATCAGGCCTTCATGGTCAAATTGTTGCAAAGAAACTACTACTAAAGGACACCAATAAGGAAGAGACTTGCTTGGGCCAAGAAACACAAGCAATGGACATTAGACCGGTGGAAATCTGTCCTTTGGTCAGATTTTTAGTTTTTTTTAGATTGTTGGTTCCAAAAATGTTGCATCTTTGTGAGACGCAGAGTAGGTGAATGGATGATCTCCACGTGTGGTTCCTACCATGAAGCATGGAGGAGGTGGTGTGATAGTGCTTTGCTAGTGACATTGTCTGTGATTCATTAAGAATTCAAGACACACTTAGCCATCATGGCTACCACAGCATTCTGCAGTGATTCTCCATCCCATCTGGTTTGCGCTTAGTGGAACTATCATTGTTTTTCAACAGGACAATGACCCAACACACCTCCAGGCTGTGTAAGGGCTACTTGACCAAGAAGGAGAGTGATGGAGTGCTGCGTCAGATGACCTACTTTGAAGAATCTCAAATATATTTGGATTTTTAACACTTTTTTGGTTATTACATGATTCCATATGTGTTTTTTCATAATTGTGAAGTCTTCACTATTATTCTACAATGTAGAAAATAGTAAAAATAAATAAAAACCCTTGAATGAGTAGGTGTCCAAACTTTTGACTGGTACTGTATTTATATATATAAAATCTGTTTTACGCCCAAAAGGCTAAATGCTAAGGTTACTGACACAGAATGAGTTGGATTTATTTTGTTTGAAAACCTTATCCCAGAATGCTTTGGGAGATATAAAGCAGAGGTCCAAGGACATGTAAGTATATTTATCTATTGTTATGTTCTTATTCTTTAGCTAAGAGGATTTATGAAGATTATCACTCTCTCTAATGGCAGTTTAGGAACCACTGCATGTTGACTATCAACATCATGAGTTCAGAGGGCACTAGATAGATTTGTATTACTCTCAAAGTTGCCACTTCTGTGGAGGGATTATGTCAAGTCCAGGTCCAAGTTACATAACAAAACAGCATATGACAAAAGGGCAGCACAGCAAAATATCCCCAGATCGGATGTATGGGACTTTCATCAGTGCAATATCAAACAGAACATGATAAGGAATAGCAATATTTGATTGAATGAAGAAGAGATTGTCATGTCAATGCTCAGTATTGCCATTTCACCCGTTAGGAAAGTATAATCTTGTGTTGTTTTTTTAAACTTTGTGAATAGAAGCGTGAATACCTGAGCAATCGTAACCTCCTAGTGTGGGAAACACAGGAAACAGCCCAGATAGATGCACTGTATGTTGTCAAAATAAGTAGCAAATTGTAGTTATAAAGGAGTTTCAGTCCAGGACGATTGTCTCAATGTGTCTTGAGAAAGTTTGGAAGAAAACAAGCTTTGATCCGGTCCCCTTTCTGTTCAACAGAGGGCATGTTCAACGTTTCCGTTCCTTTCCCATCAACAGCCAGCCCAGGGCGGCATTCCCAGTCTTTCCACAGTCAGTCCCAGCCCCAGCCAGGATCAGTAAGAGAAGGTCCAGAAATGTCAACGTTGTCTAGCACTGGTGATGTCATTATCAGTTGACATGGACGTTGATGGTTTGGGACAGATAAAAACACTACCCTTTCCCTCAGGACGTTAATGGTCTAGTCCACATTTGCACCCGCTGTATATAGACTTTTCTCTATTGTGTCGTTGACTGTATGTTTGTTAACTCCATGTGTAACTCTGTGGTGTTTTTTGTCGCACTGCTTTACTTTATCTTGGCCAGGTCGCAGTTGTAAATGAGAACTTGTTCTCAACTAGCCTACCTCGTTAAATAAAAATTGTTTTATAATAAATGGGACAGAGATTTCAGCTGCTAAATGGCCTGATCACAACAGACCAACATACTCACTTTATAATGTGGCTCAGTTAGTAGAACATGGTGCTTGCTATGCCAGGGTTGTGGGTTCGATTCCCATAGTGAATCAGAACGAAAATGTATACACTCACTACTATAAGTTGCTCTGGATAAGAGTGTCTGCTCCATGAAAATGTAAAAACATTCATGTGGAGTTCTATTGTCAATTCAGGAAATTAAATGAAAATTCAATAATTAAAGAGTGTGGAATTCCATTTATTCTATTGGAATGTCAACATGTCCCTGAGCCTAAACAGACAAACATTCTATAAAGTCAAAAAAATCCCATATCATCTCAGCTGAGGTGCCACTTGTGGATACATACCATAAGGGTTTGGAAGGACATTTGTCATGCAATCTTATGACAATAACCAAACATGGACACCTCACATATACTGTATACTGACATTTGATTTCTGGGATGTGGATATACTCTATATTTCACCATTTTAGGCAGATTCGGTTTCCATGGAGCTGGCAGATCCCCGATTAATTAGGTGATGTCCTCATTAATCAATGTTTGAGCTAATGAGAAGTGATCACAGTTGTGATTGGCTGACCCTAGAGCTGGCTAATTTAAATAGCTAGTTCATATTGAACTGACTCTTGAGTCAAAACCACTCAAAAACAGGGCCCATATTTAGGAGTGCTGATCTAGGATGTTTTTTTCTTCTTCTTTTTAGATCATAAGATAATATGGAGTGGGGTGATCTGATCCTAAATCAGCAAACTTATTCTGAGATGCTTTTTGAATACCAGTGAACTAGTGTCCCTTAGCACTTTAAACGTAGACATTTTTTTGGTGCAACCTGGTCTCACAGCATTTGATATTGTTCTGTAAATAAATCCATGACGCTCCATTTAGTATGACATGTTATGGTATGTATTAATTTGTGGATGTCCATGACCCATTTTATATATGTATTTATATATATAAAGCCTCATTTACTATCTCATGTCTGAAATGTCATCCTATAACCTACAGATGTAAGATCTTAATTTGAGCCAGTTTGCTAAAGCAGAAAAATAATCCTGCAGCAACAGGAAATGTGAATTATTATTTGGATATTATTAATTATAATTAAATGGACATGTTTGTAGGGGATGATAAAATCAAATCAAAATGTAAGTGGAAATTACAAACTTTAGAAGACTTTTTAAGCTTAGGACACACTACAAGTTTGCATTTCCTTGCTGTGCTGGAAAATTCTCAGCCACAAAAGTGTGATCAAATTAAGATCCTACATCTCTATGTAATGTACTACTTTTTGCCAGAACTCTGGCCAAAGGTAATGCACTGTAAAGGAAACAGGTTGCCATTTCAGCCACAACCAAACACTATGAGACAGTCCAGTCTCTGGCCTGGATGGCAGTAGTAATGAGTTGATCAAAAACAGCCCCCAGGACATTTACAGGCTGCTATGAAGCCGTAAAGACTTCATACCTAGTGGACAGCCTGTCCACCCAGGGTACTCATTAACCTCTAGACATACACACCACTCTACAGGGCTAGGATTGGCTCGGAGGCAAAGAGTTTGATTATAGAAAAGACATGCACAATATTCACCTGGAACTAGGTTCATGAACTGGCAAAACGCAGAGTCCTTGTATGAATCAACTCAGAGAGGAGTTTATACCTGAGAGAGACAAGAGAAGGAGAGAGCGTGCACAAGAGAGCGCAAGAGTGAGAGAGAGCGAGAAATAGGGAGAGGAGAGAGAGTGAGAAAGAGGGAGACAACAAGAGAGTGAGAGAGAGCAAGAGAGAGCAAGAGAGAGCGCGAGAGAGAGAAAGTGAGAAAGTGAGAAAGAGAGAGAGAGAAAAGGCAAACGAGTCAATATAACTGTGCCAGATTTGATAAACATCAAACCCAGCTCACTGCCGCCAGTCATACAGCAAGTCATAAAGCTCTCAGTCTCAAGACAGTGTTCATTTGGTTCCCACATAGGACCTCTCTCTCTGCACCTGCCATCTATCACCTCTCTGTGTACAGTGATCACTCTGAGAATCATATCAAACACAAAAGCCCAATGAACCATGGCACTAATCAAATCTGCTAACGACACAAAGTCATCCAGTACCAGTAATCCCATGTGTCCAGTACCGGTAATCCCAGCTTCACTAGAATAGAACCGGAAAGCTTTGGGCCGAACCGTGACAGTGGAAGGAGAGTGAGCAACAATATTACAAGCTAATTCATTAGCGATAGATTTGGACTTGGTTTAAACCTTGTCATTCACTCCAATGACGATAAATTGCTTAACAACTGATTGAGTAAACCTATCAGTTGGCTGCGATTCACCATTCATGTTTAAAACAAGGTTGTTCTAGCATTTGTAGAACACCCAGAGCATGCATCACGCGCACACACACACGCGCATGCACACACACACACACACACACGCATGCGCACACACACACACGCATGCGCACACACACACGCGCACACACACACACACAGCATAACAAAAAGGAATGCAGAATCCTCCTGGCTCTTGTTATTAGGTCAGTGTAGCCCCCAGGCAGTAGCTCCCGTATGTGGATGGGAGGAGAGGGGAAAAGAGGCAGGCAGAGCAGAGGACAGTAAACGGCTGTCTTTGACACTCATCGTTATTGAAGGGGAGCATGTTCCCCAGACATCACAGCTCTGCTGACAGCTGCTCCCTCACCTCCCCTCTCTCCTCCTGTCCCTGACTGACCTTACCCAGCTCTAATGTAAGCATGGACACGGACACACAGCCACTGAACTTGTTTTGGTGGAGGAGCTGTAGGAGGATGGGCTCATTATAATGGCTGGAATAGAATTAATGGAACACAGTCAAACACGTGGTTTCCGTACACTTGATGTTTGATACGGTTCCATTTATTCCATTGCAGCCATTACAATGAGCCCGTCCTCCTATAGTTCATTCCACCAGCCTCCTCTGGTTGACACACTTCTCTCCCTCCCTCCCCCTTCCCCTATTTCCCTGGGTGCCTTCTTTAAAAGCATTCAGCACAGGAGGGCGAGTCCTAACAGTAGGTCCTATAGCACACACAGTCCTATACGCTGTTGTAAGGGTCCTTAGTATCACTCTGTATTTGGTGTGGGCTCTCTGGGCTAAATCAGTCCTGGATGACTACTCTTAACACAAGGTAAACAACACTGCGAACCGTCCGGCCTCTGTTCCCTAGCCAAATGCATCTGTGACGCAGCTAAAAGTGGAAATGAAGTATGAAAGCTCCGGTCCCACGGGGGAACATATTGACTGTAACACCGGATTGTTTTTATGCGAATTGAATTTCCTAATCAATGGCGGTAATCAGGGGTTAGTGTTGGGAGCCCTGGGACACAGACAGGCATGTAAGGTCTGCAGTTTGCCTGGTGTCATCTTAAACTGCGAGGGCTACGAGACGCGACGCAATGGTCAATGCTCCCCTGCAAATCAGAATATTAGCACAACGGGAATCTCCTGATTAGACGAAAGATGGATAATAAAAGAACTGAAAATACATTCTCCGTTCAGTTGGAGTCAGTATGTGGACACAAAACAAACAACCTAAGATCCAAGAGTGCCAGGGCTGGTTTCCCTCACTCTCCTCCCAGGTTAGAAATGGCATCTGACTAAGAAGAGATAAGGTCAGGCCTCTCCTCTTCAGTCCAGAGACAATAATAATCCTGACTCATGATTTATTACGTAACTAAAAGAGATAGACTGATTGATAGAGATGGGAGAGAGGGGGAGTGAGAGAAAGAGAGAGGAGAGTGATATAGAGGGGGGACTAGTTTTCATCTCAGCTCTTAGCACTGCCCTGTGTGTGTGTGTGAGAGAGAGAGAGCCTCGGAGCACTTTTCTACCTGAGTGGTCCTGACATAGACCTCTCCAGCATCACTTTAAACCGCCCCCTTCCTCCTCAACCTTCTCATACATAATTATAGCCATAAACGTACACTTAACATAGTTATCTCCTCTACAACAGCAGAACTCGTTCTCACTGGAGGGTTCTTCTTCTCACTGGAGAGATCTTCTTCTCACTGGAGGGATCTTCGGGGATCACAATCACACAAGTAAACAGTTTCCACACCCGTCTCATGAGCTGAGCCCTCCACAAATCTTTGATGGACCTGAAGCATTTTACATAACTCATGAGAGTGAAGGAGGACGAAGATGGAGAGAAGGAGGAAGAGGAAGGAGAAATATTAGGTGTTTTTTTTTCACTGTGGGTAGCAATTCTTTTTGTTGCCCGTGCTACAGATGGCTATATCGGTCTGCTAACACAGGACTAGTAAAGCTTTATTTATTTATTAATATACACAACACCTTCGGAAAGTATTCAGACCCCTTGACTTTTTCCACATTTTATTACGTTACAGCCTTATTCTAAAATTCACTGAATCGTTTCCCCCCCCCAACTTACACACGTTTACTCCATAATTTTTGCAAATTCATTACAAATGAAAAAAATTATATCATATTTGCATAAGTTTTCAGACCATTTAGTACTTTGTTGAAGCACCTTTGGCAGCGATTATTGCATCGAGAATTCTTGGGTATGACGCTACAAGCTTGGCACACCTGTATTTGGGGAGTTTCTCTCATTCTTCTCTGCAGATCATCTCAAGCTCTGTCAGGTTGGATGGGGAGTGTTACTTCACAGCTATTTTCAGGTCTCTCCAGACATGTTCGATCAGGTTCAAGTCCGGGCTCTGGCTGGGCCACTCAAGGACATTCAGAGACTTGTCCCGAAGCCACTCCTGTGTTGTCTTGGTGTGTGCTTAGGGTCGTTGTTCTGTTGGAAGGTGAACCTTCACCCCAGTCTGAGGTCCTAAGCACTCTGGAGCAGGTTTTCATCAAGTATCTCTGTACTTAGCTCCGTTCATCTTTCCCTCAATCCTGACTAGTCTCCCAGTCCCTGCCTCTGAATAATATCCTCACACCATTATGCTACCACCACCATGTTTCACCGTAGGGATGGTGCCAGACTTCCTCCAGATGTGACGCTTGGCATTCAGGTCAAAGAGTTCAATCTTAGTTTCATCAGACCAGAGCATCTTGTTTCTCATGTTCTGAGAATGGAGTTTGCCAAAAAGCACCTAAACAAACGGACAGTCATGTGCCTTTTACTGAGAAGTGGCTTCCATCTGGCCACTCTACCATAAAGGCCTGATTGGTGTAGTGCTGCAGAGATGGTAGCACTGTCAACTGTGGGACCTTATATAGACAGGTGCAAGCCTTTCCAAATCATGTCCAATCAATTGAATCAATGACAGGTGGAATCCAATCAAGTTGTAGAAACATCTCAAGAATGAATAATGGAAACAGAAAACGCCTGAGCTCAATTTTGAGTGTCGTAGCAAAGGACCTGAATACTTATGTAAATAAGGTATTACTGTTAATTATTTTTAATATATCTGCAAAAATGTCCTGCATTCCAGGTGACTACCTTATGAAGCTGGTTGAGAGAATGCCTAGTGTGTTATTTCATAGTTTTGATGTCTTCACTATTATTTTACAATGTAGAAAATAGTACAAAATGTGTATATATTTTTTAGGGGTGAACTCTTAGCCCCCTTACTTCCCGTGGCTATGGAGAGGTGCAGGTGTGAGGAGAAGGAGAAGTCAGGGATGGTGAAGGAGATGGAAATCGAGGGGAAGGTGGATGAGGTTCTTTTGGAGTACCATAAATACTACAAGGACACAGCTGGAAGAGAGACACCATACCCTGTTCCAAAATACCACCCCACTCTGACACACACGCACACACACACGGCACAGCGGGCAGGAGGATAGGAAAAGCCTGGTCCATTTAGTCATCATCCTTATCGAGCGAATCTGTGGCACAGCCATTACTGCCCCACTCCACCCAGAACACTGTCTCTCGCTGCCACCAAAATGCCACCCTATTCCCTATATAGCACACGTCTTTAAAAAGTAGTGCACTATGTGGGAAATAGGGTGCCATTTGGGACACAGACCCTGCCAGAAACAGGTGAAACCGATCAAATGGCCTTGATTCGTAATGGATGGACCCAGCAGTGTTCACCATGTCCTGGATAAAAGCCTCTGGGCTTTTCACCGAACTAAGTCCCCAGCAATTCTAGGGATTATTCTGGATCTGTAAGAGCTCATTTAATGGGACAGGGTGTGTGGACAGGATTCATACAGGGTAGCATTATATTGAGAATATCCAAATATGAGGCTCTAAGTAGTTCTATCCATAGGTAATAGGGTTGTCAATGAGCCTCTAATATAATCCTGATGGATGTAGGTGGTTTTTGTATGTTATGTTACATCAGAGTTGCATTATGTGATGGGACAATGAGAAAGAATTGGAGCGTATTGTCAGTCAGTCAGTCAATCCAACATGATCAGTGTGTCTCTTTTGCTTGATAAGTGCAGCTGCATCCCACATGAAAGAATACTATATTATACTATGGTATAAACCTATAGTATTCAATGTAGTGTTTTTGCAGACTTTACTGTAGTAGTTTTGCAGACTGTAGTATTTACAGTAGAGTTTTTGCAGACATTACTGTAGTGTTTCTCTTTTATTATCTTTGGCATAGAAGTGGGGGCTTTCTCCTTCAGGAAATCTACTGGAGAAATACTAAAAGAACACATTTTCCATAACCTATAGGTATGACTTGGGTCTGAACAGATAACTCAGAGCTTTGATTTGATTCGGATCTCTTTTAGTCCCCATTTGGACTATTCTTCCAAGAGTCCTTAAACATTCAAATACAATGTATAATACAAACACACTTTCACATATAACACACTATTACAAACATACATAATACACTAGCATAATGACCCAATAAATACACAATCTAAAAAAATATTGATTCTTCATCAACTATAATCCCACAACATTTCTATATACTATATTTAAATTGTTTTAAAATAATGTTTAAATTTATATAAAGTACCTTGTCGATTGATGACCAACCAAGAACACTGCGCATGGCTGCAACAGAAGAACCATATCTCCACCATAAAACAATCCTTGCTGCTTTATACTGTGCATTCTGCAGTCTCCTAACTTCACCTGATGATGCATTTCCCCAGACCACCGAACAGTAGTTCACCTGACTCTCAATTAATGCTTGTGTTATTTGCTGAAGAATTTTTCCTGCTAAATATTTAGCTATCCTTCTGATTATGCATGCTGTTTTAATATTTTTTTTTTTACTTACATAGATCAGTTATTTGAGACGACCATGATAAGCAGTTGTCTAGCTGCACTCCCAATGGTTTGGTTTCTGCCACTTCTTCAATTTGTACTCCTCCCATACTTAAATCAAATCAAATTTTATTTGTCACATACACATGGTTAGCAGACGTTAATGCGAGTGTAGCGAAATGCTTGTGCTTCTAGTTCCGACAATGCAGTAATAACCAACAAGTAATCTAACTAACAATTCCAAAACTACTGTCTTATAAACAGTGTAAGGGGATAAAGAATATGTACATAAGGATATATGAATGAGTGATGGTACAGAGCAGCATAGGCAAGATACAGTAGATGGTATTGAGTACAGTATATACATATGAGATGAGTATGTAAACAAAGTGGCATAGTTAAAGTGGCTAGTGATACATGTATTACATAAGGATGCAGTCGATGATATAGAGTACAGTATATACGTATGCATATGAGATGAATAATGTAGGGTAAGTAACATTATATAAGGTAGCATTGTTTAAAGTGGCTAGTGATATATTTACATCATTTCCCATCAATTCCCATTATTAAAGTGGCTGGAGTTGAGTCAGTGCCAGTGTCAGTGTTGGCAGCAGCCACTCAATGTTAGTGGTGGCTGTTTAACAGTCTGATGGCCTTGAGATAGAAGCTGTTTTTCAGTCTCTCGGTCCCAGCTTTGATGCACCTGTACTGACCTCACCTTCTGGATGATAGCGGGGTGAACAGGCAGTGGCCCGGGTGGTTGATGTCCTTGATGATCTTTATGGCCTTCCTGTAACATCGGGTGGTGTAGGTGTCCTGGAGGGCAGGTAGTTTGCTCCGGGTGATGCGTTGTGCAGACCTCACTACCCTCTGGAGAGCCTTACGGTTGTGGGCGGAGCAGTTGCCGTACCAGGCGGTGATACAGCCCGCCAGGATGCTCTCGATTGTGCATCTGTAGAAGTTTGTGAGTGCTTTTGGTGACAAGCCGAATTTCTTCAGCCTCCTGAGGTTGAAGAGGCGCTGCTGCGCCTTCTTCACGATGCTGTCTGTGTGAGTGGACCAATTCAGTTTGTCTGTGATGTGTATGCCGAGGAACTTAAAACTTGCTACCCTCTCCACTACTGTTCCATCGATGTGGATAGGGGGTGTTCCCTCTGCTGTTTCCTGAAGTCCACAATCATCTCCTTAGTTTTGTTGACGTTGAGTGTGAGGTTATTTTCCTGACACCACACTCTGAGGGCCCTCACCTCCTCCCTGTAGGCCGTCTCGTCGTTGTTGGTAATCAAGCCTACCACTGTTGTGTCGTCCGCAAACTTGATGATTGAGTTGGAGGCGTGCGTGGCCACGCAGTCGTGGGTGAACAGGGAGTACAGGAGAGGGCTCAGAACGCACCCTTGTGGGGCCCCAGTGTTGAGGATCAGCGGGGTGGAGATGTTGTTGCCTACCCTCACCACAAGGGTGTATCCCATGCTGTTTTGGCCTTTTCGTAGTTGAACAGACCAACATAACTTTGGTTTTCTTGGTGTTTAAACAAGTTTGTTTTGGCAAACCCACTTCCTGATATTCTCCAAATCTCCTTGTAAAGCCTGCAGTACCTGTTGAACCGATTGTCTTGCTGCATACATTGTAGTATCATCTGCAAATATAGTAGATTGAGTTTCAACCTAGGCATAGGGAAGGTCGTTGGTATATATTAAATAAAGAAGTGGCCCAAGGCAGCTGCCCTGCGGTATTCCACAGTTTAACACATTACGGGAAGAAAAATAACCATTGATATAGGTGGACTGTTTCCTGTCAGTTTACATATGACTGTACCCAATTCAATGCTACCTCCTTAAAACCATAATGCATTAATTTTGTCAAAATTATTTCATGATCCACTAAATGAAATGCTGCACTGAAATCTAAAAATAGTACACCTACAAATGTGCCATTATCCATAGCATTGAAAAGAGCTTGCTCTTTTCTATAACCTGTAGGGAACACAATATATGGTATATATTTGGCATGTAGGTTTCTCACTTATGGGTGGCACAAATTGCGATATGGGGGAGGGGAATGGGAAGAGTATATTCTAATGAAATACTGTAGTATTTACTATAGTTAAAGAAGTGTTTTGTTTCTGTGGACATTACTGTAGTATTTACTACAGTATTTTTTTGTCTTCTGGATAATACTGTAGTACTTACTATAGTATAGTGCAACATTCCATTCTATAGAAAGTACTATACATGATCAAGGGATACTACTGTGTGTAGTATAGTATTCTAAAGTATACTACAGTTTACTATAGAAGTTTATACTAAGTACTGTAGTATTATATAGTAAACTGTAGTATTTCCATGTGGGATGGTAGCCGCCATCTTGTTTTCCCCTATTAGTGCCATGTTATGGTGAAGAAGTACAATAACATGAGGGTACAGAGCATATTACTGACTGTGGAGAATGTAATTGTTATTATTTTTTTTAACACAGCGTTCAGAAGACAATGACCTCAGGTCTGGGCCAACTGGCTCTGACAGCAGACTTAACTGTACTAATTAAAAGAGCAGTAGGTGAGTTCTGATCCACATTGCCTGGTTTTATGTATCCACTTGATGTCGCATCATGGGGTTTGAATAATGAGGCAGGTCAAGAAACACACGCGCACATGCAAACACACACCACCTCGATCCCTCCAACATCATTTGGCAGTGCACTCTGCTTTCCAGAGCAGGACTGTGAAACCGGGAGGCCCCCAAGCTCATAAAAGCAGATTTGTGAATTTGCTGTGAGCCAGAAACTGCAGCCACTGTTATAAAGAGAGGAAAGAAGAGCTTTTATTGTCTGAAGCATTAGAGAGCCGGACCTCTACCAAAATGAAAACAATTATAGTCCCACTCCCTCCCTCAGTACTGACAAACACTCTTTCTGCTCTGTGAAATGGCTCCTGGACAATACAGTGGAAACAGAGAAATAAACATTCCTCAACAGAGCGGGTTTATGAGAAAATGTTAACCAGTCGGTACCTAGTGATACGGCTCCCAAAAAAACAACTACAACTAGAAATAGTGGAAAGAAGTTTTGTTTTTTTAAGGTGGTTGACAAAAAAAAACAAAGGCAGAGCACTTCGACTGTGTTCTTCAATATTAACAAGCTACCTCAGAATGTGACGTCTGTGTGTGTCTGTGCGTGTGTGTGGGTACATGCGTTTTGGGAATTGTACTCAAACCCCAGGAGACTTCAGACAAGCTGTTTTCATTTACATGGAATCGGCCCCTGATGAGAGCTGTGATGGGGCCAAAATATGTTCCAGAACCTCCTCTTCTCCTCCTGTTGTTCCTCCAGGGGAAAAATACAGTATGCTTAACTAAGCCCCATCATACACACAATAGTAGAGAACCGTATGACACACAAAGCAGACTCATCACAGCCCAGTCACTACACACTCCCAGTAGAGCATGATCCGGTACTGGGGTCAGCTTCAACGATGTGACAAAAAAACTAACACACTGTCCATGGCATCCATCTATTCTGTTCAAGCGAAGACTCTGCTTTAAGAATGTATAAAAGTCCACAAAAATTTCAAAGCATGCCTGTCATCCAAGGGATATTATTGAGAGGATGAAAGAGGGAAGGAGAAAGAGGGGAAGAGGGAATATCTGATTAAATAAGAGGACATGTCCTGAGAGTGGTACTGCAAGCCCATCCAGGGCCAGAGAGCAAGACAGAGTATCAGTGGAGTTTCATGAAACATCTGGGAGTCATCAGGAATAAAGAGAGTAGAACACTGGACTCAGCTGTTTCACCATGTTCCCCTTTCTCCTTTCCTCCCTCGCTCGCTCTCTGTCTTCGCCGTCTTCACCCTCGATCCTCCCCCTCTCTCGCTCTCCTCACTCTTCCCCTGTCCTCCCTGCTTCATATCGACGAAACACCTTCCCATGGGGGCTGGGGGCTTACAGTGACCTTACAGAGTCCGACAGGAACGGGAAAGAGAGAGAGGAAGCAAAGAGAGAGAGAGAGAGGGGAAGAAAGAGAGAGAGAGGAAGAAAGAGAGAGAGAGGAAGAGAGAATGTTAGACAGGAAGAAGAGAGAGAGAGGCCCTGGTATCTCCCAATCCCATTGACCTACACTGAAAGTGCCAAACTGTGTGGAAAACCAGGATAGCAGGCCATGTTGTTACCAAACCAATTACTAGCCTGCTAATATTGATTGTGATTGTGTGTTTTGGATCATTGTCCTGCTGCATGACCCAGCTGCGCTTCAGCTTACAGACAGATGGCCTGACATTCTCCTATAGAATTCTCTGATACAGAGCAGAATTCATGGTTCCTTCTATTAAGGCAAGTCGTCCAGGTCCTGAGGCAGCAAAGCATCCCCAAACCATCACACTACCACCACCATGCTTGACCGTTGGTATGAGGTTCTTTCTGTGGAATGCATTGTTTGGTTTTCGCCAGACATATTGGGACACGTCATCCAAAAAGTTGATTCTAGTTTGCCAAAAAAGCATGTGGATGCACCTGGATGATCATCAAAACTCTTGGAAGAATGTTCTACGGACAGATGAGCAACAAAAAAAATAACTTTTTGGACGACATGAGTCCCATTATGTCTGGCGAAAACCAAGCACTGCAATTACTTTTTCACACAGGGGCATTGGATGTTGCATAACTGTTTATAAAATATGTCATTGTTGTTATTTGTTCACTCTGATAGCATTCAGTATAAAATAAATATGCAAAAGTAGAGAAAATTAGAAAGGGGGCAAATCCTTTTTCACAGCCCTGTACGTGATCAATCAGAGAATGCATTGAATGTACATGGGCCCTGGGAGACCGCGCCCTTACCTTGTTCCAGGGCCAGCTCTGTCTCTCTCGACCTCTTGGTTGGCCGTTCCAAGCAGATTATCGTTTGTTCAGATGGTGACTGAACATATACAATAAGGAAACCACAGACAGGCATGCCTAAACTAAAGATTCAAAAACCAAATGAAAGGCCTCATGGCCACCACACCAACCAGCAGCTTTGCGGCTTTACAAGCTGGCACTCCTTAAATTGGCAGCCCCCGTCTCCTTATCAACCAGGCTCAGCAATTGGACAAGGTTGCTGCTGCCCCCTGGGGGAATGGAGTGTAGAAGTGGTATTGCGCTGTCTAAACTGCCTAACCTATTCCATAACAATGTAAAACACACACAAAAGAGTTTCAAATTAGCCTACTGGGCTGAACTGTTTGGCACCAAATAGATAAAAAAAATCACACACACTGACATACAAGTACCAGCAGCCATACTTCAAGCTTACCGGCTTTTGCAAAAGCTAATGGAAAAAAGCGGTGTGTGCGCATTCCCCTCTTTGCTGAGTGAGTGAGCGGAGCACTTACGAGGTCGTGCCTAAATTACAGCTTCATCTATGGATTGTCGTCACTCGCTGCTCCCTCCTCGCCATTAATAATTCAAAGAATCTGCCGTTTGACGTTTATCAGCAGCACATTGCCATAGATGGCTGCAGCGCAGGTCGGTTTATAGCATGTAATTGGAAACATGTCTGTCCTGCTGTTTCCTGTGTGGCAGCGGTCTGATGGTCTGGGCAGCGGGCACGATGTGGACCAAGCCCTGTACCAACACTCAGAGGGTTATGCCAATGTTACACAGCCTGATGGGAACAATAGTAAAGCTGAAAGATTTTCCATGCTACATTTTCTCAAGTCAGACATTCAGGGTGGAAGGCATGCAGTGAATGGCTGACTGGGTAGTGAAAACCAATGGGGAGATTCACTATGATATTCTGTACGGTAATCTGTATAGTGTTATGTTGTGTGCATCGTGTGTTTCAACTTCCTCACATGAAAGCATATGCTTAGAACGTATTTCACCTCTTGAAAGATTATTGTACAACACATACACCCCACACAAAGGTTCATGCACACACTGCCCGTGTCATATGCATGAGTGCTCGCACAGAAACACACACGTCACACATGTGAACCACCAAACAAACACACTGCATAATAAAGCACATTACTGCACTCTCCCCTTTCAGCTGCACTGTTACTGTACATCACACACACACACACACACACACACACACACACACACACACACACACACACACACACACACTTTGGGTGATTCTTCACAAAACTAGAACAAAAAAAGAGCTTTGGAGGGAGGATTGTTGACATATATTTAACATTTGTATCGTAAAGCATAATTGAGAAATAATGAATCAAAGTTTGAATATTTGTGACATTTTGGCTTTAGCCAGGCATCCTTAAAGACTTCGTAATGTTTCATCTGTAGATGCTACAAAGCAGAACTTGCTGTCATGAAGCTTTACCGCTTGCTCGGTAAAATGAGTGCTATTTTGATTTCAATAACAATTTTCTCACATTCATTTAAACATTTTGAAAAATATAAACATGAATATTGAAAATATAAAAATTTGGTGTTGCAAATGATTCAATGTATTGTTGAACATAATATACTCTACAGAGTAGGATCTCTTCTAGTTTTAAAGTTATGGCCCATTTTATACAGAGAAATTGGCATAGTAGGCAATGTAATGAATCACAGCCCTCTTTTCAATTGTATCATTGCACATCCTGCTAATCAACAGCAGAAGGTGGCCATTTTGAATCCCTTTTCATGCGGTAAAGCTTCGTATGACGTACATTTTTGCTTTGTAGCACCTACAGATGAAACGTTATGGAGTATTAAAGGAGGCCTGGGTATAGCCAAAATGTCACAAATAGTCCAACTTCAATTATGCTTGAAAGATACTGTACTAATGTCAACTATATGTCCAAAATCCTTCCTCCAAAGGACCCTTTTATTGATTAAATGTTGTGAAATGTATTTCGTGAGCAATCACTCCTTTGTAGTTTTATACATGACTAAGGCACGATACTGTGGGTCTACTCTCTGCTGTATGTCAAAACAGAATTAGCTTCAACTGGCATGTAAGTCTATGTTATTCATAACACTTTAGTGTCATTGACAGCTATTCTATTGGGTGATTCAATACTCATCTATTGGTAAAGCTAACATTACAAATGATGTACCAAATATGTTTGCAGGTGTGCACACCATGGAAGGTTTCTTTGAATGGGAATTTGGACTGGATTTAGGAGCCAAGAGGCCAATCAGAATCGTATGTACAGTATGCTGGCAGAAAATGGGCCAATCAGAATCGTATGTAGGGACAGGAAATGTGCTCCGGAGCCTGTGGACCATGGCCAGATGATGTGTTTTATAACACACTGCTCTCTGCTCCCTTCTCTCTCTTGGGAGAGGCTGGGCCCCTGGGATAAGGCAGCTCACAGACCACGTACATCAATTCCTTATCTATCCACAGGGCTGGCTGGGGGTTAGCGAGACTTAGGCCCACAGAAGTGTCACGCTCACACACATGCACACGCAGGATTGGTCATTGTCACAAGACACTGATCTCAGAGGGAGGAGCATGAAAAATGCCAAACACACACACAAATATTGACATTAAGCCATTTGTCATATTATTGTGAACATATCACACCAGTGGAACACAGAGGGTTGTCTGGGTCCAGGGCGAGACCTGACGTGTGTGTGTCACTAGGGTGGACTGGCGTATGTTTGGTGATGTGTTTGTCACTGGAACAGACTGGCATGTCTGTGTGTGTGTGTGTGTGTGTGTGTGTGTGTGTGTGTGTGTGTGTGGTGACGTGTGCTGCTGGGGTATACTTGCAGGTGTGTGTCGCTGGGGTGTGTGTGATGATGAGTGTTGCATGGGCACTTGGCATTCGTTCTGAGCCCAGGGAGGATGCAGTATGCGATGTTTCTCTCACTTGTTTCCAGGACAAGTTGAGTTCGTCTGAGGACGCAGCCATCCAGCGGTTCACACTCAGCAATCAGGATCGCTTATGGACCTGTCAACCTAGGACAAACTGTCAACTGAGCTAATGGGAACGCCTTTCTACTCATTATAGTTCTATGTGTCCCCTTCTGTCAACTTTATTACTGTACTGTAGTGACTTTCCTTTCAGACTAAACAGGAAGGAAGGGAGTGAGTGAGTTATATAGATATATATATATATCGATATTCACTATTGTGTCTCCTGGGCTATTTTTGACCTGTGCTCCATCTCTGATTAGTTTTTATATTCAGCAGGTCATTGGTGCATTATATATATATATATATATATATATATATAATGCACCAATGACCTGCTGAATATAAAAACTAATCAGAGATGAAGCACAGGTCAAAAATAGCCCAGGAGACACAATAGTGATTACAAGGATGTCTCAATTTACCCCATGGACATGACAACACTCTCAAAAAAGAGCAGTAGATCGATGCTTACATGGGCAGGAACTGAGGTGAGCACTTCTTAACAGACAATCACTGGCAACGCCTGTCATCTGTGATGTACACACTCACTCACACACACACACACACGTCTGTATCAAAAGGCCTTCCTCGCTCTCTCCTCCCTCCCTTCAGTCCCATGGTCCTATCAGAATCACTGGCAGTCTCAGCCAATCAGCATGCAAGAGACTCACTGAGCCTATCTGTATAGAGCACTCAGCAGGCAGAATTCCCCTATCATCATGTGACGCACACACAGGCAGACACACACACACACACACACACACACACACACACCCACACACAAAATCATAGGCAGATTATTAGATTCACCTATGATATCATGAGTGAGTCAGTCAAACCAAAGGGATGTTATTAGCAGTATCTGAAGGGAAAAGAGCAGGCAAACATTCATGTCTACAGGGGAGACTTAGTTAAAGAGCATTACGCTAATGATCTACGATAAAAATACACTTTGGATAAAGTCTATGTACAGTACACTGCCACAGGCAACACTCAGATAACATCCAGCAACAACCCTTCAGGGCTTTATGTGTCTGAGATACACTGAACAAAAATATAAACGCAACATGTAAAGTGTTGGTCCCATGATTCATGCGCAAAAGATCCCTGAAATGATTCATCTGCACAAAAAGCTTATTTAGTTATCCCTCTTAGTGAGCATTTCTTCTTTGCCAAGATAATCCATCCACCTGACAGGTGTGGCATATCAAGAAGCTGATTAAACAGCATGATCATTACACCTTCTGCTGGGAACACTAAAAGGCCACTCTAAAATGTGCCGTTTTGTCACACAACACAATGCCACAGATGTCTCAAGTTTTGCTTCAAGTTTTGAGGGAGCGTGCATTTGGCATGCTGACTGCAGAAATGTCCACCACAGCGGTTGCCAGAGAATTGAATGTAAATGTTTCTACCATAAGCCGCCTCCAACAACATTTTAGAGAATTGGGCCGTACTTCCAACCGGCTTCATAACCGCAGACCACGTGTAACCACGCCAGCCCAGGACCTCCACATCCGGCTTCTTCACCTGCGGGATGGTCGGAGACTACCCACCCGGACAGCTGATGAAACTGTGGGTTTGAATTTCTGCACAAACTGTCAGAAACTCTCTCAGGGAAGCTCACCTGCGTGCTCGTCAGCTGTGTGCTCGTCGTTCTCTCCGAACTACAGTCGTAACTAACTTCAGTGGGCAAATGCTCACCTTTGATGGCCATTGGCACACTGGAGAAGTGTGCTCTTCACAGATCAATCCCAGTTTCAACAGTACTGGACAGATGGCAGACATAATGTATGGTGTCGTGTGGGACTGTGGTTCGCTGATGTCAACGCTATAAACAGAGTGCCCCATGGTGGCGGTGGGGTTATGGTATGGGCAGGTATAAACTACAGACAACAAACACAATGTCCCAGTTGTTCAATGGCCTGCATACTCGCCAGACATGTCACCCATTGTGCATGTTTGGGAAGCTCTGGATTGATGTGTACGACGTCATGTTCCAGTTCCCGCCAATATCCAGAAACTTCACACATCCATTGAAGAGGATTGGGACAACATTCCACAAGCCACAATCAACAGCGTGATCAACTCTATGCAAACGAGATGTGTTGTGCTGCATGAGGCAAATGGTGGTCACACCAGATACTGACTTGTTTTCTGACAGTTGTTTTTTTAAGGTATCTGTGATCAACAGATGCATATCTGCAAGCTTTCAGAAAATTGGAACGGAAATGGCGCCACACCAAACTGGAAGTCTTCCGACTAGCTTGGAAAGACAGTACCGTGCAGTATAGAAGAGCCCTCACTGAAGATTGATCATCCTATTTTTCCAACTTAATTGAGGAAAATAAGAACAATCCGAAATGTATTTTTGATACTGTCGCAAAGGTAATTAAAAAGCCGCATTCCCCAAGTGAGAATGGCTTTCACTTCAGCAGTAATAAATTCAAGAACTTCTTTGAGGAAAAGATCAAGATCATTAGAAAGCAAATTACAGACTCCTCTTTAAATCTGCATATTCCTTCAAAGCTCAGTTGTCCTGAGTCTGCACAACTCTGCCAGGACCTAGGATCAAGAGAGACACTCAAGTGTTTTAGTACTATATCTCTTGACACAATTATGAAAATAATCATGGCCTCTAAACCTTCAAGCTGCATACTGGACCCTATTCCAACTAAACTACTGAAAGAGCTGCTTCCTGTGCTTGGCCCTCCTATGTTGAACATAATAAACGGCTCTCTATCCACCGGATGTGTACCAAACTCACTAAAAGTGGCAGTAATAAAGCCTCTCTTGAAAAAGCCAAACTTTGACCCAGAAAATATAAAAAAACTAATCGGCCTATATCGAATCTTCCATTCCTCTGATTTTTTTTAAAAAATCTGTTGCGCAGCAACTCACTGCCTTCCTGAAGACAAAAAAATGTATACAAAATGCTTCAGTCTGGTTTTAGACCCGATCATAGCACTGAGACTGCACTTGTGAAGGTGGTAAATGACCTTTTAATGGCATCAGACCGAGGCTCTGCATCTGTCCTCGTGCTCCTAGACCTTGGTGCTGCTTTTGATACCATCGTTCACCAGATTCTTTTGGAGAGATTGGAAACCCAAATTGGTCTACACGGACAAGTTCTGGCCTGGTTTCAATCTTATCTGTCGGAAAGATATCAGTTTGTCTCTGTGAATGGTTTGACAAATCAACTGTACATTTTGGTGTTCCTCAAGGTTCCGTTTTAGGACCACTATTGTTTTCACTATATATTTTACCTCTTGTGGATGTCATTCGAAAACATAATGTTAACTTTCACTGCTATGTGGATTACACACAGCTGTACATTTCAATGAAACGTGGTGAAGCCCCAAAATTGCCCTCGCTAGAATCCTGTGTTTCAGACATAAGGAAGTGGATGGCTGCAAACGTTCTTCTTTTAAACTCGGACAAAACAGAGATGCTTGTTCTAGGTCCCAAGAAACAAAGAGATCTTCTGTTGAATCTGACAAATAATCTTGATGGTTGTACAGTCTCTCAAATAAAACTGAAGGACCTTGGCGTTACTCTGGACCTTGATCTCTCTTTTGACGAACATATCAAGACTGTTTCAAGGACAGCTTTTTTCCATCTACGTAACATTGCAAAAATCAGAAACTTTCTGTCCAAAAATGATGCAGAAAAATTCATCCACGCTTTTGTTACTTCTAGGTTAGACAACTGCAATGCTCTACTTTACGGCTACCCAGATAAAGCACTAAATAAACTTCAGTTAGTGCTAAATACGGCTGCTAGAATCTTGACTAGAACTGAAAAATTTGATCATATTACTCCAGTGCTAGCCTCCCTACACTGGCTTCCTGTTAAGGCAAGGGCTGATTTCAAGGTTTTACTGCTAACCTACAAAGCATTACATGGGCTTGCTCCTACCTATCTTTCTGATTTGGTCCTGCTGTACATACCTACACGTATGCTACGGTCACAAGACACAGGCCTCCTAATTGTCCCTAGAATTTCTAAGCAAACAGCTGGAGGCAGGGCTTTCTCCTATAGAGCTCCATTTTTATGGAATGGTCTGCCTACCCATGTGAGAGACGCAGACTCGGTCTCAACCTTTAAGTCTTTAATGAAGACTCATCTCTTCAGTGGGTCATATGATTGAGTGTAGTCTGGCCCAGGAGTGTGAAGGTGAACGGAAAGGCTCTGGAGCAACAAACCGCCCTTGCTGTCTCTGCCTGGCCGGCGCCCCTCTCTCCACTGGGATTCTCTGCCTCTAACCCTATCACAGAGGCTGAGTCACTGGCTTACTGGTGCTCTTTCATGCCGTCCCTAGGAGGGGTGCGTCACTTGAGTGGGTTGAGTCACTGACGTGATCTTCCTGTCTGGGTTGGTGCCTTGCGTTGTGCCGTGGCGGAGATCTTTGTGGGCAATAATCGGCTTTGTCTCAGGATGGTAAGTTGGTGGTTGAAGATATCCCTCTAGTGGTGTGGGGGCTGTGCTTTGGCAAAGTGGGTGGGGTTATATCCTTCCTGTTTGGCCCTGTCTGGGGGTATCATCGGATGGGGCCAGTGTCTCCTGACCCCTCCTGTCTCAGCCTCCAGTATTTATGCTGCAGTAGTTTATGTGTCGGGGGACTAGGGTCAGTTTGTTATATCTGGAGTACTTCTCCTGTCTTATCCGGTGTCCTGTGTGAATTTAAGTATGCTCTCTCTTGGAGGACCTGAGCCCTAGGACCATGCCTCAGGACAACCTGGCATGATGACTCCTTGCTGTCCTCAGTCCACCTGGCCGTGCTGCTGCTCCAGTTTCAACTGTTCTGCCTGCGGCTATGGAATCCTGACCTTTTCACCGGACGTGCTACCTGTCCCAGAACTGCGGTTTTCAACTCTCTCGAGACAGCAGGAGTGGTAGAGATACTCTTAATGATCGGCTATGAAAAGCCAACTGACATTTACTCCTGAGGTGCTGACTTTTACACCCTCGACAACTACTGTGATTATTATTATTTGACCATGCTGGTCATTTATAATAACTGTTATAATCTCCACCCAGCACAGCGAGAAGAGGACTGGCCACCCCTTATAGCCTGGTTCCTCTCTAGGTTTTTTCCTAGGTTTTGGCGTTTCTAGGGAGTTTTTCCTAGCCACCGTGCTTCTACACCTGCATTGCTTGCTGTTTAGGGTTTTAGGCTGGGTTTCTGTACAGCACTTTGAGATATCAGCTGATGTACGAAGGGCTATATAAATACATTTGATTTGATTTGATCTGTATTCCCAGTCATGTGAAATCCATAGATTAGGGCCTAATGAATTTATTTCAATTGACCGATTTCCTCAGTAAAATCTTTGAAATTGTTTCGATCCCTTATGACCTTTCAAAACATCAGACACACACGTGAATGCTGTCACACACTGACGCAGACACGCGCATATAGGCATGCATTCACATAGGCACACACACCAATACACACACACATACACTTTCTTCCCACCACAGGGGATAGGATGTGGTTTTCCTGCTGCATCTAATGATAATGATGGTGTGTTATGGAGATGCACCCAGTGGAATGTCCTGTCAGCAGTTGGACTCATTCAAAGTGACATGCATTCCCAATTATTCATCTGACAACTGCCTTAATACATTCACTCTGTGGTCATCTCCCTGTCCTCACTGGCTGACCGGTTTTCCCTTTGCATCCAAAAGCTTACTTCACACATTCCTTGGATTGTGGGCTTAATAACACACACACACACACACACACACTGTGAGAGAGAGCTATGCATGGTACCAAGGCCTATCTTCTTCTAAAGGCAGTGGTTTACTGTTTTAATAAATCACTAGAGCCATACCATTTGGATGGGGCGAACGAACAACATACTGAAACAGATATTCAGACTCTGAATAAATGGGCTCATTAATGAGAAGAGTTTATGGGTCATATGAGACTCCTTCTGTTAAACACCATTTACTGTGCCAAACCCAGATGACAATTTTCTCTTTCTGCTACCATCCACTTTTCCGACTCACATTATAATATGACAAATCCTTAGAACCCTGAACTTCCTAGAATGTCGTAGCTCAGGTTCCTCTTGTGTAGAGCTCACACGATTCCCTACTGTTCAAAGAATACAATAGGTCATTTTTTTCCCTCCATTTAATTAGAACAGAAATACATCTTCTGCCTTTTCCTCAACCTCGGGAGCATGATGACATGCTTTTCTATTCTACATAATTATATCTGACAGTTCTGTTCCGTAACATCCTGTAAATATTGCAAAGCTCCTGAGCGTGACCCTTGATCTTCCTCTCAGACGAGGTGGACGTGGGCCACGTCTCACATATGTTTCCTGGACCAGTGTTGGAACCCCTCTCTCTGTCTCTGCAGCGTTGTTTGATGTTTTGTTTGGGCACACCTCTCTGAACTGGTTCTTCTCTTCCTTTGACATTTTCTAAATTCCACCTTTACGCCAATTTATCCGGTATGCTTCAAGACGCCGTGAAGGAGTGACCCTATTTGAACGATGTTCTGACGAAGGACATCTACACTCAGACATGGAGTGAATTTATAGTGTTAGTAGTTCACTTCACTTCTGAAAATGAAGGAAACAGCTCTCTAATAACATAGGTGTTTTAGTTCATGGCACCTATACATGTTAATCTACACTATAGCCAGGGCTGCAACTTTGGTTTTAGAAGTAGGGGGGGGGGGACGTGTTATTTTTTAATCCAGTTAGATAAACAATCCAAACTGCTTTCACCACCAGCACTATATAGGGAATAAGTAGTGGGCTGTGGTGATGGGAACTTTTAAGTCCTACATTTGTACATTTGTAGTCCTACATTAGAGAACGCCGGTGGTGGGTGGTAGGTTGATGTCCTATACATTTGTCATACGTTTAGTTTTGTAGCCATAACTCCATGGATATTGTACATGTTAGAATAAACCTGACACATTACGATCATTAGATTACCATGGTTTGGGAACATATGAAATCAAATATATTTGTCACATGCGCTGAATAGAGTGAAATGCTTACTTACAAGCCCTTCAATTATTTTTCTTAAAATTGCATTGTTGGTTAAGTAAAAAAGAACAAATAGTTAGAGAGCAGCAGTAAAATACCAGTAGCGAGGCTATATACAGGGGGTACCGGTACAGAGTCAATGTGCGGGGGCACCAGTTAGTCGAGGTAATTGAGGCAATATGTACATGTAGGTAGAGTTATTAAAGTGACTATGCATAGATTATAACCAGAGAGTAGCAGCAGCGTAAAAGAGGGGGTGGGGGGGAAATGCAAATAGTCTGGGTAGCCATTTGAATAGCTGTTCAGAAGTTGTATGGCTTGGGGATAGAAGCTATTAAGAAGCCTTTAAGAAGCCTAGACTTGGCGCTCCGATATCACTTGCCATGCGGTAGCAGAGAGAACAGTCTATGACTAGGGTGGCTGGAGTCTTTGACAATTTTTAGGGCCTTCCTTTGACACAGCCTGGTATAGAGGTCCTGGATGGCAGGAAGCTTGGCTCCAGTGATGTACAGGGCCGTACGCACCACCCTCTGTAGTGCCTTGTGGTCAGAGGCCGAGTAGTTGCCATACCAGGGAGTGATGCAACCGATCAGAATGGTCAATGGTGCAACTCTCAATGGTGCAGCTGTAGAACTTTTTGAGGATCTGAGGGCCCATGAAAAATCCTTTTAGTTTCCTGAGGGGTAATAGGCTTTGTCCTGCCCTCTTCACGACTGTCTTGGTGTGTTTGGATCATGATAGTATGTTGGTGATGTGGACACCAAGGAACTTGATGTTCTCAACCTGCTCCACTACAGCCCCGTCGATGAGAATGAGGGCATGCTCGGTCCTCCTTTTCCTGTAGCCAACAATCATCCCCTATGTCTTGATCACATTGAAGGAGAGGTTGTTATCCTGGCACCACATGGCCAGGTCCCTGACCTCCTCCCTATAGGCTGTCTCATCGTTGTCAGTGATCAGGCCTACACAGTACCACTGTGTGTCGTCAGCAAACTTAATGATGGTTTTGGAGTCGTGCCTGGCCATGCAGTCATGGGTGAACAGGGAGTACAGGAGGCAACTGAGCATGCACCACTGTGGGGCCCCCGTGTTGAGGATCAGCATGGCAGATGTGTTGTCACCTACCATTACCACCTGGGGGCGGCCCGTCAGGAAGTCCAGAATCCAGCTGCAGAGGGAGGTGTTTAGTTCCAGGGTCCTTAGTTTAGTGGTGAGCTTAGAGGGCACTATGGTGTTGAACGCCGAGCTGTAGTCAATGAATAGGATTCTCACTTAGGTGTTCCTTTTGTCCAGGTGGGAAAGGGCAGTGTGGAGTGCAATAGAGATTGCATCATCTGTGGAACTATTAGTGCGGTATGCAAATTGGAGTGGGTCTAGGGTTTCTGGGATGATGGTGTTGATGTGAGCCATGACCAGCTTTTCAAAAGCACTTCATGGCTACAGACTTATGTGTTACGGGTCGGTACTCATTTAGGCAGGTTACCTTCGCTTTCTTGGGCACAAGTACTATAGTGGTCTACTTGAAACATGCTGGTATTACAGACTCAGTCAGGGACAGGTTGAAAATGGAAGTGAAGACGCTTGCCAGTTGATCAGCGCATGCTCAGAGTACATGTCCTGGTAATCCGTCTGGCCCCGCGGCCTTGTGAATGTTGACCTGTTAAAGGGTCTTACATCGGCTACAGAGAGCGTGATCACACAGTCATCCGGAACAGCTGATGCTCTCATGCATGCTTCAGTGTTGCTTGCCTCGAAGCAAGTAAAGAAGTAATTTAGCTAGTCTGGTAGGCTCGTGTCACTGGGAAGCTCGTGGCTGTGCTTCCCTTTATAGTCTGTAATAGTTTTCAAGCACTGCCACATCCGACGAGCTTCGGAGCCGGTCTGGTACAATTCGATCTTAGTCCTGTATTTACGCTTTGCCTGTTTGATGGTTTGTCTGAGGGCATAGCAGGATTTCTTATAAGCGTCCGGATTAAAGTCCCCCTCCTTGAAAGTGGCAGCTCTACCCTTTAGCTCAGTGTGGGTGTTGCCTCTAATCCATGGCTTCTGGTTGGGGTATGTGCATACGGTCACTGTGGGGACGATGTCATCGATGAACTTATTGATGAAGCCAGTGACTGATATGGCGTACTCCTCAATGCCATCAGAAGAATCCCTGGAACATATTCTGTGCTAGCAAAACTTTGTAGCAAAACGTAGCTTAGCATCTGCTTCATCTGATCGCTTCTTCATTGATCGAGTCACTGGTGCTTCCTGCATTAGTTTTTGCTCGTAAGCAGCAATCAGGATATAATTATGGTCGGATTTGCCAGATGGAGGGCAAGGGAGAGCTTTTTACGCGTCTCTGTGTGAGGAGTAAAGGTGGTCTAGAGTTTTTTCCCCCTATGGTTGCACATTTAACATGCTAGAAATGAGGTAAAACGGATTTAAGTTTCCCTGTATTAAAGTCCCCGGCCACTAGGAGTGCCACCTCTGGATGAACGTTTTCCTGTTTGCTTATGGCCTTATACTGCTCATTGAGTGCAGACTTCGTGCCAGCATCAGTTTGTGGTGGTAGATAGACAGCTACGAAGAAAATAGATGACAACTCTCTTGAAATAGTGTGGTCTACAGCTTATCATGAGATACTCTGTAGACCACACTATTTACCAAGAGAGGTTTCATCTATATTTCAGGAGACTACTTGGTCTACCTTTGACATTGTGGCCAGTATAGGCCGTCCCAAACGTGCTTGTGTACAAGGCCTCGGTCCCACCGAATACTTTGGGGTTCGATTGCTCAGATCACACTCTGGCGCTCCACAGGCGTACAAATGTAGATACTAAATTCTAAAAGGTCTTCATTCCCCCAAGGGCAACTGGGGAGCAAGACGGATGGAGAAAAAGAGCACACACTCTCTCACAAACACGCAAGTAAGTAACACTGGTCCAGAAGCCTGGGGCCCTCAGCTGGATGAGGAAATGTCTCCCACATGTCCAAATCAACTTCACCTGTTTCTGTTGTTCTCTATTCTCTCCAAGCTATAAACACAACACTACCAAGTCAGCAGGAGTGTACTGTACAGGCAGTGTGCCACCATAGTAATCAACAGCATGCTATGGCAAAGTAGAGGATAACGAAGTTAATGCCTCCAAATGCTCCTAAGTGATATCATCATCAACAGAATAGGTTATACATGCTAAAAGAAACCAGAAAATGACAAGGAGCTCATCTGTTTGGATGAGCAACAAGAAGCAGACACATCATTGGATGGAGGAAAGGGCAAGGATTCAGAAGACAGACTCAGAGGAAGGAATCAGAGGCTGTAGTAGGGAGAAGAGACTCCACTAAACCAGTTAATGACATACACAGCTTACACATCACTTTGACCCCTCGTCCGTGGACCAGAAGGGATTTGGTTATCTGCAGTGCCAGAGCCTGAAATGAACTAAACAACTAGAACTGATATCCCAGAATATCGAGCCAAATGCTTTATACCAGGATAGAGAAAATCAAACATTGAAGTTGGAAGGGTAAGCAGGCAATGCTTCATGCCAAATATTGCTGTCAATCGATCATCTTTATATAATAAAATGATGGGTTATTAGTCATTTGACTGATGGGAAAAATCCTTGTTCGGGAGCCAACCATTTACTAATCAGCTGTATGTGTGTGTGTATACCCAGAAGATTTGTAATGCACACTCGGAAATATGTGCTTACTAGACTACGAACCGGACGTAGGGACATGAGTCTCGAGTGAGCAACTCTGATTTAATCCACAAAGTAAAGGGGGCACAGACAATTATCCGCTATTTGGAGAAGCTATTGAATCAGTCAGCCTGCCTGCCTGCGCCTCCTCTGGCTGCGGAGAACACTCTCTCCACTTTTCAAACACTCCATTTTCAATTAGTCTCCTTTTATTCAGGTAATTTGTTGTGTGACAGTGGCTGCGTCCCAAATGGCACCCTATTAAATTCATTAAATACATCAGAGCCCTATAGGCTGTGGTCAACGATAGTGGACTATATAGGGAATAGGGTGCCATTTGTGATGCAGCAGTGACTGTCTGGGACTGGGGCGAGGAGCAGGAATGTGGATTACTTACTAGCAGTGGTGTAAAGTACTTGAGTAAATATACTTTAAAGTACTGCTTAAGCAGTTTTTTGGGGTATCTGTACTTTACTGCCAAGTTTTACTTTTACTTCACTACATTCCGAAAGAAAACAATGTACTTTTTACTACAAACATTTTCCCTGACACCCAAAAGTACTCATTACATTTTGACAGGAAAAGGGTCCAATTCACACACTTATCAAGAGAACATCCCTGGTCATTCCTACTGCCTCTGATCTGGTGGACTCACTAAACACAAATGCTTCACTTGTAAATTATGTCTGAGTGTTGGAGTGTGTCCGTGGCTATCCGTCAATAAAAAATAATTGTGCCGTCTGGTTTGCTTAATATACAGAATTTGAAATGGTTTATACCTTAACTTTTGATACTTAAGTACATTTTAAAACCAAATACCTTTACTCAAGTAGTATTTTACTGGGTGACTTTCACTTTTAATGAGTAATTTTCTATTAAGGTATCTTTACTTCTACTCAAGTATGACAATTGAGTACTTTTTCCAATATTGTCAATAATTAATATTTCAATAACTTTAGATAGCAAATAACAGAATGAGATGGGGTTGAATTACCAAGAGAAAACATGATAACTAGGGGAACAAACGGATTATGCCAAATAACCATATCGCCCTCTCTCTGTCCATATTATACTCTTCTGTGGCTCTGTCTGTGAATAGACTGGAATATTATCCACATAACATGGATATGCAATAAGCAGAAATATAAGGTTGAACTTGGTTGTATGCAAATGCTCTTATACTGAGGGCTGCTAACAAGCCCTTATACTGAGGGCTGCTAACAAGCCCTTATGCTGAGGGCTGCTAACAAGCCCTTATGCTGAGGGCTGCTAACAAGCCCTTATGCTGAGGGCTGCTAACAAGCCCTTATGCTGAGGGCTGCTAACAAGCCCCTTATGCTGAGGGCTGCTAACAAGCCCTTATGCTGAGGGCTGCTAACAAGCCCTTATGCTGAGGGCTGCTAACAAGCCCTTATGCTGAGGGCTGCTAACAAGCCCTTATGCTGAGAGCTGCTAACAAGCCCTTATACTGAGAGCTGCTAACAAGCCCTTATACTGAGAGCTGCTAACAAGCCCTTATACTGAGAGCTGCTAACAAGCCCTTATACTGAGAGCTGCTAACAAGCCCTTATACTGAGAGCTGCTAACAAGCCCTTATACTGAGAGCTGCTAACAAGCCCTTATGCTGAGAGCTGCTAACAAGCCCTTATGCTGAGGGCTGCTAACAAGCCCTTATGCTGAGGGCTGCTAACAAGCCCTTATGCTGAGGGCTGCTAACAAGCCCTTATACTGAGGGCTGCTAACAAGCCCTTATGCTGAGGGCTGCTAACAAGCCCTTATACTGAGGGCTGCTAACAAGCCCTTATGCTGAGGGCTGCTAACAAGCCCTTATGCTGAGGGCTGCTAACAAGCCCTTATGCTGAGGGCTGCTAACAAGCCCTTATGCTGAGGGCTGCTAACAAGCCCTTATGCTGAGGGCTGCTAACAAGCCCTTATGCTGAGGGCTGCTAACAAGCCCTTATGCTGAGGGCTGCTAACAAGCCCTTATGCTGAGGGCTGCTAACAAGCCCTTATGCTGAGAGCTGCTAACAAGCCCTTATACTGAGAGCTGCTAACAAGCCCTTATACTGAGAGCTGCTAACAAGCCCTTATACTGAGAGCTGCTAACAAGCCCTTATACTGAGAGCTGCTAACAAGCCCTTATACTGAGAGCTGCTAACAAGCCCTTATACTGAGAGCTGCTAACAAGCCCTTATGCTGAGAGCTGCTAACAAGCCCTTATGCTGAGGGCTGCTAACAAGCCCTTATGCTGAGGGCTGCTAACAAGCCCTTATGCTGAGGGCTGCTAACAAGCCCTTATGCTGAGGGCTGCTAACAAGCCCTTATATTGACTAATAACAAGCAGTGTTCAGTGTGGTTAACCAACGGTTTAGTGTGGTTAACCTAAGGTTCAGTGTGGTGTTTAACTATTCTTGTGAGGACTTGAACAAATATTTGACCAACTGGGGACATTTTGTTAGTCCCCACGAGGTCAAACAATATTTCTAGGGGGGGTTTAGGGTTAAGGTTAGACTGTGTGTGTCTGTGTGTGTGACATCAGGCTAGCTCTCACAATGGTGATCATGTCCCTGTGAGAGACAAACTCTCAGCAGAATTTCTCCTGGGAGGCTGGGGGGATTGTACTGAAGACAACAAGTCATTAATCAATGTGTAGTCACCTCTAAATGTGCTCCACTCCACACGGAGGGAACGGTAATTCCTAGCAGACAGACTGAGTCATGGTAGGAATGACCACACAGGATGGGAGAGAGGGTATAATCAGTGGGGAACCAGCCTGGTGAACAGACTGGACTACCACAGACCTGGGTTCAAATAGTATTTTCTTTCTTTTAAATACTTTCTGACCGTTTGATTGAGAATGCCTGGAACACATATGAGCAGGGTGGTGTGGAGGAGAAGAGAAGCACCCATCGCTCCTCTACTGACTATACAGTTCACATTACACCTTTCGTAGATCTAGGCCTATAGGCTAAAATCGCAGTAGCCGCGGTAAAGACCGGTTAGCGCTGTGCAGCATTGTTTTGTTTGGTCAAAAGTTAAAAACATCTTATCAATAAATGATACACACAAATCCTGATCAACTCTAGATATGTAGAACCGTTTCAAAGATATTGTCTATCGTGAACTAGCATCTTGTCTGTGTTGTTTGAGCTTCACTCTTCAGGACAGAGCGGTGGAGGACAGCGAGTGGAGTTGCAGGAGGTGGGGCCGATGAAGAGCTGCAGAAGGTTGGGCCGATGAAGAGTTGCAGGAGGTTGGGCCGATGAAGAACTGCAGGAAGTAGGCCCGACGAAGAGTTGCAGGAGGTTGGGCCGATGAAGAGTTGCAGGAGGTGGGGCCGATGAAGAGCTGCCGGAGGTAGGCCCGACGAAGAGTTGTAGAAGGTGGGGCCGATGAAGAACTGCAGGAAGTAGGCCCGACGAAGAGTTGCAGGAGGTTGGGCCGATGAAGAGTTGCAGGAGGTTGGGCCGATGAAGAGTTGCAGGAGGTTGGGCCTGCAGGAAGTAGGCCCGACGAAGAGTTGCAGGAGGTTGGGCCGATGAAGAGCTGCAGGAAGTAGGCCCAACAAAGAGCTGCAGGAGGTAGGGCCGATGAAGAGCTGCAGGAGGTAGGGGCCAATGAAAAACTGCAGGAAGTAGGCCCGACGAAGAGCTGCAGGAGGTGGGCCCGATGACGAACTGCAGGAAGTAGGCCCAACGAAGAGCTGCAGGAGGTAGGGCCGATGAAGAGCTGCAGGAGGTAGGGGCCGATGCAAAACTGCAGGAAGTAGGCCCGACGAAGAGTTGCAGGAGGTGGGTCCGATGACGAACTGCAGGAGGTAGGGCCGACGCAGAGCAAATGTGTGTGCCTGAGTGAGCACATTTTTACGCGTTACTGTCTTTGGAGAGGGGTACTATCTTTTTGTTTTAGAAATGATTCTACCAGAGATAAAATATTATGCTCAGCCTTTTTAAATGGAATAAATAATTGAATGGAATCTCGTAGTCGTCAGTGCTATCCTTTCAAGACTGAGGCCCTAGGTCTCTTTCTTACAGGTGGGGTTTGAACTTTTAGGACTATTCTATTGCTTTCATTGTGCAAGGCAAGTTCAGTCAAGCCTAGCTAAAGTATTTGAAAATAAATAGTATATGAACCCCAGGTCTGTGGACCACATAAGGCTTTGGTCACAAGCTGTAGGACTGGACAGACCAAAGTCAAATATACATGTAGCTTATTATGGCAGAGATGAAAATGCTGGGCATGTGTACAGCTAGCAACATGTAAACTCAGCAAAAAAAGAAACGTCCTCTCACAGTCAGCTGCCTTCTTTTTCAGCGAACTTAGCATGTGTACATATTTGTATGAACACAAAATACAACAACTGAGACAAGCTGAACAAGTTCCACTGACATGTGACTAACAGAAATGGAATAATGTGACCCTGAACAAAGGGGGGGTTAAAGTGTCAAAAGTAACAGTCAGTATCTGGTGTGGCCACCAGCTGCATTCAGTACTGCAGTGTATCTCCTCCTCATGGGTTGCACCAGATTAGTCAGTTCTTGCTGTGAGATGTTACCCCACTCTACCACCAAGGCACCTGCAAGTTCCCAGACATTTCTGGGGGGAATGGCCCTAGCCCTCACCCTCCGATCCAACAGGTCCCAGACGTGCTCAATGGGATTGAGATCCGGGCTCTTCGTTGGCCAAGGCAGAAAACTACACACAGGAAACTGTTGAGTGTGAAAAACCCAGCAGGGTTGCAGTTCTGGTGCGTCTGGCACCTCGTTCAAAAGCATTTAAATCTTTTGTATTGCCCATTCACCCACTGAATGGCTCACATACACAGTCCATGTCTCAGTTGTATCAAGGCTTAAAAACCCTTCTTTAACCGGTCTCATACCCTTCATCTACACTGGTTGAAGTGGATTTAACAAGTGACATCAATAAGGGATCATAGCTTTCACCTGACACCTGGGCAGTCTATGTAATGGAAAGAGCAGGTGTTCCTAATGTTTTGTACACTGTGTATATTATACATCTTCCAAATCCTGTCCAAACAAGCATCAATCCATATCTCCAACTATATGAAACGATGGAGCCGGTTATGTTTGTTGTACATGCATCTTTTTACAGTAAAAGAAAATCCCCACATGGGCATATAAGGGGTGTTGGCAAACTCACAAGACAGAAAACATTCTAATTTTCTATATGTTTATTATGAGTCAAGTGATGTGAGAAACTCACAACCCCAGTATAGAGCCACCTCTGGGAATTGTGGGAAATCCGTGATGTCATTCATGACCACCATTTTCTCACAGAAGACCACATTCTCATTGTTGGAGTACAGCTAGCTATTATCTGTGAGGCCCCGTGGGAAGATGCAGTTATAAGACGTGTTCAAGCTATAAGTGAAACCCTGTGGTGTTGTTTCCCATGTTAACCCTGCCACAAACATTCACTTTCTTTATTTGGAGTGGTTAACAGCTATAGAGCCACTTTCTCAAAGTTTTTTATTTTTTAAAACTATGGGAGAGTTAAACAGTCCGCCTTCCATAGGGGAATAGTTTGAGAGAATCTGATTTAAAGGGAGAATGTTTTTATGAGATTTCTTTTAACACAATCGCTAAACGACGCAATGTTCTTGGACTGTATTGCATTAAGATGGCCAAATCCAAATTAGCAGCCTATCCAAAATCATGATTTATGAGCAGCTGGCTAATAAGATCCAATCTGCTTGATAAATCACAGAGCTCGTGAATCTTATGTTAAAAAAAATACCCCTAATGATCAAATCCGAAAGATAATGAATTTGTGTGTGTGAGTGTACAACGTGTGTGTGTATGCATGTACAGTTGAAGTCGGAAGTTTACATACACTTAGGTTGGAGTCATTAAAACTCGTTTTTCAACCACTCCACAAATGTCTTAGTTAAAAAACTATAGTTTTGGCAAGTCAGTTAGGACATCTGCTTTGTGCATGACACAAGTCATTTTTCCAACAATTGTTTACAGATTATTTCACTTGATTCACTGTATCACAATTCCAGTGGGTCAGAAGTTTACACACACTAAGTTGACTGTGCCTTTTAAATAGCTTGGAAAATTCCAGAAAAGTATGTCATGGTTTTAGAAGCTTCTGATAGGCTAATTGACATAATTTGTGGATGTATTTCAAGGCCTACCTTCAAACTCTGTGCCTCTTTGCTTGACATCATGGGAAAATCAAAAGAAATCAGCCAAGACCTCATAAAAAAAAAGTTGTAGACCTCCACAAGTCTGCTCCATCCTTGGGAGCAATTTCCAAACGCTTGAAGGTACCACGTTCATCTGTACAAACAATAGTATGCAAGTATAAACACCATGGGACCACTCAGCCGTCATACCGCTCAGGAAGGAGACTCGTTCTGTCTCCTCGAGATGAACGTACTTTGATGCGAAAAGTGGAAATCAATCCCAGAACAGCAAAGGACCTTGTGAAGATTCTGGAGGAAACAGGTACAAAAGTATCTATATCCACAGTAAAACGAGTCCTATATCGACATAACCCGAAAGGCCGCTCAGCAAGAAAGAAGCCACTGCTCCAAAACCGGCATAAAAAAAAGCCAGACTAAGGTTTGCAACTGCACATGGGGACAAAGATGGTACTTTTTGGAGAAATTTTCTCTGGTTTGATGAAACAAAAATATAACTGTTTGGCCATAATGACCATTATTATGTTTGCAAGCCTAAGAGATTTCCAATGAGTGTTGATTAAATTAGTCGGATTATGATCTTGACGATGAATAGTGACACCCACATAGAATGAGCCACACATTTGGTCCACTTTGCCTTACAAGAGGCTACAATGTGCTGGCGTCTGCGTTAGCCTAGATCCGTGACCACTGTCCATCACCCGAAACCACTGGATTATGTGGCTCCTGCTTTTCCCCCAATAACTATTCTAGAATTTCAGGCTACTGCAAACCACAGCTGACCTTATCACCACAGCCATAGTTACGGAATAATGAAATGACTAGGATCTTTCTAGGGAGAGAGAAGAAACTGTTCCAGACTAACTCGACCCTGAATGCTTTCTGCCAGCCTTCATATTTTGAAGCCATTTGGAATGGAGGCCGAGAAAAAGATCCCAGAACTGATTTTAAGGTTCTACGTTATTGCCTTTGCTCTTGATATAAGACCTAAATTCTTGATCTCGACAGTACTAGTCATAGCCAAAAATCTGGAAAGGGATATTTTTTAACATTCGTCTTCCTTCTCAATTTGCACCCGACAAGTCAAAAGTTGTTGGATAACTAGCAAGTAATATACTGGTTCATGAAGAAGTGATTGATCCAATACATTCTCAGTAGGAATCTGGCACGTCGGCAGAAGCATAACCCGCTTTCATCTGTTTGTGTTCTATTAATATTTTTGTCTACTGATTTCAGTCACCACCAGATGACATTTATCATGTAACACTAACAAACCTAATGCCAGATCTTGTCAGTTGGTGAAAAATGATCGATAGATTAGCGCTAGCCTGGAGGCTTCATGATGTTATTGTAAGGCCCAGAGTGGATTCAGAGTGGACTGATATTGCTAATATTGTTTTTGATCAATGTTTTGTTGTTCCATACCTCAATATTCCAGCGGCGATGTCAGCGGTCATTGATCACTTCAATTATCAGTTGCACTTGGCCTAGATGTAAATAACATTCTCTAATCTGACTTCTCAGTTCACTGTGGACGGTCGTGTGTGTTGGGACATGCGTCACATCCCTGTCCAAATTAAATGCGTTCAACTCACACAGCCGATGCTGTAGGATGACTTTTATTGGGTGTGTCGTAGGTCCGTCCGCACTACGCTCACAAATCTGTCCCAGATGCCCCTACTGCCCCCGCATTCCTCCCAAACAAGCCTGTTACACAGCCTCGCAAACACCACAACAGCCCTGCTCTGGATCAACAGACAGGCCTGGTACACAGCCTGAACCAGCTAAAGAATAACCCCAGAACAGCACTCACAAACCAGGCCAGAGAGACAGCGAACCATGCTCTACCAACCAAGCCATAGAATGTGTATGGAACCATCGCACAGGGAACCCAATAACTTGCTAGGTCCTGTCGGTGAGCACCAGTATCACTATGTGTGGTGTCATGGTCAACAGTACACTGCTCAGTACTGCAATTTTAACTGAACAACCACAATCACCGCCGGATTCGAACCGACAACCCGTTTGAATATAGTGCAGTGTCTTCTTAATCCCTGGTCCACCAAGCCACTGCCTCATGTCAGAGGCAATTATAAGAGATAACAGGTTTTTATTGAAAACATTTTATTTCAAAAGAGCCGTGATGCCACGTTATAAATGGACCTCTATAGATGTTCAGACAGACCGTGAAGAACAGTCCTACTGTATAGTTCAACATGATCGTCTCTAATCCCTGTGGACACTAACATGCAGAGGTCAGCTAGCCAGTCTGACAGAAGACTGGAGAGGGGTTAATACTGTTGTTGTCTATTGCCAGCAGCACAAAGATAAAACACATACACCTTACAACTTTCTCGTCATCGTGACCATCAGAAGCTGCGAGGGTAAAATTTACCTAGCTAGTGTCAGACAAACGCAGGGTGTACTTAAACAGCCTTTAAAGAAATAATAAGGAATTGATATCGTCCGTCAAAACTATTTTCCTATTGCATTATGTACAATTATTACAGTTTAAAACATTGGAGCAGAAATAATAAATCCTCTACAGTACAATTTCCAGGTATAAAAATATATTACCAATCTCCAGGAGTATTTACAAAGACAAGTTTCTCTACAACATCAAGTAACTGTGCTGTTAAGCTCGTAGTCTAGTTGTACTACCTTAAACTTACAAAAGCACCCACCTAATGGCTCAAATGTTTAGCACCTAGTATATAATACATTTGGCCTACACTACATTACCAAAAGTATGTGGACACCTGCTCGTCGAACATCTCATTCCAAAATCATGGGCATTAATATGGAGTTGGTCCCCCCCTTTGCTGCTATAACAGACTCCAGTCTTCTGGGAAGGCTTTCCACTAGATGTTGAAACATTGCTGCGGGGACTTGTTTCCATTCAGCCACAAGCGCATTAGTGAGGTCGGGCAGGCACGGATGTTGGCCGATGAGGCCTGGCTCGCAGTCGGCGTTCCAATTCATCCCAAAGGTTCGATTGAGTTGAGGTCAGGGCACTGGGCAGGCAAGTCAACTTATTTCACACCGATCTTGACAAACCATTTCTGTATGGACCTCGCTTTGTGCATGTGGGCATTGTCATGCTGAAACAGGAAAGGGCCTTCCCCAAACTGTTGCCACAAAGTTGGAAGCACATATCGTCTAGAATATCGTATGATGTAGGGTTAATATTTCCCTTCACTGGAACTAAGGGCCCTAGCCTAAACCAAGAAAAAAGTATTCTTCCTCCAAACTTTACAGTTGGCACTATGCGTTTGGGCAGGTAGCGTTCTGCTGGCATCCGCCAAACCTAGATTTGGCCGTCAGACTGACAGATGGTTAAGTGTTATTCATCACTCCAGAGAATGCGTTTCCACTGCGCCAGAGTCCAATGGCGGCGAGCTTTACACCAGCCAATGCTTGGCTTGGCGCATGGTGATCTTAGGCTTGTGTGCAGCTGCTCGGGTCATGGAAACCCACTTAATGAAACTCCCGACGAACAGTTCTTGTTGCTGATGTTGCGTCAAGAGGCAGTTTGGAACTCCGTAGTGCGTGCTGAATATAGAGCACAGACGATTTTTACACACTATGTGCTTCAGCACTCCCATTCTGTGAGCTTTTGTGGCCTACCACTTCGCGGCTGAGCCGTTGTTGATCCTAGACATTTCCAGTTCACAATAAAAGCACTTACAGCTGACCATGACAGCTCTAGCAGGGCAGAAAACTGACTTGTTGGAAAGGTGGCATCCTATGACAGTGCCATGTTGTAAGTCACTGAGCTCTTCAGTAAGGCCATTCCACTGCAAATGTTTGTCTATAGAGATTGCATGGCTGTGTGCTCAATTTAATACATCTGTCAGCAATGGGTGTGGCTGAAATAGCCAAATCTGCTAATTTGTAGGGGTGTCCACACACTACTGTGTACATAGTGTATTTTCAGAAACCATTAAAAACAAATACTAAATTCGCTTTGTCATTTGGAGGAATTTGACATTGAAAAGTGAAAAGAGCAGAAATTGAACCAAGAAAAAAATGGGGAAATAAGAGGTATTGAAATCTCTGGTTTTCACTCCTGTCCAGACAAGACAAGACATAGGGACTTCCTATGAGAGGTGATATCGGCAGGCTCCTTCGAAGTCTCTTGATTGGTTGTTCTTAGTCTCTAGAAGAACATCCTGTAACGACAGGCAGCACTTTACATTAGTGTACAGTTATGCATATCATGATTTCTAACACGGTCCACCTCCACCCACAGTCATTTGTGTAATGTAAGCATTCCGCTACATACACAGAATGTTTTACATTCTATCGTCTACAGCGCAGTATTTTCTACTGGCTGACAACAGTGACTGGCGCCACCTGGTGGGGAAATAAATAGCAGTCACATCATTCCTGAATCTTGAAAGCTGTACTTCTCAGACGACTCCTGACACACAAATCACAACACACCATAACCTGCCCCTGCTGAATGGCAGGCATGTCAGGATTCCTCCTCTCACCATTCCTCAGGGAACCTTCTTCACTTTGCCTATAAAGCATTTACAACGCTGCTTGGAAGAACACAAGTGAGGAAAGACTAAAAGAGATTTTGTTTCTAGGTAATACAAACTCGAAAGCAGCACGCAAGGCCGACGTGGGGTTCAGGATCACATCTCTCCACAGCCATTGGGCATTCAGATTTAGCTCTGTGCTGCATGGCCATCTATTACAGGCAGAATGTAGCCATCATTCATTAACTGGGTAAACAGAGTAGCACTGGCCCCGGGGATCACTGGGCCAGTACTGAGTCTAGGAAAACACACCGGCTGTGGTAGCTATGCTCACATTGCTGCTGTTGTGATTCAACCAAAGTATGAGTTATGTGCACGTCCACAGGCACGCACACTATTTGGAGAGTTAATGATTAGCCCTAATGGTCTCTGCCTCAAGATTTGGCAACCTACACCCCCTCCAGTGCATGCACGCACACACACACACCTGTATATGTTGGGGTCCAGCAGTACGTGTGTGTCCTGGGGCAACTGGGAGAGATGGACCACCTTGGTCTTCTGCTGCGGCCGGTCACTCTCATTCACCCACACATCAGGAAGTCTGGCGAGAGGGATAGAGAGATTGAGAGAAAGTGAGAGGGAAGGAGGAGAGAGAGATAAGAGAGAGGGGGAAGAGATGAGTCAGTACAAATCCAGTCTTGCAATTGGTTCCATTGCCTCTAAGCTGGTGTCTGACTGGCATCAGCTTAGAAACGGGTTAAAAAGAGATTGCAGTGGTACACATGCATGCTTCCTAAAGCGTTGTCTAACTAAACAGTGTATTTAGGTGTTATCCGTGGGAAACAATGGGAGAGGATCCAATACCAGTACTGGGCCCCTCTACTCCTGCCACTGTGAGCGTCACCAGGAAAGCACCCCGGGGTAGAGTGTTGGGGAGATGTGAATGAGCAGTGCTTGGTTCATCATTAGCAGAATGCTTGGCTATATATCACAGATTCAGAGAGGGGCAGATGAAAGCCCCAGGGGGAGGAAAGGAAGAGAGAGGGTTGGATAGTGGATGAAATGAGAAGAGTGTGGTGATAAAGAAATGGAGAAGCGAGAGGCGACCGTACCCTTGCAAAGGGACGAACACAAGTAGACAGAGCCAAAACAAAAACAGCAGAAAAGCACCCAATAACATGGTAGGAGACCGAGAGGGCAAGGCCTCAGCTGTCTCCTGTTACGGTTTAAAATCACAGCAAATACAATGCTCGCTGCACAGAGGACTGTGTACATAGGGTGCTGCTGCAACCCTGTAGCTGAGAGCTACAGTAGGAGTGACTACAACATCTGTTAGACATTCTCCATGGTAGTGTGGGTGACGGTTGCTTTTACAGCAACATGGTCCTTAGAGAGACATATCCAACTCTTAACCAAAAACCCCTCACAGCTTCTGAAACGAGTGCTGCAATACATCTCTTGCTCCTCCTCCTCCCAAAAATTCCAACGAAAGGTTTATTTTGGACATGTACCGCGAAAGCGAGCGTCGTTTTGGCTTTTAGCCCGTTTCCTGACCCAGAAAGTTGTTTCTATCAGAGATGAGTTCTCGGGGAGAGGGGTTTTAGACAGAGCAGAGTTGAGCTGAGAGACAAATGACGAGGAGGGCTGCGGCTCAATAGTCTGAAGTGACTTCCTCTCCTTGTCTCCTTACCTTCAATAATTTGTCTGATGATATACTATGCTAACTACATAGCTAACTTACAATATTCAAGTCTGAAACGCACGTAGCTGGTTAGGATAGCTGTTATGCTAGTCAGGGGGGAAAGACAGGCGAGCGCTTGGTCCTTAATGCTCTAAACTGGGCCACTGATGCGGGCAAAAGGAGCAGAGAAAGAGTTAGAGGAAGGGATGGAGAGAGAGACCACAGGGTAGCTCCCACGAGATGAGGGAACCCATCCAGATCACTGACCCTTCTGGATGGAGACGCTAGCCTAGGTATCCTCCTGTGTGTGTTTGTGTGGGGTGCGGTGACATGTGATTGCCTGCCTCCTGCCCGCAGCCACAGGACAAACTGTCTAACCACCACTAAACGCCTGCTGACATTTACAGAGCAGGGGAGAAGGATAGGAAGAGAGGGGAACCCTCTGCTTGCCAGTAGTACAGGAGAGAAAAGGGAGCGAGGTGAGAGAAGAGGACTGTGGCCTTGTCTGCCAACAGGAGAGAGATGAAGAGCAGGATGTGGGGAAGAGAGGGTGGAGAAGAGGGCAACTTACATGTCCTCGGGAGTCCAGTGGAGGAGGACTTTAACCTTCCCAGAATCTTCCTTCCTCCTCGCTATTACCTAGAGACAGAAGAAGAGAGTCAAGACACCACCCAGTAACAGAGACATTGGAAAACAACATTGTACTGGAGACACACACCATCCCTAACCGAAGGTCTGATGCTGATGGCAAGTCAGTAAAAGGAATGAGACACCTGGTTCCAGTCTAATTGAGCCAGAGTCAATCTGTCCTCCCTCCCACTCTGCAGACTAACACTTACCTCACTGGCCTGAAGACGCCAGTCCAGCCGCTAAACCTACACACACACCCTGTGTGGTAGGAACAATACAGCTCCCTGACTTGACATTAGTGCACACCACAGTTCGTGGGTGTGTGACCCTGGACCAAGGTGAAGACTAGGAATGCTATTTATCTTTAGAAACACACAGACGGATGTGCGCACACACACACACAGAAAGTAGCTAGTTACAGCGTGAAAAGGCGTTACACAAGACTCTCGGGTTTTATTTGCTTATAGCTTTGGCGTAGACAAGGCCTGCTGGGTTTGCCGGACTGCCCACGGCCGTCAATTTCTTCTCTGCAATGAGTCTGGATCAGAGTATCTCCCCGACAATTTCTGATTGGTCCCAGAAATTGATGGGTTGGGAACACGTGGGTAAAACAGTGTTTTGAAAATGTAATTGGCTTTGATACTCTGATTAGAGACAATCCAAATGGCTGATGACTGTTTTGACATCACCACAAACGACTTCCAATGATGGCAGTCTCAGACTGAAGTGAACAGAGCAGAGGAAGAATTCAGTTGGAGTCGTCAGGCAACTGCTGGGCTCCTACGCCGTCTCTCGCTCTCTTGATTTCTCTGAGATAATACTGGTAGAAGCACTCCAACTGCATGTGTAGGGGGGAGATGGAGGGGTGAGGGGTGAGGGAAGAGAGCGGCGTAGGGGTCTGTTTTCTAAGCGGCTCCAACAACAGGCCTGGCTGGGTCTGGCATGCACGTCAGAGCAGTGTGTTTCGTGGGAGGGTTGCTGGCAGTTCCCCTATTAGCAGTTTAATTAAAAAGGGGCATGGGAGTCTGTTATTCCCTGGCTGGGCCCTTCATTTTCCGCAGGCCTCAATACTGCACACACTAACTCATGAGAGTTTAAACCAGACTGCTGGTAATCCGTCAATTTTGGAAAACAAGTTGTGTCAGACTCTAGTATTATTACTGAGAAAAATGAGATCGTGATGCTTTTAAAAATCAGCATTTAATCTCAGCGGGCTTTTAATTTGAAATAAATGGTGGTTTAATTGGCCCTGGGGAGCCAGTCGACTGCCTGCCCCTCTCCCAGACTCTAGTTTGCTCAATGGAAGTTCCGTCAACTTCAGCAACATGTTAATCTTTGTTTTCATTTCAACAACTTTCTACCTGTGATGTGCGAGACGCCACGAGGAAGATCACTGTAAAGAAACAAACAAAAAACAACACTGGGGCTGATTTACTTGATCCTTTCTTGCTGCAGCTTTCTGATTGTAGAATCTTTTAACACGTTTTTTTTACCGTACAATTATTTCTGGTGATGTCCCCAAGGTCTGGAAAGTGGCCCACATACTGTCCCTTCAAAAGATGGTGACGCGTGTGACCTAAATAATTAGCGCCCCATTTCCAGGCTGCGTGTAGCTGGTTTGAAAATGATTTAAATATGCACTACGCAGAAACCGCTCTGCCATTTCCTGATTGCTAAAATTCTAAGTTTGCCTAATTTCAGTTCCTTTATTAGCAGTTTCATTAAAGGGGCATGGAACCAAAGTGTAGAGAATCACTGTACCATCTAAACCACTGTCAAATATATTCACCATAACCAAAAACATTGTATTTTCAGTTGTTTGATGCAGTTGTACAAAACCTAAAGTAAGACGCAAAAAACTAAACTTAGCGGAAAGCATAGAAATAAAGCACATAGATGTACCACTTCGTCGACTTGCTTTCAACGAGAATGACAGATCCACAACTCACATTTCTATGTGAATTTGGTTGGGTCACCTAAAAAGTTACATATTGCTGCTGTAAAAAGTATCCAGTGTCTATTTACTGATGGTGTTAAATCAGGTTTTCCTCACATAAAGTCCTACGGGATGGATTCTTGCTCTGGTTATTTTCACATTATTAACAATATAATTTATCTGTTAAAAAATACATTCACCTGTATGCAGATGACACTGTGGTGTATGCCATTAACCCCACAACTGACCAGGCTTTGCCTCTATTCCCCCCCCAGAAAGCATTTGTTGAACTGACATTGGTACTTAATAATGCAGGTAAAACAAAGGACATGTTCTTTTCCAAATCACATAAAAATCAGAAGACTAATGCATAAGTACTTTGTAGGGGTGTAATGGTACACTGATTGGTACCGAACCATTCGATCGAGGGACCTCGATTCGGTCGCACTGAACCCGAATGACTACATAAAAACAACAATACAACATTTTTTTTAAACTACGTCTTTAGGCTATGCATACGCTGCGTGGCAGGCCTATGCCGCTTGAGAAAATCTGAGCTGAAACAAAACATTTCAGGCTATCCCGTTAAAACGAGCACCTATGCAGACGGAATCAGAAATGGAGGATCATCAACAATCGTTTAAATCTCCAGTTTAGGAGCTTTTAGGCTTCCCAGCAGATTAATCGGAGACGGACAGTACGTGGTGGAGAAAACGTTAACCGTATGTCGCCACGCTCAACAGAAATAGCCTACGCCGCTGCCCACACCTCAAATGTTGTTGACACATTTACTCCGACATCACCCGAGTACACGGAGCAAGACAGAAACATATCGTCTCACCTCTGCATTTCAAGCATTCCGTGGCAGCTGATTCTGACCGGGCCAAAGAAATTACAAGAGCTATAGGTAGGTTATGTTTATATTTGTTTTACAGTCTTTGCTTTATAACCACGGATATGCACCGATTCACGGTGATTGAGAATAGGGAGGTTTCAGCGCCTTGTGAAAGCGCTTTTAAGCCACGTTGCGAACCTCCCTCCTGCACCAATTTAAGCAAACAGGTTGTACCCGCTAGATATAAGCAAACCAAAAACGAAGTTCAGAATGAACTGCGCTTACTTCACAGTGACAGCCCATCACATTACCCTGGAATAGGAGATGTGCCGTGCTACAGACATGCCCCTTTATGAGCATCACAACTGCGCATCAGGGCACTTAAGGAGACGGTGTCATGGTGTGTTCATAACCAAGTGGGAATTTACCACATACGACTGGGGAAAACCCCACTTGAATGGCCCTCCAACTGGTACTTACTTGTGGGAAACTTGTCAATGATCTGAAGCACACACTTCTCCCACATGATTACCACGGACGTCACCTGCTAAGGAAATGGCCTCTAACAGCATTTGGCAGTTAAATGGAACAAAACATTTATTAAAAAAAGCAATCTATTGTGGTTTGCTGAACAAAAACATGTATTTTTTTGACATGCATTTTTTAGTTTATGGTTGATAGAGCTTGTAGGCCATTAGCCACAGGCGTTTCTCAACGAGTTCAAATCACATGAATGCGTCCAACTGCTATTTATGACTAAACAACGAATACATTCCCACCTCCCAGAAGGTGACCAATGCAGCATCAGAGTGGAAACTTGAGAGGACCAAAATAACAATCCTGCCACAACAGAATGACAGGAATATTGTGAATGGAACTTCATCTTCCCCTGCTGTATTGAAACTGAACCGTGAACCCCAAAAAACCTACCAAACCGTGGGTTTGATGAACTGTGACACCCCTAATACTTTGGATGGTGCCCTCATTGATCGTGTCCCCTCTTATAAATATCTGAGCATCTGGATTAACGAAAAGCTCTCTTTCAAAATGCATGTTGATGAATAAGTTAAGAAATTAATAATTAAAATAGGCTTCTTCTATAGGGCCTGCCTTGTTAAATAGCAGAAAAACAAATCATCCTGTCAACATTCATTCCGGGTTATTGACTATGGCGATATCGTCTATATGAACGCTGCTGCCACGGTACTGAAGCCGTTGCACACAGTTGACCACAGTGCATTGTTATGGGTGATCGGTTCCGTACACGTCACTGCAGTTTGTATCAGAAAGTAGGCTGGCCCGCTGTGAAGTCACGTAGATCGATGCATTGCGCTCTCTTTTTTTGGTCTATAGAGCCCTCTTGCATAAACTTCCATCATACCTTACCTCATTGTTAAACCTCAGACTGACAAGTAACCAGACCCAGGGATGTCTAAACCCTGGAGGGCCCTTCAATCTCCACCCAATTAGGTACATCTGTTTTTAGTTTATTGCGCCTCGTGGAATAATCTCCAAAACTCCTTAAAGTTAGAGTTGGTGCCTCTAGGGAAACTCGGGCAGATGTTAGAGAGCCTTTTAACTGAAGAATGTGTTTGTTTCATATGATTGCGATTTACTTGTTGTGTATTGTGTAATTGACGTGTGTACAGATAGATATGTTTAATAGTGTAATGGTTGTGTAATCGATGTGTTCATGCAAGGCCTCATCTGCGAAAGAGACTGTGGTCTCAGTGTGACTCCCAGCTTAAATAAAGGTAATAAAAAATTTAAAAAGACAAACTCCTCTATTCAGCGGAGACCGTAATACTGTAGGTCTGCTGCGCCCTCTGCTGTCTGAACAGTGAAGTGCAGGACCCTGCATGGTCTGCTGCAGCTGGATCCCTGACCATGCTGTGGTAGACGACGGTGATGGTGTGTGTGTGCTACTACTAACCGTGCTGTGAAACACCACACTGTGTCCGTTGCCCAGGCTCTCTATATGTGTAGCCAGGTTGAGGCAGATGGCCCGGTGTCTGATAGCATCCATGGTCTGGGCATCAAAGAAGTCGTGAGGTCGTGCTGGAGGGACAGAACACACTGGGGTGAGAGAGGGGGAGCGTTAAACTGAGGTTCATAGGTCAGAGGTGATTAGCCAATCAGATGGATCTGACCCTCGTAGATATTCATCAAAACGTTTCCCACCACCCGATTGGTTAAGAGGCTTGGTTTGAAAGCCAGGCAACCTGATCAGCGAGTACATGGTTGATTGTTTGTATAATTGAGTGTGTGCCTGCATATCTGTGTATGTGTACGCATGCTTGCATTTGTGCGCGCGCGCTTGGATTACCATCCTCGTGGGTACCAGAAATTCCAAAAAGTCCCAGAGGGCAAAGACTATTTTAGAATTAGGTTTACGGTTCAAATTAAATGAACAATTAGGGAAAATAGGATTTCATGGAAATCCATTTTAGGTCCCCCACAAGGATAATAAGACTAATGCTGTGTTTATATGTGCGTGTTTCTCGGATACGTACGTAAAGACCTCCTGCGTTTATTCTTGAGTTTCCGCCTCTTGTTAAGCCCCGCTTTCGAAGGTGAATCCTCCTTCATCTTGCCCTGATTGGCCAGCTTGTTGGAGTTCTGGGAGCTGAAGTGGGTGGGTACATGGCGCGCCAGCCCCCCCTGGGAGGCAAACGTGGCATTGCAACCCCCCACCACACACTGATGGAAACAGAGACAACACCAGTGAGAATACAGACTAGTAGATATCTTACACAAGAGCACTTACATACAGTTGAAGTCAGAAGTTTACATACACCTTAGCCAAATACATTTAAACTCAGTTTTTCACAATTCCTAACATTTAATCCTAGTAAAAATACCCTGTTTTAGGTCAGTTAGGATCACCAATTCATTTTAAGAATGAGAAATGTCAGAATAATAGTAGAGAGAATGATATACTTCAGCTTTTATTTCTTTCATCACATTACCAGTGGGTCAGAAGTTTACATACACTCAATTAGTATTTGGTAGCATTGCCTTTAAATTGTTTAACTTGGGTCAAACGTTTTGGATAGCCTTCCACAAGCTTCCCACAATACGTTGGGTGAAGTTTGGCCCATTCCTCCTGACAGTGTTGGTGTAACTGAGTCAGGTTTGTAGGCCTCCTTGCTCACACATGCTTTTTCAGTTCTACCCACACATTTTCTATAGGTTTGAGGTCAGGGCTTTGTGATGGCCACCCCAACATCTTGACTTTGTTGTCCTTAAGCCATTTTGCCACAACTTTGGAAGTATGCTTTGGGTCATTTTTCATTTTGAAGACCCATTTGCGACCAAGCTTCAATTTCCTGACTGATGTCTTGCGATGTTGCTTCAATATATCCATATATTTTTCCTGCCTCATGATGCCATCTACTTTGTGAAGTGCAACAGTCCCTCCTGCAGCAAAGCACCCCGACAACATGATGCTGACACCCCCGTGCTTCACGGTTGGGATGGTGTTCTTCGGCTTGCAAGCCTCCCCCTTTTTCCTCAAAACATAACAATGGTCATCATGGCAAGAGGACATTTCCCAAAAATATTTATTTTGATTTTTCCATGACGTCAAGCCACTGAGTTTGAAGGTAGGCCTTGAAATACCTCCACAGGTAAACCTCCAATTGACTCAAATGATGTCAATTAGCCTTTCAGAAGTTTATAAAGCCATGACATTTTCTGGAATTTTCTGCTGTTTAAAAGGCACAGTCAACTTCTGACCCACTGTGAATTATAAGTGAAATAATCTGTCTGTAAACAATTGTTGGAAAAATGACTTGGGTCATGCAAAGTAGATGTCCTAACCGACTTGCCGAAACTATAGTTTGTTAACAAGAAATGTGTGGAGTGGTTGAAAAACGAGTTAATGACTCCAACCTAAGTATACGTAAACTTACGACTTCAACTGTATATAATAATAGTATTGGTCTTTCGATTTGATGAAATCTAGGTGATTTCCTTTTCAATGAAAGTTCAAAAGGTTATAGTAGTGGAAACTGTAGGCCTGAGTATAGAACCACCGTTCAGAATAATATCATGCATTAGCTTTACACAGGATAGTGTGTGACAGATGTGCCTTGTGTTAGAATGATTATAATGCTCTCCAAGACTAGAACAACCTATAGCACATGACGTGTACATACAGTAGGTACGGGGCCTTCAGAAAGAATTCACCCCTCAACGTTTCACACATTTTGTTGTGCTACAGCCTGAATTTCAAATGGCTTCATTTGAGAATTGGTGTTACTGGCCTACACACAATACCTCATAATGTCCAAGTGGAATTGTGTTAAAAAAAAAAAACACTAATTAATTCATTTAAAATGAAAGCGGAAATGTCTTGCGTCAATAAGTATTCAACCCCTTTGTTATGGCAAGACTAAATAAGTTCAGGAATAATAATGTGCTTAAATCACTGAAGTTGTGTGGCCTGTGTTTAATAACATGATTTTTGAATGACTACCTCATCTCTGTATTCCACACATAGTTATCTTTAATATCCCTAAGTCGAGCAGTGAATTTCAAACACCGATTCAACCACAAAGACCAGGGAGGTTTTCCAATGCCTCTCAAAGGGCACTTATTGGTAGAGCAGAGATTGAATATCCCTTTGAGCATTGTGAAGTTATTAATTACACTTTGGATGGTGTATAAACAGAACCAGTCACTACAAAGATACAGGCATCCTTCCTAACAAACTCAGTTACCGGAGAGGAAGGAAACTGCTCCGGCATTCACCAGGAGGCCGGCCCATGGTGACTTTAAAACTGGTACAGCGTTTAATGGCTGTGATAGGAGAACACTGATGGATCAACAACATTGTAGTTACTCCACAACACTAACCTAATTGACAGACTGAAAAGGGAAGCCTGTACAGAATATTGCCAAAACATGCATCAGGTTTGCAATAAGGCACTAAAGTAAAACTGCAAAGAATGTGGGAAAGAAATTAACTTTGTCTTGAATACAAAGCATTACATTTAGGGCAAATCCAACACATTACTGAGAACCACATCACATTTTCAAGCATGGTGGTGGCTGCATCATGTTATGGGAATGCTTGTCACCGACTAGGATAAAAAATAAACAAAACAGAGCTAAGCACAGGCAAAATCATAGAGGAAAACCGGGTTCAGTGGGAGACAAATTCACCTTTCAGCAGGACAATAAGCTAAAACACAAGGCCAAATATACACAGGAGTTGCTTACCAAGATGAGATTGAATGTTCCGGAGTGGCCTCGTTACAGTTTCGACATAAATTGGCTTGAAAATCTATGGCAAGACTTGAAAATGGCTGTCTAGCAATGACCCCCAAAACCTTGACAGAGCTTGAAGAATAAAACAAAAGAATGTGAAAATATTGTACAATCCAGGTGTGCAAAGCTCTTAGAGACTTACCCAGAAAGACAGCTACAGTCGCTGCCAAAGCGGATTCTAACATGCATTAACTCAGGGGTGTGAATACTTCTGTAAATTAGATATTTGTGTACTTCATTTTGAATAAAAACATGTTTTCACTTTGTCATTATGGGGTATTGTGTGTAGATGGGTGAGAAATGTTTTTATTGAATCACTTTGTCATTATGGGGTATTGTGTGTAGATGGGTGAGAAATGTTTTTTTTGAATCACTTTGTCATTATGGGGTATTGTGTGTAGATGGGTGAGAAATGTTTTATTGAATCACTTTGTCATTATGGGGTATTGTGTGTAGATGGGTGAGAAATGTTTTTATTGAATCACTTTGTCATTATAGGGTATTGTGTGTAGATGGGTGAGAAATGTTTTTATTGAATCACTTTGTCATTATGGGGTATTGTGTGTAGATGGGTGAGAAATGTTTTTATTGAATCACTTTGTCATTATAGGGTATTGTGTGTAGATGGGTGAGAAATGTTTTATTGAATCACTTTGTCATTATGGGGTATTGTGTGTAGATGGGTGAGAAATGTTTTTATTGAATCACTTTGTCATTATGGGGTATTGTGTGTAGATGGGTGAGAAATGTTTTTATTGAATCACTTTGTCATTATGGGGTATTGTGTGTAGATGGGTGAGAAATGTTTTTATTGAATCACTTTGTCATTATAGGGTATTGTGTGTAGATGGGTGAGAAATGTTTTATTGAATCACTTTGTCATTATAGGGTATTGTGTGTAGATGGGTGAGAAATGTTTTATTGAATCACTTTGTCATTATAGGGTATTGTGTGTAGATGGGTGAGAAATGTTTTATTGAATCACTTTGTCATTATAGGGTATTGTGTGTAGATGGGTGAGAAATGTTTTTATTGAATCACTTTGTCATTATGGGGTATTGTGTGTAGATGGGTGAGAAATGTTTTTATTGAATCACTTTGTCATTATGGGGTATTGTGTGTAGATGGGTGAGAAATGTTTTTATTGAATCACTTTGTCATTATGGGGTATTGTGTGTAGATGGGTGAGAAATGTTTTATTGAATCACTTTGTCATTATGGGGTATTGTGTGTAGATGGGTGAGAAATGTTTTTATTGAATCACTTTGTCATTATGGGGTATTGTGTGTAGATGGGTGAGAAATGTTTTTATTGAATCACTTTGTCATTATGGGGTATTGTGTGTAGATGGGTGAGAAATGTTTTTATTGAATCACTTTGTCATTATGGGGTATTGTGTGTAGATGGGTGAGAAATGTTTTTATTGAATCACTTTGTCATTATGGGGTATTGTGTGTAGATGGGTGAGAAATGTTTTTATTGAATCACTTTGTCATTATGGGGTATTGTGTGTAGATGGGTGAGAAATATTTTTATTGAATCACTTTGTCATTATGGGGTATTGTGTGTAGATGGGTGAGAAATGTTTTTATTGAATCACTTTGTCATTATGGGGTAGTGTGTGTAGATGGGTGAGAGAACAAACAAGAGAATCCATTCTAAATTCAGGTTGTAACACAAAATGTGGAATAAGTCAAGGGGTATCAATAACTTTGTGAAGACAACTTGAGTTTGCCATGACATGAGGATGTGGTTTGCAGAGTCAGTGCTTAGATGTCATGTGTGTGACAGTGAAATGGAAGAAAGGAGGGCGTTTTCTCACCTTAAATGGTTTGTCTCCACTGTGTGAGACCATGTGTCTCTGAAGCCAGCTCTGACTGGTCGACGGGGTGTTGTACACCTTGCAGCCCTTCCACAGACACACAAACACCTGGTGAGAGGACAGCAACACTGTTACACACGCATATATATATATATATTCACAGGTCACTCGCAACCTAGCTCTTATGAGTTACCCAAGATGCAATGTAAGAGACTAAATGTCCCACGAAATCCTACTATCCTCGAGAATTGTAGTAGTTGGCAGAAGAACCTAGAAACTCAAGCCTCCGTAAACTGACCCCCGCCCCCTCTCTGAACCTAAAGTTCAAAGAGAGATAAAACATCAAGCTGTCTTTTATACAGCCACAGTCTGTAATGTACAGCAGTACTTTTCATCTGGAGTTAGTTTAACACAGGATGTTTGGATTATCTTCAAGATGGAGAAGTGGAAGGGATTGATATTGTGAAGACAGGGTTGTGGTGGTGGAGAAGAGGGGGAAGAGGAGAAAATGAGTGGAGGCATAAAACTAGGAGATGTAGAAAGAAGAGGAGATGGTGAGCAGGCAGGAGGACAGAAGATTTAGGAAGTTGCTTTCCTACACTGCATACCCCTCCCCGTTGTCCGTCCACGTGCACGCCCCTGATGTGCTCAGCCAGGTCTGGGCTGGTGGTAAAGAGGAGCTGGCATTGGTCCCAGCAGCAGGTGTACGCCACGCCCTTACCCACCGACGGGGTGGCGGTGCCCGGGCCGTGCCCATTCATCATGGCAGGTGTGGAGCGCCCGCTGGACGCTGTGCTCTCCATGTCCATCAGAGTACTGCTAATACTGAGGGAGGGAGAGGGACAGTGAGAGGGGGAGGCACAGTGAGAGGGGGAGGCACAGTGAGAGGGGGAGGGACAGTGAGAGGGGGAGGGACAGTGAGAGGGGGAGGCACAGTGAGAGGGGGAGGCACAGTGAGAGGGGGAGGGACAGTGAGAGGGGGAGGGACAGTGAGAGGGGGAGGCACAGTGAGAGGGGGAGGGACAGTGAGAGGGGGAGGGACAGTGAGAGATGGGGTCAGCACAGAGATCTGTTGCACTACAAAACAAATCAAAATGTTATTCTTCACATGCGCCGAATACAACAGTGTAGACCTTACCGTGAAATGCTTACTTACAAGCCCTTAACCAACAATGCAGTTAAGAAAAAGTTGAGAAAATATGTACTAAATAAAGTTTTTAAAAAAATAAGAGCAACAAAATAACGAGACTATATACATTGGGTACAGGTACCGAGTCAATGTGCGGGGGTACAGGTTAGTCGAGGTCATTGAGGTAATATGTACATGTAGGTAGGGGTAAGGTGACTACGCATAGATAAACCGCGAGTGGGGGGGGGGCAATAAAGCCATTTAATTAGCTTTTCAGCAGTCTTATGGCTCGGGGGTAGAAGCTGTTAAGAAGCATTTAGGACCTAGAGCTCCGGTACCACCTGCCGTGCGGTAGCAGAGAGAACAGTCTGACTAGGGTTGCTGGAGTCACTGGCCTTCTTAGGGCCTTCCTCTGACACCACCTGATAGAGGTCCTGGATGGCAGGACGCTTGGCCCCGGCGATGTACTGGGCCATGCGCACTACCCTCTGTAGCGCCTTGCGGTCTGTTCTAGTCATAGGTTTGGACAGCCTCAGTCACTAAATCATGGTGATATAGTGTGTTTATAGCATGTGCCAACACAGCTCTGAGCAGTGTCGGCACATGGTATAAACACACCATTAGTATAGTTTATGTCTGTGTGTTCACTTCTCTGGGGCATATGAGGTTTCGTATGCCTGGTCTACAAGGAGGGATGTGAGGGTGTCATGGCGGATATGAATCTCATGCCATTAGAGATGTAGAAGTATCCCTCTCAGTCCTCACACCCACACAAAGCTTCTCAGAGAGCATTAGTGACTCAGTAATGCTACCACGTTGGACTGAATGAAGAGAAGGTGACAAACACACACACACCTCGTAAGGCTGCCTGCCTCCAGCTGCTCCCCTGCTCTGTTCCTGAGGTCCTCAGTGCCAGAAGGGGAACAAAAGTTACATTGAGACCATGCAGCTGCCCAAACAGCAGAGCTCTCTCCTCCATTCACTCCTTTCTTACTACGGGCCATTCTGCCCCGGCCAGACAAAGCAACGCACCATGACAGGAGAGGGTTGAGGGGGAAAATGGGGGAGGGGGGGGGGGAAATCGGATCCTATCTCCTTCAGATACTACACTTCAGTTCCCGAAGCAACACAGGGACTTCAGCCTTTGTGTTCACTGGGTTTCCTTTTGTTAGCTACCCTCGACAGGTCGTCGCATGACTACAGACCGAGGAAATCTACCGGGATCCAGAAAGGGGGAATTATTCCACTATTCTAGTAGCAAGAGGAGAAGGGTGGACATCGGGGTGTGTGTGAAATCATGGATTTCTCTGCTTCCATTTGAATAGGAAATGTGTATATCGTTCTGATCCGTTGGCTCGTCCAGTGATATTCAGACGGCGTGCACAGGGGCAGATCTGTGTGTAGTATGAGTACATGGCAGATAGGACCCTATATCGACACAGGACTTTAGCATGCCTCATGCTATAGTTTATGTCTGTGTGTTGACTTCGATTGGTACATGCACAACGAGTCGGGTTCAACGACATACACACGTAACTGGAGTTCGCCATAGAGTTGGGACAATCAGATCGGCAAACTCACTGCTTTGGGTGGGCCGCAATAACCCAGAGTAAATTATTTGAAGTTGCATTGGAACAGAGTTGAGCAGTGAGTAGCATACAGCATTACTCATTTGGAACACCTATGAACAGATTCACTCGCTCTCTCTTCTGCACTAGTTTATGATGCAGTGGAAGTTCCATCTGGGCCATTTCACATATTGTAATGGGGAATTCTGGGTACACATCTAAATATCCCAGAAAGACGTGTGTGTGTGTGAGATTCACTCGTGTGCATGAGGGTGAGAACCTGTGTGTGTGTGTGAAGGACTCATCTCAACACAGACATCCTGTAACTAGTCACCACCCAGCCACATGGCCAAACCAACTAGAAGGCGATGAAGTGTTGTGTGACCACAGTGAGCCAGTTGACACGTCTGTAAGAGTGCGTGTATAGATATGTTAGAAGTAGCTCTGTTCCTAAACACCACCCTTCATATGAAAGCTGGGGCCTGTTGGTTGGCTTGTTAGTGAGTGATTCGTTTCTTTGTCTCAGTGCTACACCTGTGAAATTACTCATGGGACTTTCAAGGATACATGCCGACTTGGAAAATCTTAACTCACTGAATTTGTTCACAAGATAAAATCAAGTCTGAAATGTTCATATTGGTGGTGCGTCTCTTTTTGACCGTGGTTTCATAGTAGCGATGTATTACACAATGAGCATCGTGGTGGCAATGCAAGGCCATACATGGACAGGCAGTCCAGATGCGGGTGTACGTGCAGCGTGGAACCATTCCATTGTAAACTAAAGGCAAACTTAGGCCTATTCAACTATCGGTTAAAACTATGCATGTCAACTGCCCATAACGCATAGTTGCGCATTGGGTGCTGATGCATTGTGGCAAAACAAACCCGATTGTTATGCTAAACTGCTGTTTGGCAAAATACAAAGTACGGAGATATCACACCACGCTACATAATTGCAAGGATAGTGAGTGTAACTTGTAACAATGTAGCTTGAGCAAACGTAAACATCTTATTAAAATTGAATCATTGTTGGAGTGGGCTGGCAACATTGCTGCGTTGCTTTGTATTCAACATTTGGTCGGGTATTAGTAATCCACAGACCTGTCTTCCGAATCCATTCGACTGAGAGGTTCTCCATCCGAGGATGATATCTCCACACTGGCCCGTCTTTTGATACCGCGGTCGGTTTTCTCCGTCGATTCCTCGCTTTTGGTCTTGTCTGAGCTGGGAGGCGAGGACGCGCTCTCCTCTCTTTGTTCTTGTTTCAGCTCCACGATGCTCTCCCCGGTTTCGGTGCTGCTCGCAGGGATTCCCTGCACGGGACTTTTGACCGGTTCAGACAGTTCACAGGCCGGTTCTTCTTTGTTACCATTTTCCGTGGACAAAACCGATTCTTTTGCGACTGAATGCTTCTCCTCTTTGCTGTCTCGGTTGCTCACGTCCATTTCTGGTCCGTCCTTGTTGTCACCCGGTTCCTGTTTCGAGTCTGCGGGGCCCTGCTTCTTATTCCCATTTTCTCCTTTGTCCAATGTTCCATTTTGCTCGTTTGTCGGTGTGGAGTCTTGTTCGGTACCTTTGGTTGTAACTGCAGCCATGTTCACAGCGCGTAGTAAGCTATTTTGTGTTGTAGGCTACCCCACAAAGTTGGTTCTTCCTCCCAATAGCATGCGCTGCTTCACCACGGGTGTTCAACGGGGACGCTGGGGGAGGAGGCATAACCATGACGTAGCCCCCCACATTGTGGACCGTTCCACGTGTTTCAGAGAACTATTGTTACAATGGTTTATATACATGTAAAAACAAGTGTTCCAGAAACACAACATTGGCCCTAATATTTCCCTTTAATTGAAGTCAATCATCACCCAGTAACACATTCCAGTCATAAATCTAAACAATTCTTACCACCATACCTGTGCTCAATTCTATTAGTAAGCCTAGCCCATGTTAATTGCATTTTTGCATAAAGCCTAGACTTTAATGCAAATTCATCAAAGCGGATATATTTGATCTTCTTCATGACCTCCAGGTCTTACTCTGTTGTTAAAGTATGGTAGGGGACCGTGATGGATTCTTCAAGTACAGGCATTGCCATTCAAGAGACCATTCCAGTGTCCAGTGCAAGTTGGACTCCATTGCTGGAACTTGATGGAATGTCTGCACTGACTGATATTCAGTGGACCCCAAGAAGAGTATCTAACGGGATCCTAATAAAATACTAAATACGTAAGGTGGTAGGGATTAGGAACTACTGGGTAGGAGGCATGGAAAGGGTTGGAACAAGTGGAAGGAGTGGAATGGAACCAGACCCACATATCCAGAGTGCTACAGACAGGGACCACAAAAGATTCAGAGCCTCATTAACATAATGGAAGTATCACTACTAATGTCTGTCAAAGTTTGGCAAATGGGCACAGCATGAACGGAGGAGGGAGGGGGAAGGGAAGAAGGTGGAAGGATGGGGCAAGAGGGTGTGAATGGAGGTAACTGACCTTATTGTGTCAATGACCTGGCTGCATCTAGTGTGACAGTGGCATTGTCCAGAGCAGAGATCATTCATTTACCAAGCTATTGGCCTTTAGGACACACTTCCAGTTGAAGGCCAGAGAGTCCCAGTCCCTCAACAATGCAGAATGGAGTTTCTTGACCTTTACAAAATTTGTCAATGTCTCCTCTGCAGCACAATCAGAGCTTCTATCTCATCAGTGATCAGCAAATCATATGTAACATAAAACCAAAACAGCAGGAAGCATTGGAATTTGAATTCCTTCTCCCAATTTTTTATTTATTATTATTATTATTATTATTTTTAAATGTGGGGGTGGCAGGTAGCCTAGTTGTTACAGCGTTGGACTAGTAACCAGAAGGCTGCAAGATCGAATCCCCGAGCTGACAAGGTCGTTCTGCCCCTGAACAAGGCAGTTAACCCACTGTTCCTAGGCTGTCATTGAAAATAAGAATTTGTTCTTATCCGACTTGCCTAGTTAAATAAAGGTACAAAAATGTAAACACTTAGCATGTTTCCTAACAACATACAACTCCAACCGCAGTTAAGAACATCAACATTTATTTCACATGATATAAAACAGATGAGATATGAACATTTTGCATATTAACTCTAATAATAATAACCTCAGTTACAATTTCTGCTCTGCTCTTTCTATGGTGTACATCATTTACACAATGAAACTTTACATTTATGTACATTATATTTGAAGTCCTAGAGGAACAAAATGCCTGCTTATTGCTTATACATGTGCTATTCTCTTCTCTCTGTCCAGGACTCCACACAACCAGACAGAATCTAACACACAACCAGACAGAATCTAACACACAACCCCTAATCTCATAAAACTATTTTATCTTTCATCTATATTTTACTTTAAATATATCTCAGCCATAGAAAGAAAGAATAAAAACAGAGAAGCAGATCAATTCTAATCCAGGACATTCACATGTGGTTGTCGGCGGCGACCAGATCCTCCCGACATAAATAAACACAACCTTAATAAAATATTTAAACTCTGTCCATCAGCAGCAATATGGTGGCACCTTATTGAAGTATAAACCCATTGTATAGATAGTTCATTCTATATGTTTTATATATTTATATATTAACAATGTGTATGAACAATGGGGGAATGTGCAGTGTAGAATATGTGGAAAATTAAACTTTTAGGGCCTCAGGTTAAAAACGTATATGGGAGTAAAACCAGTAAAAAAAATTAAACCCGTAAGAGAATATTAAAGTAAAGCACTGCCTTCGTGTGTGTAGATTTGTTGCTTGGCCCTCTCCATTGCTTGTGACGATCTCAAATGCATTCTCCTCGAGTCCTCAGGTCCTCGTCTCCTTCTCAAAACCCATTGGATGAGAAAGCCAGAGGTCCCTCCCCTCTGACCTTCTCCTCCAGTGGGTTTTGAGAAGGAGACGAGGAGACAGGACGCGAGGAGTATGCAATTGAGATCTTCCCAGTGTGAGACTCTTCTAATGTTCTTATTTACAACTGTACAGTCCCCTCCTCGTTACAGCAGTGCTCAGCTCATAGACACTCAACGCATCCTCACAGAACATGTCCAAAATAACAGACCATCATAATACCTGTAATAATAATCAATTATCACCCTGTAATACTATCTTGTCCTCTGAGATCTCTGTGTGAATGAGAGAGTTTTGTATCGCAGTTATTGTGTAGGCAGTAAGTAATACGAGCAGGCCTGTGGATCTACTCTTTCTGTCTGTCTGGCTACAGTCGTTTCTACTGTACACACACAGAGAGCTACTGGGCATGCTCTGTGCAGGCTGACTGGTGCCATCTTGGCTCTGTAGGATGCCATCTTGGATCTTCAGACTGGCATCGCTTATGAGTCACTGCTCACAAAGGTCAATGTCTGGGCTGCAGGGACGAGTGGGAAGAGGGAAGAGAAAGAAAAGAGGAAAGAGGTGAAGAGACACAAAAATAGCTGAGGTCACAAGCCAAAAGCCAAAGTCTCAAATAAATCTGAGAAACTGTTTACGCTGACATGACCCGAGAGTACTTTTTGATTAGATTATAAATTATGGCTGTGTTAAAATGGCTGGTGTGATATTGCCTGCTGTGTCAATTTACCCTCCAAATCTGTGTCGATTGGAGGGTAAATCACTGAGCTTTGGGCCCTGGAGTTTAAGGGTTGATGGGTAGAGATGAGTAAAGGTCAACGGTTGTAGGTAAGGACAGAGAAGTCTCTTACTGAGTGCAGTTGAGTTCACATAACCACCTCCTCGACACGTCTACACACACATGAAGTGGGATCCGTCAGTGAGTTGAGGAGGAGAAGGAGAGGAGGACTGGGGCGGGCAGGGCAGGCTTTTCACTGCAAACAACACACACGGGGCAAACCCACAACACATACAATACCAGTCAAAAGTTTGGACACCTACTCATTCAAGGACACCAATAAGAAGAGACTTGATTGGACCAAGAAACACAAGCAATGGACATTAGACCAGTGGAAATGTGTCCTTTGGTTTGATGAGTCCAAATTTGAGATTTTTGGTTCCAACCGCCGTGTCTTCGTGAGATGCAGAGTAGGTGAATGGATGATCTCCGCATGTGTGGTTCCCACCTTGAAGCATGGAGGAGGTGTGATGGTGTTTTGCTGGTGACACGGTCTATGATTTATTTTGAACTCAAGGTACACTTAACCAGCATGGCTACCACAGCATTCTGCAATGATAAACCATCTCATCTGGTTTGTGCTTAGTGGGACTATCATTTGTTTTTCAACAAGACAATGACCCAACACACCTCCAGGCTGTGTAAGGGCTTTTTGACCAAGGAGTGATGGAGTGCTGCGTCAGATGACCTGGTCTCCACAGTCATCCGACCTCAACCCAATTGAGATGATTTGGGATGAGTTGGACCGCAGAGTGAAAGAAAAGTAGCCAACAACTGCTCAGCAAGACTGTTAGAAAAGCATTTCTTATGAAGCTGGTTGAGAGAATGCCAAGAGTGTGCAAAGCTGTCATCAAGGCAAAAGTTGGCTACTTTGAATCGCCTCAAATATATTTTGATTTATTTAACACTTTTTTTGGTTACTACATGATTCCATATGTGTTATTTCATATTTTTGATGTCTTCACAATTATTCTACAATGTAGAAAACTAGTACAAATAAAGAAAAACCCTTGAATGAGTAGGTGTCCAAACTTTTGACTGGTACTATACGTAAGTGCATTGACATTTATCAGTTATATATCAATCCATCAACCAATCATCATTAACAAAGCGATTTCTGACTGTGTTCTCAAACCTGCCATCAGGTTGTTGAGTTTAGCTCCCTCTGCTGGTAGTTCATAGGATATGTCAATGTTGTTCCCCTGGGTCTCATGCTCCGGGGCCTCCCCTCGCATCGCCTCACTCTGCATCACATCCTCCTCAGGTTCAGGAGTCAGTGCTTCTGACACAGCAGCTGGCAAACTGGCACAGTCACACCTTCACATTCAGGCCTTACTCCAATACTTACAAAAATGCATCCTTCTTTTCTGCCTTTAATGAGGTAGTCACTGATCTAAATACAGTTGGATGAAGGAAGGGGTGGTTTTGAAGTATTCAAAAAGGGTCAAAGTTGCTATCGATCCAGAGAGGCTAAGATATGTCCTGGTGAGGCCCAGCTAGTCTCACCTGTTGTGGGGAATGAGGGTGCTGGGAGTGTGGGTATTTCTCCTCTCTGTCTCCCTCTCCCCCTGCTGTTGATGTTGTCCAGGGATTAGGTACTGTACATACAAGGGCTTCACACCCTGATCTGATATCACCATCACCTGGGTCTCTGACACCTGCAACACACGGACAGTGAGATAGCCCAGACTACAGTCTGTGTTCAGGAGGTACCAAACAGAAAAATATGATTTGAAATGGAGCTCTTATTTTCATATGCCCTACTGAACACGATCATGGTGGTCTAATGTCAACCCCTAGAGGCTACCTCTTCTGTATTTGGGGATCTGAAGAAACTCCCGTCCTTGAGCAACACCAGCAGTACACATTTTTTTTCTAGCCCCTGGACATGCACACCTGATTCAACTTGTCAACTAATCATCAGGCCCTCCATGAGATGAATCACCGATGTTTGTCCCAGGGCTACAACAAAAATGTGTACTGTAGATGATCCACAAGGACTGGAGTTGAGACACACCGGTATAAAGGGCATGGTGATAACCAATGGTCTTAAGCAGCTCTCGCAAATATTATTTTAAAACTGGGCAACTATATTAGAGGACATTAATCGATCCAACATCATCATCAGATCATGAGATTCCGTGGAGCTCAGGCCAGCTCAGAGAGGTGCGTCTCTCTCTGTAGCCCAGTGTGAGTCACCACGGCTGGGCTGAGGCCCAGAGATAAACCTCTAAATCCAGGCTGGATCCTCCTCACGCCCACAAAGCCTCCATTAGCCTCCCAGATCAGATTAAAGGACATTAACACGGAGACCAGGCTGCTGCCTACACAACACAGCCACTTACACCCTAAAAACCCTGAAACAATCTTAGCTCAACGTTATTGGATTAGATATACATTTGTCCTTGGACGGGGAATGCGTTTCAAGTCTATCCTTTATCTCTGAATAAATACTTTCTTTGAAAACGTTCATTTTTCAGTAAAGGAATACATCATCAGTACTGTCCCTCTCTGTGCATCCTTGGTATGGATCTTTCCTATTCATACAGAGTTACAGTACACCATGCTGAGTCAGTCACCACTCCTACTAGTCATCAACATGCGTATCAAATGATAGCAGAATATGTATGGCAGACTCTCTGGTGGTCTGTGTGAGTAGGGACACTCCCGTACCTCTGTGTCCATGTTGGAGCTCTCCGTCCGGGGCTGTGGCTCCTCCTCACTCAGCCTGGGGACAGGGATGACATCCACCTCCTCAGCTCTGTAGCTGATCTCCTCCACCACAGTGATTTCCATCTCCAACTCCACCACTGCAGCCGTGTCAATATGCAGCGCCTCTTCTGGAGACACTGCAGTCCTCCCTCTGACTAGTTCTTCAGCTGCAGCTCTAGCCCTCTCCAATTCTTCTGCAGCTGCTGCTACTGCGGCCCGGTCTCTCTCCAGCTCCAATTCTGCAGCCCTGTCCAACTCCTCTTCTACAGCCACAGCGGTCCTGGCCATCTCCTGCTCCACCACTGCAGCCACCTCAGTCATGTCTCGCTCCAGTTTTTCTATTGCAGCTCGACCCCTCTCCATTTCTTCTTCAGCAGCTGCTGCAGCCCTGTCTCTCTCCAGCTCCAGTTCTGCACCTCGGTCTCTCTCCAGCTCCACGGCTGCAGTTCTGTCCCTCTCCAGCTGCTCTGTAACTCGGTCTCTGACCTCCTCCAGGTCTTGCAGTGCTGCCTCCAGCTCCTGTGTGCCTCTGGAGAACACCACCTCTCGCCTGACCTGTGGTAGACACACATGCCAAATGAATAACTCAGTTTTAACAGTGTGTACACGACACTGAGAAACAAGGTTTATCAACACACACACACACACACGCGCGCGCGCGCGCCCCCCCCCCTAGCTGTCTCTGTTGTCATGTACACATCAAGTCCTATCAAACACACACACACCAAACAGAGGAGGACTTACCTGTGTAATGAAGGGGTTCTCCTTGGAGAAGGATGGAGAGCGTGAGGGGGAAATACTGCTGCTACTTCTCTTCTTCTCCTTGAGCGAGGCCTGCTGGTGTCGCCTGATCCTCTCCAGCTGCTCCTCTACACTCATCCTGGCTCTGCCACTCTCCCTCTCTCCCGGTCCGCACGTCTGCTCCACCGCACTGTGAGGACGGTCCTACAGGGGGAGCAGTGGAGCAGGGATCAGTCACGTTGGATTATTTTTACACCGAGAATGTTTTATCTGCCTGTCTATTGGTGACATATTATATCAATCTCCAGCTTTTGTAGTGGTAAAAATGGCAGGGAATGAATAGCAACAGTAGCACCTCCAAATCCAAAATCAGTGCTGTCCTGTCTATCAAACTGTTTCTAACATGTTTTCTAGGGTCAGTATATAGTTCAGTTCCCCTGCTATTCCCTAAAGTGCTGAGTCAGGCTTACAGTCCTGGGGTCAGACTTCTTGCTCTTCCTCAGGGTGACGTAGGAGGCGATGGTGCAGGACTCTGGGGGGATCATGGGGGATTTGGTCCTGGGGGGCACGATACCCACTGGGTAGACTGGTACTCCTAATGGGACTGGGACAGGGAGGGGGACTAAGTCAGTTACAAAGCCATTTGGGGTGTTAAATTCTTTTTTTTATATTCAGTTAATAGAGTACTTATGAATCATACTTATAATACTCTTTATAAGTTTACTTTGTATGGAATTTCTAATTACAACTTGAATTCACTGAATTACAATAGTTTTGACCCTAGACCGTATCCACCTTGAAACAGCGACAGCAGGGTGACCAAACAGGACTTTGTTGACAGACAGTGACTGACCTTTAGTGGCCGCAGGCTCCTTGTCAGTGGTCAGCCCTGTCTGTAGTCTGTCCTTGTCATTGTCCTCTCCGTTGTTATCATCCACCTCCTCAGCTACAGTGGTCAGCTCTGGCTCACTCTTATACAGACGGTAGTCTGGGCCTTGCTGTAGAGGGACAGAGAGTCAGCAAACAGAGGTGCACACATAGGAAACACGCACAGGCACGTGCGCATGCCTGCACGCTCACACGCAGGTCACAAAGTGGTCATGGTGGATGTGACCGATGGACAGTCGAGGGAAATTTAAAAAGGAGCTGCAAAGAGCAGAAAACTGTTAACGGGCAGCCCAAACACTAAGAGTAGGCACACCGTGGCACAGCACTCAGACACAGTCAGAATGACAACTGGGGTGGAATCACACAATCACACATGCTTCCATGGAAACAAGAACAAGCCAAACCGAAGAGCAAACTGAGATGATAAACCCAAGGAATGAATACGACAAACTCAACACTCCAGGGTAAGAGGCAGGGAAAAACCTAAATGTAGACTAATGTTAAAACAAATGACAAATGATTCAGAGCAAATGAAAAGAGTCACAACGGTGACCCAAGTTGGCGATGAGAGATGATGTATGGTGAGGGTAAAGGTGGAGGGTCAGGGGTCAATGTGTACTGGTCTTGTACAGAGTAGGATAAAGTTGCCCCTAGACACCGACCTAAGATCAGTTTTGTATTACCTCTCCCTAACGGTTAAGATTAGAATTTATTTGGTGAAGTTAAACAGATCCTAGATCTGTGCTTAAGGGCAAGTAGCGATGATGAAGCACAACGACAGGGATGAAGGGCCAGGCGTGAGGGGTCAGCGTGTCTTACACTGCTGTGTGTTCCGTTCCTCTGGCCGTGCTTGCTTGTGTGTGGTGGCGGACGGGTGCCCGAGGGGAGGGAAGGGGGTACAGCGGGAGGGCGCTCTGTTGAGCCGTAGGACTGGGGGAGGGGCGGGCGGGGGGGCTGACGGTCCCCCTCCGTGAGAGGACAGAGTGACCGGAACGAGGTCACCGGCTGCCGCATGAGGAGAGGATAGATAGAAAGTTGTTGTTGTTGAGACACTCTTGGGACAACAGCATGCCACACGAGACCCTGTGTAGACAGATCAGCACAGCCTCCTTGTGGCATTGAGTGGAGCTATCTGGCTCCCATCCATCTCACATGTAGGCTACGGACAGCTCTAAATCAGTTCACAAAGACTCCATGCACAGATTCTATTTATCTGACGCTGACATATTCTGATGTTTTTCTTGATCCACAAAGGAGAAGTGAGACTCACCTCGTTCTTCTGTAGGTTTGAGATGGGTTTGGAACCAAGGAAACCAGTGTCAGTGGTCCTCTGGGGTTTGTTCTTGGCCAGAACCTCCATCACATCCTGGATCCTCCACAGCTCCTTCTGGATGTGGACATGCTGCTGGCTGGGAGGTTCCGTCTGCTCACACAGTGACAGAAAATGATCAAAAACACTCTCCATCTTGCAAATGTGTGATTGCATGTGAGTGAGTGGTTGAGACTGAGTGACAGAGACTTACCTGTGGGCTGCCCAGGGCCTCTAGCTGTTCCAACAGGTTGGTTTTGGCCAGAGAGACGCCAGACTCCATTTTATCATACTCTCTCCACGACCGCTCCAACTCCTGTGAGACAAGAGGGTGTCACTACTAGACAGTCTGTGTGTGTGTGTGTGTGTGTGTGCGCTTGTTTGTGTGTGTGTGCACTGACTCACAGCATTGTCCCTGGAGAGATCTTGACAGGTGCTGATCAGTGTGTGTGTGTGTTTGTGTTGACATCTGCATGTACAGTGTGTGTGTGTATATATATGAACGCACAGTGTTGACCCGTGCCAGTTCTCTACAGGTACTGAGCAGTCCATTCTGCAGTACGTCTCTCTGCTGTATAAGGCTCTGTACAGCTGCTGGGTTGTCAGAGCTCTGCTCTATCTCCTGACTGGCAGACAGCAAAGCCGTCTCCAGGGTGTGCTGCAGAGAGATAGGAAGAAGAAGGAAGAAAGAAAGAAAGGAGAAGACAACAACACAGGTCAGCACAACATCTACAGCTAACAATTGTCTGACAACTACACACAGATACAAACAGAACCACAGGCAAAGAACCAACCAAACATTATCAAAGCATCTCCACCATCAAAAGGGTGTACCGTCACTCCCAGGACTCTAGGGGGCAGGCTAGGGCAGCTGTCTGAGAGAGAGAGAGTCTCAGTTCCCAGCTGTGAGTCTGCTAGCTAGTCTATACACTGTGTACTTGTGGTACAAGCCTGGCAGAGGAGGGATGGTAGTCTTGGAGTGACCATGAGAAAGTATTCATACCACATTTTATTTTGTTATAGCCTGAATAAAATAAAAAATAAAAATAATAATTCATTTGTCACAACACCCCATAATGACAAAGTGAAAACATGTTTTTAGAAATGTTTGCAAATTTAAAATGAAATACAGAAATCTAATTTACATAAGTATTCACACCCGAGTCAAGCACCTTTGGCAGCGATTACAGCAGTGAGTCTTTCTGGCTCTCTAAGTCGCTCTTCAAAATTCTTCAAGCTCTGTCAAATTGGTTGTTGATCATTGCTAGACAACTATTTTCAGGTCTTGCAATAGATTTTCAAGCAGATTAAAGTCAAAACTAGAACTCGGCCACTCAGGAACAATCACAGTCTTCTTGGTAGGCAACTCCAGTGTAGATTTGGCCTTGTGTATTAGGTTATTGTCCTTCTGAAAGGTGAATCCATCTCCCAGTGTCTTGTGGAAATCAGACTGTACCAGGTTTTCCTCTAGGATTTTCCTTTTCCTTTTCCTTTTCTTAGCTCCATTCAGTTTCTTTTTTATCCTGGAAAAACTCCCCAGTCCTTAATGATTACAAGCATACCCATGACATGATGCAGCCACCACTATGCTTGGAAATATGGAGAGGGGTACTCAGTAATGTGATGCATTAGATTTTCGCCAAACAAAACACTTTGTATTAGAACAAAATGTTAATTGTTTTGCCACATTCTTTGCAGTATGACTTGTAAACAGGATGCATGTTTTGGAATATTTTATTCTGTACAGGCTCCCTTCTTTTCAGTCTGTCAATTAGGTTAGTATTGTGGATTAACTGCAATGTTGTTCAACCATCCTCAGTTCTCTCATCACAGCCATTAAACTATATTACTGTTTTAAAGTCACGATTTGCCTCATTGTGAAATCCCCAAGCCATTTCCTTCATTTTCGGCAACTGAGTTAGGAAGGATGCCTGTATCTTTGTAGTGAATAGGTGTACTGATACACCATCCAAAATGTAATTAATAACTTCATGTTCAAAAGGATATCCAACATCTGATTTTTTATTTTATTTTTTACCCATCTACCAATAGGTGTCCTTCTTTGCGAGTCATTGGAAACCCTCCCTGGTCTTTGTGGTTGAATCTGTGTTTGAAATTCACTGCTCGACTGAGGGACCTTACCATTAATTGTGTGTGTGTGTGGTACAGAGATGAGGTAGTCAAAAAAAAACATGTTAAACACTATTATTGCACACTATTATTATTGAGTCCATGCAACTTATTATGTGACTTGTACTCCTGAACTTATTTAGGCTTGCCATAACAAAAGGGTTGAATACTTTTTTATTATTAGATTTTTTATTAATTTGTAAAAATGTCTAAAATCGTTATTCCACTTTGAAATTATGGGGGTATTGTGTGTAAGCCCTCCCTCCCTCCGTGTAATAAAGGTCTACTCCAGCCTCAGACAGCCCAGTGTGTGTGTGTGTGTGTGTGTGTGTGTGTGAAGCAAATTGTCAGTTGAAAGAGTGAGTACAGTAGTTACCTTCTCTCTGTGTAGTTGCTGTAGTTTCTCCTCCTGTGTTCTCACCACTTGGTCCTGCTCACATAGTCTGCTCAGCTTAGTCTGAAACACACACACACACAGTAGTTGGTAAGAATTCGGCATTGAATTCGGATTTTTCCAGAGAGCTGAGCTGTGTGGTATTCTATTAACTTAATTGAATCTTTCAATCTATGTCTAGGAAGCCAACTGCTGTGTGTCTAGACTAGAGGATATGTGCAAAGGGAAAGGAATAGTTTCCCCTCTACCTAGACAAGACAATAATAAAAGGACTTGGTCTTACGTCTATGTCCTCTGGCCTCTGGTGGCTGTAGGAGTTGTCTTTGTAGTCCTCGGGGCTGATCTGAAACAACAGACAGCCTTAGAGACACATGCTGTGTTTACACAGGCAGCCCAATTGTGATCTTTTCACTAAAATGGTCTTTGGACCAGTCAGATCTGCTCTGATTTGGAAAGATCTGATGTGATTGGTCAAAATACCAATTAGTTGAAGATATATCAGAATTGGGCTGCCTGTGGGAAGACAGCCACAGACAGGGGATAGCAAAACAACCTGTAATACAGACCCATGACATGGGGTGCTTCTCAATAGTCTACTTCTCTCCTTGTTAAAGAACTGGACTGGTGAAAACCCATTTCTAATAGGTATCCACCATATTGCTTACAGTATCTTCCGATCAGTGCAGATAAAGGAGAAGACACGAGGAGAGAATGCTAGAGTATTGAGATGAAACCCATGGCCTGGTTCTTCATTGTGATGTGGTTTTCATGGTAAATATCTGCGTCCTTACAAGGAGTTGTCCACAGGGTCAATGAGCCCAGAGAGAGAGAGAGCGAGAGGGTGAATGCATGCATGCAATTTCAATGACCTTCTCTTCTCATAACTTGTGACTTTCCAACAGTTCGGATACAACTTCTCAGCCCAAATTTCCATTTCATAATAAGGAGTGTCAGCCCCCTCTGCTGGGAAATCAGACTGTGTTTTCCACCTCAGTAGCATCACTGATAACAGTCCTACTGATGGAGGCTCCAGGGGTGTGAAGAAGCTATGGAGAGGACAGGAAGCTGGCATCAGGTCGTCACCAGAGACTAGAGGAGGATGTTCTCACACACACACACACACACACACACCTTAAGAGAGGCTAGAGGGCTGCTGTAGTGGTTGGCTAGGCTGGATGTATAGTCCTCTGTGCTGGCAGCTCTGCCCTGTGCCACACTAATTACCGTCCCCTTGGTGCGCTCTTCATTACTGTCCCCCGGTACACTCTGTCATGGCTGTAGCTTGACTAATGAAAACCTCTAAAAGACCTGGGCTAAATCTGGCCCTCATGGAGGCACACACATTAACGCGCGCACACACACACACACACACACAGCTGGGAAAACCAGCCATCCTCACACTCCTCACTACTTCAGTTAAGGAGCAGGCAGGTGATTTTCAAACCCAGCATGGCTAAAGACAGGGAGGTTCAAGAGAGCAGGGCTGAAATCATACCATTAGAAGCCTGCAATAAAGTGATAATTTAGCACAGTGGAAAGGCCAGACTATGGACCCCACACAGTACTCCCTCCAGGACAATTTCCCCAGCTACAAATAAAATACCCCCGCACTCTTTCAATCACTGTCACACTATCGGGCCACCACCCGAACAAGGACGTCATTCTATTGAATACATAAACAAAATGTTCTGCATTGAGCTCTTATCATACCCACGTGGACAAACTGAACATAATATTACAAAAGCACAGAGAAGAGAGGTGCTGATTAGACTGTGAGCGTACAGCGCCTAGCCAACATAAGATCCATCATCAACAGCATTGGTATTGGAAGACGGGGTATGGCTGTGAAGTAGCATCCACCGTAATAACCAACAGCAACAATACCATCAAGTTACAATGAGGTAGGATGGGCATGGCTATGTAGCATCCACCATAAGCCATGCTAACATCAGTCCAACCTCGGACTGACGGAAAAAAGCAAAAAATGGATGAAGAGGATGTGCTGTAGTCAAATCAACACGTGAAGGGTAAGTAGCAAACAATGTTGTGATCATGACACCAGGAAGAGGGGGAACCGACGACTGACTGACTGCATCCAATGTGAACAAAAACAGGAGGGATCGATGATGAAGGGAGGAGAGGAGTGCGGGAGAAGAGTCATTGGTTTGCCAATAAGACCTTACTTGCTGGTACAGTTGAGGCCTTGGAGCAGAGTTCTCAATCATAGTGTGAATCATGAAGATTAACGGCTCATTGTCCTTCGTCTAGTGGGAGTTCGAAGTTAGGTAGGGTGGAAGGGAGCGACAATACACAACAGCACAATATAGGTGTTAGTTAGTGAACACAGTAGCACAGCCTAGAAAGGATCCATAGAAATAAAGAACACATTGTTGTCATAAGGTACTAGTGATTGAGGGAGACCAGGGGCTTGAGCCAACAACCCTGGGATTATAGCTACCACCTGTACCATAAAGACTCAGACCTCCTGGGAGAAGTCCTAGTACATACAAGGAGGCCACAGTTGGGTCCAAAGACAATATTGCCAGTCCCTCTCAGCAGACGGAAGAGAGGCGCAACGTCCCTTCTTTTCTTACTGTCATCGTTTATATCATCCCCGACCAATATCTACCAGCAAAATAGCAAAACAATTGTATGCATTGGAGCCTGTGGACCAGGGGAATGAGCGTGGTGGCGAGTTCATTCATAACCACTGTGAAATTGTCTGCCATTAGAGGTGAAAGCCTTTGATGTGGCAGATGAAATCATTTCACAATTGGTTAGAGGGGTCACAATCTGACTCAGTGAAGTCAAGTCGCTAAGTGAGGTCCTACATGGTAGAGTGGTGTCTCCTGCTGCACATGACCTTTTCAGGAACAGGAACTCAATTATTTATCTATCGTGGAAACCCAGTTCTAAACCCCAAAAATAAACGCCCCCCCTTGAGACGTCTGCCCTGATTACCGATGCCTGAGTGAGCACTAGTCAGAACGTCAGTCGCTAGGCCTAGCCACTTTATCTGAAACCCCGGAGGTTGTTTCTATACAGCCTTAATTACCTTATGACAATGACATGACTGACTGACTACAGGTACACATCATCAAGTTAAAAACGCAATGCGAAAACACAACATGCCTTAAGGTTCCCTTCATCCTCAAAAGTGTAAGTTTGCTCTCGTGCTTTCTCAAGCGTGAATTCATATATTTTTTTTAATAAAGAATGTTCTCCAGGGATTGTACAAACTATACAGCCAAAACACATATGAGTAAGCTTATTAGCTTAGGGCAGCATTGCCAAGCCAAGTAAAGTCGTTTTAAAAGTTTAAAAGTACTTTTTACTTTTCTTGTACTGAGCTAGACAATATGTCCTCCCGTGGGAATGCAGGTTTGCGCAGCTCCTATTCGGCAATGAACGGTATATGCTTCGGGAGGGCCGGGGAGAGAAAAGAGTGAAAAGGAGAGAGAAAGTATAGAAAAGACAAAAAAAAGGAGCGCGGCCCTGGCATTTGAGTCACTGATAACCCTGGGCAGAGTGAAAGCAGCTGGGTGCATGGCCAACCCTGAGGAGTGCCTAACCCTGAGAGACACACACAGACAGAGACACACGCAGAGACAGAGAGAGAGAGAGAGAGAGAGAGAAAGACCAGAGATAAAGCAGTACTCCTCACCTGGCTGTCCAGATACATGAGGTTCCTCTGAAGGTGATGAGACAGGACCTCACTCTAACATCAGAAGGCAGTGGAGAAAGAGGGAAGAGAGAAGGAGATGGAGTAAGGGAAACGGTAGGAAATAGAAGTAGACCTGGTACAAGCTGATAGTGAAAGATGGAGATGAAAGAGGAAGTTGCTACCGTGGCTTTGGCATTAATCGGAGGCATAAAGTACCACAGCCATTTGCTGTTGATTACTGAACTAAATCAAAACCATGCAAAAGCTGAAGTTGCAAGAGGATTTGTTCACCACACATCAAATCAAACTACTTACCAACGCTTTCCTCGTAAAAAAGAAAAGTATGGGAAACCACAGCAGACAATCACATGATACCACGCTGTCCTCTGCACGTCAACAGTTCAAAAGATGAAATCAAGGCCAGACGAATGCAGCACACCAAAGGGTTGAAATGAGTACAAAACTAAACCAAAACTCAACCATACACCACTGAACCACACAGGTAGGAATGAACATGCATTCACTGGAATGCATGGCCTGCTCATAGAGCCTTGAGCTGCATGGAGATGGCACATCAACAACACCCCGGGAGATGACCGATGGCATGCTGTGCATGTGCGCCCTCCCTGGTGCTAACCTTGGCGTTGGGCCCCTCCATGCTAAGGATCATTAGCTGAGCCACAGTGTGCTCCCGGATGCTGTTGAGCTCAGCCTGCTGCCGACGCAGCTTTATTAACAGCAGGGTCAGCTCCTCTGGCTGCACAACGCAGCATAGACACAGAGGAGATAACGAGACAGTCAATTCATCCAGCGGCAGAGCAATGAAAACAAAATACATGAACCAAACCTCTCTTGATTTCCCGTTTGGAAATGAGTGACAGGAAGAGCAGTGACAGGTTAGGGCAGGGATTACAAAAGCTATGATTCTAACCAGAACTCTGACAAGTCTTCAGGCACAACCCAAGAGGCCTTTGGAAACACTGGTTTGGAGTCTCGGCCTGTGCTGGAGCTGGGCTATAGGACCCAGACCTTCAGATGATCGGGGAGAAATAAACTCCCTCTGTTCCCTGACTCCAAACGGACTAACTCTCCATCAAATGGATGTGAAAATGAGAGAGAATATATTCAGTAAAAGCGATCATTTCAAATCACTTGACAATATTGCATTCCACTGAAGTTACGCAATCACAATAATATTCAGAGAGTTACAAAATGAACAGTGCAGAATATCAATCTCTCCGGCTGATTCTAGTCTACTCAATTTGAGATGACACGGCTAGAAGGCAATTTGATTGGTGCCACTGTCTCTCTCTTTCCGTATCATCACCAAGACAATGCCATTATTATAAATCACATTGTGTCTGCTACTGACAGAAATATCCAATGCTTGCAATAAAAGACAGCAGAGAATGTAACGAGGCACATACTCTGACAGAAATACAGTACACATACAGGCTATCCATTGTAGCAGGACAGAGCGACAGTAATACATGATAGCTTGCGTGTCAAACATTGCGTGCCTCATAAACATGTTTCTACCCCCGTCACAAAAACAGATTTGTATTGGCGTCACACTGAAATCATACCAATAGCATATATCATTCACAATGCATTGTTGTTGAGAGAAAATAGGACAGTACAGAGGAGAGGACAGGAGAAGAAGAACGCAGAGACGAGGGGGAGAAGGTCAGTGTTTGTTAGGTGACTCACCGTCTTGCCCTGTAGTGACTGTGGGGTAATGGTCTGCACTGGGATGCCTGCTGGCATGGACCGGCGGTCAGGTGGGTAGTTATACTGAGAGAGAGAGAGAGAGAGAGAGAGAGAGAGACAGGAAGAGGGCAGGATGCTCTGTTACATGTACTGATTTGAACTAGCAGACAAGTAAAATGAATGCTTTCAAATAAACAAAATAACTACCGCTCAATGCAGAGCATTTCCAGTCATTTCTCTGTGCTTGAAACCCCTGGTGATTATTTTGATGTGTAAGACTGGCTTAGATGATTGTGGTCCATTCCCTGTCCGTTACCTTGGTGAGGTGAGTCCTGTGCCTGCGGTCTATAGTCATAGTTTGGTCCCCTCTGAAGACGGGTGAGGACACCTCGGACCTGGTTGATCCTGGTGGGTTGTCTCTGCGGTGCTGGCCCGGAGGGGAGAAGGTGTGGTAGAGGGCCAGGGATCCATGGGAGGGGGATGTGGGGATGGAGTGGGCCACCCCCTGGTGCACAGAGATGTTCCCCATGGTCTTGGGGCTGGGCAGGGTCCCGTAGTGGCCTGGTGGTGGTGGGCCCTGCCTGGAGAAGGCCTGCCTCTGCTGCCACTCATACAGCTGCCACATGGTGTCGTCCCTCATGGAGCGCCTCTTGTCTGCATTTACAGTTTTACATTTCAGTCATTTTGCAGAGGCTCTTATCCACACAGACTTTAACTAGGTTAAAACAAACACAATTAATCACAGTCACTACAAGTAAAACCATACAACCTCAAGATAGTGGCTATCTGCAAAATCAGTGCCAGAAAGAAAAGAAGAAGTGTGAGTGCAAGAAAGACAAGTATAACAGCAAAGTCTTCAACTGCGTCCCAACCGGCAACTTATCCCCTATTGTCCCTGGTCAAAAGTAGTGCACTACATAGGGAATGGGGTGCCATTTGGGGCACAAGCTAAGTACAAGAGTAAAGTTTAAGACCCATCACCTGAGTTGGACGTGGGAGCCAGGGCGCGGTCGTAGACGGAGCCGGCCACGCTGCAGATGCTCTCAGGTCGGGACAGCATGTTCCTGGGGAGGGTACGGTAGCCCTCAGGGTAGCGGGGAACGATCTGGGCACGGTGGCTGGGCATGTTGCGGGGTAAGGTCTGGTAGGAGGTGATGCTGGAGGACAGGGGGGGAAATCAATTCAATGAATCAGCTAATAAAACATGATTTTCAACAGCATGATTTACAAATACTTTGATCAATCAATCAATCCACACATATAGCATTTTATAAACTGGGTGGTTCGAGCCCTGAATGCTGATTGGCTGACAGCCGTGGGACATCAGACCGTATACCACGGGTATGACAAAACATTTATTTTTACTGCTCTAATTACATCGGTAACCAGTTTATAATGGCAATAAGGCACCTCAGGGGTTTGTGGTATATGGCCAATATACCACAGCTAAGGGTTGTGTCCAGGCACTCCGCGCTGCGTCGTGCATAAGAACAGACTTTAGCCATGATATATTGGCAATGCACAACACCCCCCGTGCCTTATTGCTTAAATATAGTTCTAGAGAACAACCTGGGCCTAACCCCTAAAGAGCAATAATAGGTACATAGTGGGTTAAGTACAGCACACTTACTGCCTCTCTCTGTTAGTCTTAACAGTACTGTACAGTACCTACTACCTCCTGTAAAAGGTACTGTACAGTACCTACCACCGCCTGTAAAAGGTGCTGTACAGTCCCTACCACCTCCTGTAAAAGGTGCTGTACAGTACCTACCACCTCCTGTAAAAGGTGCTGCACAGTACCTACTACCTCCTGTAAAAGGTGCTGCACAGTACCTACTACCTCCTGTATAAGGTACTGTACAGTACCTACTACCTCCTGTAAAAGGTGCTGCACAGTACCTACTACCTCCTGTAAAAGGTACTACACAGTACCTACTACCTCCTGTATAAGGTACTACACAGTACCTACTACCTCCTGTATAAGGTACTACACAGTACCTACTACCTCCTGTATAAGGTACTACACAGTACCTACTACCTCCTGTATAAGGTACTACACAGTACCTACTACCTCCTGTATAAGGTACTACACAGTACCTACTACCTCCTGTATAAGGTACTACACAGTACCTACTACCTCCTGTATAAGGTAATATACAGTACCTACTACCTCCTGTATAAGGTAATATACAGTACCTACTACCTCCTGTATAAGGTACTGTACAGTACCTACTACCTCCTGTATAAGGCACTTGGCTCCAGCTCCCTTTCACAGTATATGGGCTGTAGGTAATACAAACCAGTCTTAACCCTTTAACTGTCACCTTAAAATTCCAAGTACAAACAACTCAAATAACATGTAGTTGTTTTTTTACAACTAGATGTTAATTTGGAAAGTTAGAGCTCTACCCGGCAGTTGAGAAGTCGAAGGTCATACTAGCAATGTCATATTTGAATCATAATTTGCATAGCCTTTTTACTCCTCACAAGAATATTACATACACTAATTTAGATCTGTTTGAATTGCTTTTATACAGAAGATAATTTTGTGTGTTAATAAGGACAGATGTCAAATTTGATTAAATCATGGTCATTTTGTGTCCGATGCATTTTTAGGTGCTGTGCTGTATAGCGTAATGTCCCTAAAATAGTACTCACATTTCTAATGATCCAGGTTTTTCCACCATGTTTCACACATGTTCAGACTATCTTTTGAGATCATGTATGACAAAGATATATATTTTTTTGCAATAGTATAGGCAAGTAGGAGAGTTCAGGTTTCTTATTTTCAATCCATCACTGATTATACAAAGCCAGTTCTACATACAGAACACACTTACATTTTCAACCACATTTCAACATTTTTGTATAAATATACATTTACAGGAAAGCTTATCTGGCATCTGTAAATAGAGGACGTTCTTGAAAATGATCATAGCAATAAAGATCACAGCAATAATGTTGCACGCACACACACCATGTTGAAAAGGAGGAGACAGCAATGTGTCCTCCTGCCACAAAGTATTTCTGTCCATTTTGGAGTGCCGCCATTTCCTAATGTTCTTGAACTTGGGATTTCACTTGAAGCATGTCACCCTTATCTGCTACTGTAGTCTTCTCCAGAGCCCTGTAGCATATGCCTTTATGCAGGTTGACGTTTATTGGGATGAATCTTCTCCTGGAGGCCGAGTTGAGAGGTTTGCGTTAAATGGGCCAGCTCAAAGTCAAAATAGGCTATATAGTAAAAAAAAAAGGCTTCAAAACCAAAATTTGATTTTAGTTTAAGGTTAGGCATAAAGTTAGCAGTGTGGTTAAGTTTAGGTTTAAAATCTGATTTTATGACTGTGGCTATGCCTGCTAGTGACCACCGGTGTTGGGATTAGTTACTTGAAAAAGTAATATATTTCCCGCTAGTTACCACCAGCGTGTTGGAATTAGTTACTTGAAAAAGTACATATTAATCATTACATTGAAGCAAAACATTACTTTACAATATTACTTTGTGTGCAAAGTAACGCGTTGTTACGATTTATGTTCATTTGCATTACCTTCATGAAAAAATCTGACTGTTTGTTTGACTGTTGGAGGGAGCAAGGCGAGCCGCGCACGCTCTACCAAAGACAGGCTACTCACTAGTTTCTCCTTTCATCTGTGGCGCTGCTATCCTGTGCTAGCCTACAAGTGCTGCGCTATAGATGGGCTGCTTAATTAGCCATATACAGTATTCTATAAGCCAAACACCGGTACAGATTTCCTATCTTTTCATTCAAAATCTCTCTCGAGCCGCCAGTTCTCGTTATAGATTGAACACGGACCCATCGAGATGTATAGAGGGAAACTGGCTGCCACTAGACGGGCAAGCCCTCTATGGGCTTATTGATCACAGAAGCGATTAATGGCAAAGACCAGAGGTGCACCCTCTATACATTTCTATAGACAGCAGCTGTCATGACATTTCTCCAAACAGCTTCTCTCCACTCGCACGATAACTAAATGAAGAAACAAGTCGAGAACGGATCATGGAAACACATACTCGGTAGAGATACGATTCTGAAAGTAATGCACGCATTGTTTAACAAAATAACTAATATAGTACCCAATTTGAAAAAGTAACAGGTTACTCTACTCTGTTACTCATAAAAGTAATCTGATTACGTAACACATTACCCCAACATTGGTGACCACCCTGCAGTGCTGCCTCCAGGACAAGATTCATCCCAATATATTCCAAACTGTTGCCTTGATAATGACCATATTACACTGGGAGGATGCATGCTTGGCTAGCCGACAGACTCCACTCTAGGTCGATATCATACTGTACTCACTGACAGGTATCTGGTCAACTCTATAGGAACGCACAGTATGACGGAGGTAAATTGTGTGGCGGAAAACACAGCAGAAGTCCTGAGATTCGTCTGCCACCCCCTCCCCTTCTGAAACCCTAACCACCCACCCAGGCAGCGCCGACATTAACAGCTTTCCTTGTGACAATGTAATGCGGGTCTCTTTCTTGTGTTAGCCCACAGAGCTCAAGCCTCAAGGTGCTAACATAATTCTTCAGGTCTTAGGCAAGGTTACTCCCGGGGAAGACCTGACCTTTAGCTTGAGGGATGATGCTTCTCTGTGGCTTGTACTGATAAGGCTGTACTCTCCATCAGACACCATAATAATGGAGGCTAAAACAGCCATGTCAGGCCTACTCTATAGCCTACCATAGTTAGTGCACTGCTGGTTTAGGCAAGCTGCTGAAAACTGGTCTGATGAGAGGACAGTTCTGTGCTGCATGTGCCAGATATAAGAATCTGGAATATGGAGGCGTTCTAGAATATCTTTAAAACTGTTTAATATATATTTACACACAATGAAGTTGGAACAATACTGTGAATGTGAAAATGATAATGCCCTTTTAGTGTAAGAGCCGTTTGAGAAGATTGCCTGAAATCTCAGCCTGTTTTGGTGGGCTGGAATTTTGCCTGCCTGGTGACATCAGCAATTCTTGCTTGAGAAGTTGCTGTTTGCCAAAATGCTACTTTTTGTCTCTTTTTGACCATTTTAATTGAAAACAATCACACTAAGGTACTTCAATGTTGACCAGAAATAATTTAATATTGAGATAAAAACTGCCGCATTGGACCTTTAAACAGAAACAAAAGCCAGTTTCCCACGTTTCGGCTGGATGTCTTTATCAAGAGCATGTACAATAATCAAATGATACAATAAAATTTGGTTCCCTCCAACTCACAAATATTGAGCAGAACTGACTTATTTGGGCAGAAAGGGGGACACCTCTCCACACCCATAAGTTAACAAATTGTTAAATTACATACGTAATAAACAATATACAGGCAACACTCTAGCAAAAAAAAAACATTTGTTAAACAACTAGCAACTAAATGTATGTACAAACCTCTGATCTTGGTTGAAATTAAAATAACTGGTTCATGCTCATTCATGTATGGTCATTCAAAGCATTATACAGCAGATGGTCAGATGGTCACATTGGTTTTACCCTGATATACAACAAAAATAGTAATAGCAGCCTTTTTCAGTTCCTCTAAGCAACAAAGATAGACATGTGTTAGTGATAAGGTGTAGAACAAAAATTAAAAGGGATCTGATAAAAATTGATAAGTAAAAAAATTAATGGGCTTATTTCTAAGTATTTCAGATGAAGAAATATTACACTCCAGACAGAGCATTAAAAGAGACTTAAATCAGAATTGTCTGACAAACCTCAAATAACGGTAGATGTTTTGTACAGAGGACTTTGTACTTTTAACCCCTTTTCTGCCCAATTGGTAGTTACAGTCTTGTCCCATCGCTGCAACTCCCCTTCGGACTAGGGAGAGAAGGTCGAGAGCAATGCATCCTCCGTAACACGACCCTGCCAAGCTGCACTGCTTCTTGACACACTGCTTGCTTCTCCAGGAAGACCCCTTGTTCCACCTGCAGTCCGGAGGTGACCAGCTTCATCTCCAGGGAACACCAGTTACAGTGCAGATAGTGGCGACTGACCAGGCAGAGGGTGTGGCGGCTCCGGTAGAGGCTGTCTGTGATGTTCTCCACAATGTCCTTCTCCAGCTGGAAGTCCCTGCTGTGCAGACACAGGTGCAGGAAAGGGGGACCTCTCTGCTCCAGGTTGGGTAGCAGCTCCTCCACCACCAAGTGTGCATCCTTCCCGCTGTAGGAGACAAACGCATCGTAGTGGAAGCCACCCTTGGTGTTTGATCGCATCGCCTCCGACAGCCAGCCAAGGGTGATGTGGTAGAGGGGGAGGAGGTAAGGACTGGCCAGGTTATGGACCAAGACCACCAGCATTTAGAACAGGACTCCCAGGCCAGTCACAGCAAAGAGCACAAAGCCCACCTCTGTTGTGCAGTTGGCTTCTGTGTACTTGACAAAGTCAGGTGTGTCTAGTCCATTGTCCGACAAGCATTTCAAGTCCTCTAAATTATGATTAAGCATGATCACTTCAACCGGCCTGTACCCCTTTGCCCATGCAATGAGCCAAGCATTGTCACAACTGCAAAAATCTGTAATGTGTCAAGTATCAAATACTTTAGGTTAGAGAGCCGTTCAGTGAAGCTGTAGATAACGTGATAAATGTTCTCGATACGCAAACATAATGTTTTCAAGGATTCAAAGTCTTTGGTTAAACTACCCCCCAAAGAGTCAATCCTGCAGTTTGAATGTTTCAGAACCTCCAGTTTGGTCAGGTTGTGAAAAATGATGTCGGCAGAACCCTGTATTAAAAGATCCACCTGTACCAGAGTCAGTTTCCTCAGGTGAATCATCCGATTCATTGATGTTAAGTCCACACTTTTAGCTGAAAGCTTTGACCTGTACACAAATGTCTCCACAGACCTGAAGTACTTTCCCATGAATTCAGATCCACAAAGGAATTATTCAGCATCAAGATGGGTTACAGACTGAAAGAAAGGTCTGTCACAGTCTTTAAATGACACTGTCTGGCCTTTGAGTTGGAGACTCAGGTTCTGTTTAGATGTGATGTTACTGCCAATAATCAACTGCATTGGCCTCATACCTGAACTAATGTACAGATGAGTCAGCTGACTCAGAATGTCACTGAAGACAAGATTCAGCTTTATTACAGGTCCTCTTGGTGGATAGTTCAAGTAACCCAGAAACACTCGTCTTCGACACGTACGGTGAGAGAATCTTTCAGAAAAGACAACTGACACGAGGATATGTTTGAACATGATAGATTTCAGAAGATCACTAAAATATCAGTGCTAGAAATATGGGACCAAATACTACACTTTGGACTATTTTATTTCCAAGAATCTTTAGGGTTGTCAATCATTTTTGACCCCTACCTTTGAGAGAAAAAAACATTTTACTTGTTAAACAAAATCTTTCCCTGAGCAAATTGCATTGGAATAAAATATTACTTCGAATTTTGTGAGCAAACTACTATAGCTAAGTATTTGAATTATTTATTTTACACAGTCATTATTGCTAATCTTTAATCCCTTTAACTCTCTTCTTGAAAAACATATTGAAACAATTATCAAAAACTCCCAATAGTTTTTTGTTTACAACTTGAGGTTTATTTGGGAAATTAATTTCGTATGTCCAAACATGAATATTCATGCATTTTCATGTGGTTTATAGTGTGCAATGTCCCTTCTTAAATTTCAAATGATCCAGGTTCTTCCACCATGTTTTCCACATATTCAGACTACATTTTGAGATAAAACAGAAAAGTGCCATTTTCAATTACTATTATAGGCATTATTTTATAGGTGACCATAAATCCGAATATTGTCCCCATGGGTCATGAACCGTGGTTTAACGCCAATGTATGTTTCCTAATATAATGAGTTGTCAACAATTCAATAAATTTTTCACCAAGTATTTTGAATATAAAAATGTTTTAATACACCAGACTTTTTACTGACATATCAACCGCCTGGTTGAGCAAATGTAAGAATTCTTGCTTTATAGCCTTTTTACATTTTAACTATTTATTTTCATAATTCTACTGTCTAACAGGAATGGTGCACTATTAATCCCTCACCAACTGAATTCCTGCCTTTTATCCCATATCTTTGGTGACTGACTGAGTTCTCTTACTGCCCTCTCAGTGGGCAAAGTGCCAAAACACTTAACTGCAGCAACCCAAAAGGATACAAATTATGTTAATGCTTGCAAGAGGGCTGGAGGAGTTGACCAATCAATAGGGATGTGCATCTTTCCCTTTCAAGGAAATTCGATACCTACAGTGCCTTCGGAAAGTATTCAGACCCATAGATTTTTTCACGTTACAGCCTTATTCGAAAATGGATGAAATAAATACAAATCCTCAGCAATCTACACAGAATATTCCATAATGAAAAAGCAAAAGCACTTATTTAGAAATTGTATGAAATTAATTAAACATTTTAAATAGAATTACCTTATTTACATAACTATTCAGACAATTTGCTATGAGACTGAAAATTGAGCTCAGGTGCATTCTGTTTCCATTGATCATCCTTGAGATGATTCTACAAATTGATGGAGTCCACTGGTAGTAAATTCAATTGATTGGACATGATTTGGAAAGGCACATACCACTCTATAGAAGGTCCCACAGCTGAAAAAGAAATTGTCCCTAAAGAAATTGTCCCTAAAGCTCTGAGACAAGATTGTGTCGAGGCACAGATCTGGGGAAAGGTACCAAAAATTGTCTGCAGCAATTAAGAACACAGTGGTCATCATCATTTTATATTTATTTTTATTTGACCTTGATTTAACTAGGCAAGTCAGTTAAGAACAAATTCTTATATTCAATGAACGCCTAGGAACAGAAACAAGATTCTCTGGTGTGATGAAACCAAGACTGAACTCTTTGGCTTGAATGCCAAGCATCACGTCTGGAGAAAACCTGGCACCATCCCTACGGTGAGGCACGGTGGTGGCAGCATCATGATGTTGCAATGTATTTCAGCGGCAGGGACTGGGAGACTAGTCAGGATAGAGGGAAAGATGAATGGCGGCAGATTGGGGCGAAGGTTCACCTTCCAACAGGACAACAACCATAAGCATGCAGCCAAGACAACACAGGAGTGGCTTCGGGACAAGTCTAAATGTCCTTGAGTGGCCCAGCCAGAGTCCGGACATAAACCCGATCGAACATCTCTGGCGAGACCTGAAAATAGCTGTGCAGCAACGTTCCCAAATACAGGTGTGCAAAGCTTGTAGCGTCATACCCAAGAAGACTCGATGCTGCAATTGCTGTCAAAGGTGCTTCAAAAAGTACTGAGTAAATGGTCTGAATACTTATGTAAATGTTTATTTTTTAATACATTTGCAAAAAATGACATTATGGGTTATTGTGTGTAGATTGAGGAGGGAAATAAAAAAACATTTAATCAATTTTAGAAACAAAATGTGGAAAATGTCAAAGGGTCTGAATGCTTTCCGAAAGCACTGGTAGATACATGTACTCCGATACAATTCAGAAGTGATGCGTTTCGTTTGAAACTATTAGTTTTGATCAGAGAATGAATCGATGTGATTCGATATGATTTGCTGCACTAACATTTGTTGCCAAGACGCATTCCTTTCCAGTCTAAATTCAAATCTGCTGTTGATGGAGCTCATGAGCTGGAAGAGCTGGATCTGTCTGAGCTGACGTGTGTATGTGTGTGTGTGTGTGTGTGTGCACGTGTGGACATGTTTCACGTCCACACACTAACTTAAAGTACCCACAAGAATAGCAAATAAACAAACAATTTGACCAACTGGGGACATTTTGTTAGTCCCCACAAGGTCAAATGCTATTTCTACGGGGTTTAGGGTTAAGGTTAAGAGATATGGTTAGGGTTTTTGGGTTAAGGTTAGGGTTAGTGGAATGGAACTGAATTGTGTGTCCCCACAAGATGAATTATACAAGACAGTGTGCGCGTTTGTACTATGTTGGCCCCTGAGCTAAACCATAACGGAGACTACGCATCTACCACTCCACTACCGGATTGAAATCACCATCACCCTCTAATTAACTTGTCATTTTAGCAGATTTGTTTGAGCTAGTAATGCATCAATATTTATCGCTTACAAATTAGCTATGATATAGCCAATGAATATATAGCACAATTTGGGATTTCACTACAATCTGTTCTTAGTGATTTTCTCATCTTCTCTCTGTACAGCCATGAAGTGTGCCTCACAAAAGTGATTTACCCTGTTTATCTAAAAAATGACCATATACACTGATTGTTTAAAACTATTGCCGATAGTGAATATACAATATATTGTAAGCCCCGTTATGCAGGTACAGCCAGATGAGAGTTGTGTTTCCGGTTTACTTTTACAACATTTTAAACAGCGAATAAATAAACTAGGAAATTACATAGGTTGTCACTCAACTAATAAAGATCACGCAAGCCAATTTAGCATTTGCAAGCTGAAGGTGGCGCACAGATGTGCAAGATCAAGAACAGGCCTCCTACCTGGCGAAGCTGGGCACAGTGTGCAGTTTGACTAGGCTACTGATTTTCCCTGGGGATTGTTTGGCGTGCAAAATGACTTGTAACTGTGACGGTCATTGATCTACATGTGGTTCACCACTGTTGTCACAAAAGATTAGGTGTTTTTGTTAGGCAGAAATAATGTAATATGAGCATTAAAAAAATAGGCAAATGGAGATGCTTAACATTTTAGTCGATTTTTGGACCTGCATGGTTTGAAAAACATGCTCTACCCACCGGTTGAGAATATTAAATTATCTACATTTACATTTTAGTAATTTAGCAGACACTCTTTTCCAAAGTGACTTACAGGAGCAATTAGGGTTAAGTTCTCTGCTCAAGGGCACATCGACTGATTTTTCACCTAGTCCGCACAGGGAAACGAACCAGCGACCTTTCGGTTACTGGCTCAATGCTCTTAACCGCTGCTAATTACCTGTGTGTTTATCTAATTAAAGCATTATGCTAATAAGTCCATGCTTTTGTTTTACCTTTCCTTTATATACCTGGGAGACGCAATTAATGTCTGGGTCATTACCATATCATTACCATATCACAGACACACTCAGGTCTTTATCAGGAGAGGAGGGGCATGGATAGGGCATGACCTCATTCCAAGAAGAAGTGATTGGCTACTAGTGTTAATATGAGTCACTGATTCGCCGAAGGTACAGTACATTCTAGCTAACAAGTCACTATACATGCCACTGGAGTGACTCTGAGCTTATTAACGAGGCTAAGTATCAGACAAAGACACCAACGGCCTTTATGAAGTCTCAAAATCGTGTCCAGAAACTAGCCTGTATACGATAAATAAGAGCATATCCCCTTGAGGATGAGACAGAAGTGTCTGACAGTAGATAAGCTTACTACAACTGCATGGTAAGAGTCCATTTGGCATTACAACAGCACGCTAAAAGGGACAGGGGACATTAAAACAAACAGGGGGCTCAATTGAACCAGTCCATTGTTTGTGCTGTTTAGCATCAGTTCCTCCGAGTCCTTCCTCTTTTCAGAGGCTTAATTGCCATAAACAAATGCAGTTTAATGGATGGTAGAGAGGGAAAAGGGAAAGTAGGGCGCTGGCTCTAATCTGTATTCTCGCTGGCTCTGAGACTAGGCCATAGTAGAGGCTGCAGGCTGAATGTCTGGGCTCCTAATATGGGCGTAGTACAGTAAATTCACAGCCAGAGAGGAGCGACAGAGTGAGCTCAGTGGTATAGAGGATAGAACCTCAAACACAAGCCAATAGCATACAGGCACAGGGGAATAAAGTATGCATCCATAGCTTATGATCTACAAACATAGGCACATACGGTCTTCCGTAGAGCCCAGTGAGCTATAGCCAATACCTTTACTGGACAGCCATCTTCAAATACATAATAATAAAGTCCTGTACTAGGTGCAATGCATATGGATTTCATTGACCTATATTCCACAATAGAACAGTTCTAATATCTCACCCTGTTGCCCACAGTTCAAATAGAAGCTTGGGACCTGAGCGTTTGCCTTGCGCTGTTATGGCTATGTACACACTATCTCCGTCAAAGGGAATTGGAAATGTGAGAACACCTGATTGTTGGGATAACACAGAGAGGCCAGAGAGGGAATCGGTATTTACACGTCCCAAATGGCACCCCTATGTCGGAGCACTACTTTTGACCAGAGCCCTTTTGGCCCTGGTCAAAAGGAGGGCACTACAGAGGGTGCTATTTGAGACGCAGCCCCAAAAAAGATATGTCATCTGGAAGTGTCCCTCCTATTCCCTGGGCTGTTCTAGAGGACTGATGATGTTGCAGTAGGAGGCATTGAGCGTTGCTCTACTGGTAACAGGGGCACAGGTCCATAACTTATTCATCTAAAGGAATGGGCGGAGGAGAGTAAAAGAGACGGGGAGAAAACATTCCCTCGCTCCTGTTCTCAAACAAGCCCAGCAAAATGAGTGTATGATCCCTGACAGCGACATACAGCGGTGACATGAAAAGCTTTCAGCTCTCGCCGGCAAGCACAGGCCAGGGATGCTATCGAGCACTGAGCAGAGACAGTGAAAGAGACAGAGAGACAGAGAGACAGAGACACAGAGACACAGAGACACACAGAGAGAGAGAGAGAGAGAGAGAGAGAGAGAAGGAAGGAAGGAAGGAAGGAAGGAAGGAAGGAAGGAAGGAAGGAAGATGTGGTTGGTTTTTTATTTCTCTGTCTCTGGCCGCCCGGTGCTCTTAGAGACAAGTTAACATCTAGATGGCTGGTTGACTCACTGACAAGAGTGCACTGCAGACACACAGGTGGTGGTTTTTACTATCTGAGAGAACAGTAACAGATTTCAGAGAGGCATTGGTACGTGCAGACCAATACGGACATACAGACACACACACAGAAACGCAACCAACCAACCCACACACACACCAGCCCAAAACACGCATGCAGACAGAAACACACACACACACCCTTACCTCCTGGTATCATCCTCCTCTTGTGTCCTCTGGGTCCTAACCCAGTTCTCCAGCTGCCTCATGGAGTTGGTTCTGGTCAGACTCTTCTCTGGCTCCTGGGCCTGCTGGTTCTGGGTCTGGTTCGGAGGCGGGTCCTGGGCCTTTCCTGCTCCTCTCCCCAGGGTGCCTACCACCTCCCCTGGGCTGTGGTCCCCAGCCCGCTCCCCAGAGCCGTTGACCTGTGGTGGGGCCATGTGCTGGGAGACCTGTACCTGGCGGGAGGCTGTAACTGCTGCTGCGATGGCTGCTGCCTGGGCTGGTTGGAGTTTGATGCTGTTGATTTTAGTCAGAGGCCTCTCAGTACTGCCATCCCTCTGGAATCCATACTTGTTCCCTTCACGGAGGGTTCCATACTTATCCACTTCCCTAAGGGTACCATACTTATCGAGCGTCCCATACTTATCTCCATCCCTCAGGGTACCACACTTACTTCCTTCCCGTAGGGTTTTATACTTCTGCCTTTCATCAAGGGTCCCATAACGATCTGACCGATCTTTCTCAGTCATAGACGTTTGTCTCTCTACCCCTTTCTGGAGGTTGTATTTCTGTCCATCTTTTTGGAGGGTGTATCGCTCTCCTTTTTGCAGTGCATATCTCTCTCCATCTTTCTGTACCAAGTACTTCTCCCCGTCTTTCTGAGGTGCGTACTTCTCCATCTGAACATCTTTCTGCACAGCACATCGTTCGCCTCCGTCTTTCTGCAAGGAATACCGCTCCCCATCTTTTTGCAGGGCGTACCGCTCGCCGTCTTTCTGCAACAGGTACCTCTCTCCGTCTCTCTGTAGCGTGTAGCTCACCCCGTCTTTCTGAAGGGAGTATCTCTCGCCGTCTCTCTGCAGCGTGTAGCGTTCCCTCTCTCTCTGGAGGGTGTTGTGCTTCCTGTCCCCGTCCGTGTGGTCCATGCTGCGGGTGAGGGAGGGCTGGTGCGGCTCACGGTTCCTCTCGTTGTTCTGGATCTCTGGCCTGGTCAGGACCCGGTTGTGGTTCAGGATGTTGTTCACCTCCTGGGGACAGCAGCGGTCCACCTTCAACTTATCCAGTCTGGGAGAGAGAGAAGTGAGGGAGAGAGAGTGATGGATGAGAAAAAAGGAGGGAGAGAACAAGAGGGGGATTGGAAACGGTAAGAGAAAGAAAAAAGACAGATGACTGATGAAAAGATGACAATAAATACACACCAATAAGCCATTACTAGCCAGGTTCACAGAAAAACACATTTCCACATTCCAACTATGGACTCTTGTTGTGTGGGTGTCAGGCGCCGGGCTCTACTGCCACCTCTCCTCCAACCTGCCTGACTATATGACTGCCAAGGGGGACCACAGAGGAAAAGAGGAAGAGAAGTGAGAGGTGTTGAAAACTTCACTGTCCGCCCACAGCACTCCGAGGGCACAGTGAGACGTGGCTACTTTGACTGAGCAGCCATCCACTGCTGCAACCTTTCAGTCTGTTACAGAAAGGCCATTAACAGGTCTGGTACCCCAGAGGGAAATGGCTCAATTCTAGGCTAGCCACAGTCTTTTACCGCCTACTGCACTCAGGGACAAGTCACAGTGACAGCCACTTGGGACTGCTAATCTAATGGTACTTTATGTATTTCTACCTGGGGTTTTTCCAAGTATTTCTCAGTGAGGTAAAGGTACCGTAACGGCAGTATGTCCAATTTCTATTGCCAGACTTTGGCTGTGGTGTTTACAGTACACAGTAGTTCTATGTAATTAAAGCATGCTGTGGCCTGAGTGTGGGTTTGTGCCCCACGCCATCCTTTTAAGATGAGAGCAGTGCTGAAGTGCAGTATGCAGACATACAAACAAACCTCCGCACACGGCCTGCATCACGCCACAATGACGAAGCTAGGACTGCCAGCGCGCTGTACTTACAGGACTGTGGAGAGTAGGTGTTACTATCCATCTGAGTCTCTCCAGTGTATAAAGCACTGTATGCCCATGTCGAAAAGCCTTCACGAACAGCTCATGGCTAAAACACTGCAATTACCAACGGCGTGTGAAGTGCAGTTGCCTCTGACGTGAAAGTTTAACTGGAGGCAGTGAGGATGGATACCAGTGCTGTGCTGTATAGCCCTAAAGCTATAGCTTCTCATTACAAGCTATGCATCTTCAACACAACATCAGGTAATTGTCTTCTATACTGATGCGATTTCTCACTTCTGCAAGAAATACCGCAGGCTCTCACGGCCGTCCGTTTGCTGACAAAAAAGATTGCACGGTTCAGCTGGTCGCTTTCATTGCCATAGGTCAGGCAATCGAGGCTGGCTGGCTGCTGGGCAGTTCAATCTGGGTTTACCCACCTTCTGATTGGCTCTGTGTGGACCAGGGCTGCGTCCGTCATCACTTTCATCCAGGACTCCATGTCTTTGGCCGTGTCTGTGCAGAAGTAGTAGGTCCTCATGTTGGAGTGGGTCGCCTAGCAGGGAGAGAGAGAGAGAGAGAGAGAGAGAGAGCGGGCGGGAGTGAGGGAGAGTTCCTAAGACAGAGGAGTGTGAGGTAGGTAAGTGGGTGACCTTGGCAAGACTGCAGGAAGTGTTACATCACCTTCTTTGGAAGAGGTGTGTGCGTGCATGTGTTCGTCAGTCTGTCTGTGCACACACGCCTGTGTGTTGGAGCGTGAATGTGCGTGTGCATCCCTACCGCTCCAAGGCTGTGTAGCTAACTTTAATTACCTGCTAAGCAGGCTTAGGACCATAAATATGAGCGACAGGGAGACACTCCAAGCTGAGTGCTACTCTTGTTTCCTGCTGCAGAGGCAGAGACTGGCACTAAGTCAGTGTCCCAATTGGCACCCCATTCCCTTTTTCGTGCACTACTTTAGACCAGGGGTAGTGTACTTTATCGGGAATAGGGTGCCTTTGTGACACACCCTAACACACAGCAGAGGCGAGGACAGATAGTAGGGGATGTGGGGGAGTAGAGAATGGATGGGCTTGTTACTGTGTTATAGACGGTGTCAATGTGTAGGAGTGAATCAGTGTTTATAGTGGTGACATGTGTGAAACGGTATGTGAGGCTAACATGCTCAAAAAGGTGGATATAGCAGTGTCTGTCTTTCGGTGTATACTTTTCTTTATCTTCTCTCTCTGCCCATCTTGCTCCTATCACCCTCTTGCATATTGAGACTAGAAAATCTATTGAGTTTATCATGGATCTATGCACAAAAAAACTCTCCGTATACAAACGCATTTTCAGAGATTCTCTGAAAGGAAAGACCAAAAGCAAAGAGAAGCCTGTGTGTTACAGTGTGTTTACACTTTGTGCGGTAAAACATCGGACGCCATTCACTTTCAATGGAAGGAAAGAGAGAGGAGTGGAGTGGGCGAGGGACCGTTGAGCGATGTGAGCGTGGGCGAGGGAGCTGAACAGGGCGGGACTAAAGCTGAACTCTATTCAAATCCTCCATGATAGCGTGACGCAAGTGACCAATTGAAGCTCCCCATAGCTTCCTACCCCTACTGGATTGTCTGTCAATGGCTGTTGAAACATAGCACTACAATAACTCACGACAAAAGCATCAACTCTGCTGTGGTATACAGCGGGAAGTCGTGCTTCCGCGTAGCCTACGATCACAAAATCAAGTGAGTTTCTATACAGACAGCCACACATTATACAATCCAGACCGACGGTCAAGGGAGTTACAGATTATAGATGTGCCTTCAGTAACAGGATTATGGGAAACAAGTACCCCCTTAACCATTTCTCAGAGCGATGCAACCACCTCGGATGTCCACGCGTGGAAGCACGGCATCCTTTGTGTGTGTGTGTGTGTACAGTACTGACCTTGAAGGCGTATTTCCTGCTGATGTGGTCGTCGACAGACAGCATGGAGATGTGGAAGCTGGGCAGCAGGATACTACCCAGGATGCCCTCCTCCTTCTCATCTGCGGGACAGAGGGCGAGAAGAATCGTCATATATGGTTTAGAATGTCGACACAGGCTTTGGAATAGTGCATTGTGGTCCATCTGGTGAAGGAAAGTCGGGAGAGATCAGAGGAGGGGAACTATCAGCATTCTAATAGGACAGTGGACACTGGATGTACCGGAAACAGAATGCGTCAGAACTTTGTAGGCACCTTTATCTTTGGTCAGGGTGTGATGGCTAGGTAAGCAGCTAACAGGACACAAGGATGTATCGGACAAAAAAAATGTGTCAGAACCTTTGTGTAGGAACCTTTATCTTCGGTCTGGGTGTGTTAACCGTCTCAGATAGGCCCATTTAAGCTGGAGTTTATCAGAGCATGGCAGGGAGGGTTGAGCATGGCAGGATATTCACTTTCTTTCTTCACTAAGAACCCCCAAATCCCGGGCTTCCAGCATGTTACACAGTAGGGTACCCAAACCAGATAGAACAACAAAACCATTTCTCCTCGGGCCGCTTTGCCAAACATCTATAATTTCGCAGTCAAATTTAATCCTAACAGCGCAACTTGGTAAACAAACACACTAACTTGAGTGTGATAGCATACAACAGTGATGCTACCGCATCAAAGACAGACAAGTAAACAATGATGGAATCAATCCGTCCGCTGCTCAGAGCGTTCCGTACAGCTGGGTTGTATAATGCCTACACGGTGTTGTAACACACCATCTGTAGAGTGCAGCATGACTGCAGCAAAACCAACAGAGCCCAAACTCAGCTTCAGGGTTTACTTTAAAACAGGCAAGTACAGCAGAATTCCCTGCAGCTCTCCATCCCCGTGTCTGCCCTGCTGCATTATTAACTGAGAGGCGAGGGGGAGAGGAGAGGGAGAGAAATCAAGAAGATGAAATGAAAACACAGCACCTCCTCCTTGTGAAAGCGGCACCTCTACCCATATGTAAATACTGTATTAGCTCAATGACCTACCTCGTACCCCTGCACATGGACACTGTACCGGTACTCCTTTATAGCCTTGTTACATTTGTATTGTGTTACTATTTCCTTTTTTTATTGAGCAAATGTTTTTTAACTGCACTGTTTGGAATGGGCTCGTCAGCAAGCATTGCACTGTTAAAGTCTACTATACCTGTTGTGTTCAGCAGATGTGAACAACATTTGATTTCAAATGGGGTTTTCACTAGATTCTACAAAGAAGCATGGCGACCTTAACCTTTAAGCTATGTGATGGTATGATTAGATTTGATCATTCTGTTGCGACAGAGATCCTGACCAGAGCAGAACCATCAGTCAGAGATGGTCATTCATATTCCCCCAACAACCCCTCATTCTTGCCTTCAGATAGACACAATTCCTAGTCAAAACCTCACCTCTGAAAACTCATCGACAGACAGCACTTAAGTTCAAATGAAGTGAGTGAAGACGATAAGAGCGCGAGAGAGCGCTAGATGTTGTTATCAGAAAGCATAGCACGTCAACACTCTTTTAAGAACACTTCTCTCATCTCTTGGTTTACCAATAAACAGGAAATTCCCCTCTGGGCATGTCAGGAAAGAGCTGGCTGATTGCACTCCGGGACCGTTTAATTGAACAATTTATGGAAATTAAACTCTCTGAAACCTGGGGTATGTCTACGTCCGGAGCAAATACGTTTGCGTTTTACTGCTAGCTATGATGCCAGCTATGATATCTTATACTCAAACTTTAACCGTGTGTTGCGCTTTGAGTGTGTGTGTGTGTGTGTGTCTCACCTCTATAGTAAAACAGGCACATGTCAGACAGCACAAACCACCTCTTCTTCCATAGCTTCATCCCCGTGCTGTCCTACAGGGGAACCGAAGACAGGAGACAGTAGTCAGATACTGAGACAGAGCAAAACATTTGGTAGAGGCTGTTCCTTGCCCTCGGATAAGCTAGGTGAGCCTTTCGACAATAACTGGCATATTGCTTCCATCTATTCAAGCATTTGCTATCAGATCTAGTGTATAGAGCAGTGTTCCTCAATCCAGGTCATGAATACCTATAGGCTGCCCTTGCTTTTCATCTAGACCTAGCTTGATTTGTTCAATTGAATGCATAAGTAGAGCTAGGCTAGAGCCAAATCCTGCACATCCGAGTGGCCAACACCAAGACTGTCACGGAGTTCAGGAAGCAACGTACTCACTACCTCTGATCCCAGACGGTTTCATTAACCACAGCCATCTCCTCCCACTGAAGCAAATTGGCCCTTTTTATCTCTTAACTCCCAGACAAGGTTCCCCTTTCTGTTTTTATAGCTGTGTGTCTGTGCACGCCTTAGTTGGCTTTCGTCTCTAGATAATAAGCGCCAGTCTTTTCTCTGTAAAAATAACGGCTTCTCTTCTAATGTTGCCTTTATTTTTTATTCATAACATAAATAATCTAAGACGGTTTTGTTGTTTTTCTTGTCTTCATACGCAGCTTTCTTTTGATGCACGAGGAGGAGTACAAAGGCATAAAAGAAAAGCCCGTCATCAATAAAATATTTCCCCTTTAAGAGAAGACTTTGGTTGTCAGGTTTGAGAAGGAGAAAAGGCACGTCTTGCGAGAGAGAACCAACGCAGCTTTGAAAGGGGAATTCAGCATGGTAGAGAGGGAAGAGCAAAAGAGAACGTTTATTGACAACAGCTCAACTCTAGTTGGAAACTGAGTGATGCTAATGTTGATTGTTCTTAATGAGTGAGTGAGTGTGTGTGTTGTGTGTGCCAGGGAGTTGAGACACAGTGACCCACAGCCAGAGCTTGGTGAGGGAGAGGAAATGCTCAAGTTGCATTGTACAGGTAGAAAGATAATGAGCAAAATAGCTCAGCCACCACAAAGTTGGTTGAGCCAGTCTGTAAAGTGACCTGATTAATTGAGGCAGAGAGAGAAAGAGAAAAAGTTACATCCAATCAAGGATGGTTGTCACTTTGCTTGAGGGACCAGGCCAACGTATCAGTACTAACTAAAACAAAAGGACTCAGGCTATTTAAATGAGAATGACAAAATGATGCATCAACATTTAGATTGAATAGAATTGCCAGATAACAAGAGACGAGGTCAAACTCTCCCACAAACCAATCTGATTTAAATTCACTGTTTGGGAATACAGATTCAAAGTGAATGTGTCTCGTTCTGAATGTGAATGAGGATGTCCCTGTTAGATAGATAACTGAAAATCCCAACAGACGTGCATGTGTGATGTTACACAGCTGACCGCTGCTGCTGAAGAGATCGGCATGTGTCCATTATTGCAGCTGTAATTAAACCTATTTTAGATTGTCAAGTTCCCTTTGAGTGTCCGTCCGTCCGTCTCTGTGAACACTACCATTAAAACGTTTGGGGTCACTTAGAAATGTCCTTGTTCTCCATGAAAACATACATGAAATGAGTTGCAAAATTAATAGAACATTTTAATTGAAATAATAGTGTCCTTCAAAGAATCCTCAATGTTCAGCAATTACAGACCTTGCAGACCTTTGGCATTTTAGTTGTCAATTTGTTGAGGTAATCTGAAGAGATTTCACCCCATGCTTCCTGAAGCACCTCCCACAAGTTGGATTGGCTTGATGGGCACATCTTACGTACCAAATCAAATCAAATCAAATTTTATTTGTCACATACACATGGTTAGCAGATGTTAATGCGAGTGTAGCGAAATGCTTGTGCTTCTAGTTCCGACAATGCAGTAATAACGAGCAAGTAATCTAACTAACAATTCAAAAAAAAAAAAAAAAACTACTGTCATACACAGTGTAAGGGGATAAAGAATATGTACATAAGGATATATGAATGAGTGATGGTACAGAGCAGCATAGGCAAGATACAGTAGATGATATCGAGTACAGTATATACATATGAGATAAGTATGTAAACCAAGTGGCATAGTTAAAGTGGCTAGTGATACATGTATTACATAAGGATGCAGTCGATGATATAGAGTACAGTATCAACGTATGCATATGAGATGAACAATGTAGGGTAAGTAACATTATATAAGGTAGCATTGTTTAAAGTGGCTAGTGATATATTTACATCATTTCCCATGATTAAAGTGGCTGGAGTAGAGTCAGTGTCATTGACAGTGTGTTGGCAGTAGCCACTCAATGTTAGTGGTGGCTGTTTAACAGTCTGATGGCCTTGAGATAGAAGCTGTTTTTCAGTCTGGGTACTAGACTTCCTGACGGGCCGCCCCCAGGTGGTGAGGGTAGGCAACAACATCTCCTCCCCGCTGATCCTCAACACTGGGGCCCCACAAGGGTGCGTTCTGAGCCCTCTCCTGTACTCCCTGTTCACCCACGACTGCGTGGCCATGCACGCCTCCAACTCAATCATCAAGTTTGCGGACGACACAACAGTGGTAGGCTTGATTACCAACAACGACGAGACGGCCTACAGGGAGGAGGTGAGGGCCCTCGGAGTGTGGTGTCAGGAAAATAACCTCACACTCAACGTCAACAAAACTAAGGAGATGATTGTGGACTTCAGGAAACAGCAGAGGGAACACCCCCATCCACATCGATGGAACAGTAGTGGAGAGGGTAGCAAGTTTTAAGTTCCTCGGCATACACATCACAGACAAACTGAATTGGTCCACTCACACAGACAGCATCGTGAGGAAGGCGCAGCAGCGCCTCTTCAACCTCAGGAGGCTGAAGAAATTCGGCTTGTCACCAAAAGCACTCACAAACTTCTACAGATGCACAATCGAGAGCATCCTGGCGGGCTGTATCACCGCCTGGTATGGCAACTGCACCGCCCTCAACCGTAAGGCTCTCCAGAGGGTAGTGAGGTCTGCACAACGCATCACCGGGGCAAACTACCTGCCCTCCAGGACACCTACACCACCCGATGCTACAGGAAGGCAATAAAGATCATCAAGGACATCAACCACCCGAGCCACTGCCTGTTCACCCCGCTGCCATCCAGAAGGCGAGGTCAGTACAGGTGCTCAATAGGGTTGAGATCTGGTGACTGCTGGCCACTCCATTGTAGACAGAATACCAGCTGACTGCTTCTTCTCTAAATAGTTCTTGCATAGTTTGGAGCTGTGCTCTGGGTCATTGTCCTGTTGTAGGAGGAAATTGGCTCCACTTAAGCGCCGTCCACAGGGTATGGCATGGCGTTGCAAAATGGAGTGATAGCCTTCCTTCAAGATCCCTTTTACCCTGTACAAATCTCCCACTTTACCACCACCAAAGCACTCCCAGACGATCACATTGCCTCCACCATGCTTGACAGATGGCGTCATCACTCCTCCAGCATCTGAGTCTCACAAATGTTCTTCTTTGTGATTCTCACACAAACTTAGATTTGTCTGTCCATAACACTTTTTCCCAATCTTCCTCTGTCCAGTGTCTGTGTTCTTTTGCCCATCTTAATATTTTATTTTTATTGGCCAGTCAGAGATATGGCTTTTACTTTGCAAATCTGCCTACAAGGCCAGCATCCCGGAGTCGCCTCTTCACTGTAAACTGTCGAGACTGGTGTTTTGCGGGTACCATTTAATGAAGCTGCCAGTTGAGGACTTGTGAGGTGTCTGTTTATCAAACTAGACACTAATGTACTTGTCCTCTTGCTCAGTTGTGCACCGGGGCCTCCCACTCCTCTTTCTATTCTGTTCGAGCCAGTTTGTGCTGTACTGTGAAGGAAGTAGTACACAGCGTTGAACGAGATCTTCAGTTTCTTGGCAATTTCTCGCATGGAATAGCCTTCATTTCTCAGAACAAGCATAGCCTGACGAGTTTCAGAAGTAAGTGCTTTGTTTATGGCCATTTTGAGCTTGTAATTGAACCCACAAACGCTGATTCTCCTCTCTATTCAACTAGTCTAAAAGAAGGCCAGTTTTATTGCTTCTTTAATTAGAGCAACAGATTTCAGCAGTGCTAACATAATTGCAAAAGGGTTTTCTAATGATCAATTACTTTTAAAATCATAAACTTAGATTAGCTAACACTATGTGCCATTGGAACACAGGAGTGATGGATGCTGATAATGGGCCTCTGTAAGCTGATGTAGGCATTCAAATTTAAAAACAAAATCTGCCGTTCCCAGCTACAATAGTCATTTACAACATTAACAATGTCTACACTGTATTTCTGATCAATTTGATGTCATTTTAATGGACAAAAAAACCGTGCTTTTCTTTCAAAAACAAGGACATTTCTAAGTGAACCCAAACTTTTGAACAGCAGTGTGTATGTATGTAGCTACAGTGCCTTCGGAAAGTATTCAGACATTTTCCACATTTTGTTACGTTACAGCCTTATTCTAAAACTGATTAAATACAAATCCTCTGCAATCTACACACAATACTCCATAACGACAAATTGAAAACAGAAATACCTTATTTCAATACGTATTCAGACCCTTTGCCATGACTCGAAATTGAGCTCAGGTGCATCCTGTTTCCATTTATCATCGAGAGATGTTTCTACAGCTTGATTGGAATCTACCCGTTGTAAATTAAATTGATTGGACATGATTTGGAAAGGCACACACACCTTTCTATATAAGGTCCCACAGTTGACAGTGCATGTCCAAGCAAAAACCAAGCCATGAGGTCGAAGGAATTGTCCGTAGAGCTCCGAGACAGGATTGTGTCGAGCAACAGATCTGGGGAAGGGTACCAAAACATATCTGCAGCATTGAAGGTCCCCAAGAATACAGTGCCCTCCATCATTCTTAAATGGAAGAAGTTTGGAACCACCAAGACTCTTCCTAGAGCTTGCTGCCCGGTCAAACTGAGCAATCGGGGGAGAAGGGCCATGGTCAGGGAGGTGACCAAGAACCTGATGGTCATTCTGACAGAGCTCTAGAGTTCCTCTGTGGAGATGGGAGAACATTCCAGAAGGACAACCATCTCTGTAGCACTTTACCAATCAAGCCTTTATGGTAGAGTGGCTAGACAGAAGCCACTCCTCAGTAAAAGGCACATGACAGATTTTGCCTAAAGGCATCTAAAGACTCTCAGATCACGAGAAAAAAGATTCTCTGGTCTGATGAAACCAAGAATGAACTCTATGTCCTGAATACCAAGCGTTACATATGGAGGAAACCTGGCACCAAACTGGCATCATCCCTACGGTGCAGCAACGTTCCACATCCAACCTGACAGAGCTTGAGAGGATTTGCAGAGAATGGGAGAAACTCCCTAAATACAGGTGTGCCAAGCTTGTAGCGTCATCCCCAAGAAGACTCTATGCTGTAATCACCACCATAGGTGATTCAACAAAGTACTAAGTAAATGTGATATTTCTGCTTTTTTTTCTTTGTCATTATGGTGTATTGTGTGTAGATTTATGAGGGAAAAGAACAATTTAATGAATTTTAGAATTGATTTTACACGTGTGTGTGTGTGTGCAGGTGGCTATCCAAACAAAGCCCTGTCACACAGACTCTCTCATCAACCCACTGAGGAAGACTGTGTCGGCTGCACACTTCCACCAACACCCACTCATCATTATACATACTGCAATCAGCCATTTGATTTGCACAGGTTCTGCAATTCTCTAGACTATTTTGAGAGTAAATTGCAATTAAGTAATTTAGTCAAGTTCTTCTATACTGGGAACTACAAACGATGTACAAACTTTCCAATACCTGTTTGTAAAGCCAGTTGCTCTTGACCGCCGGGGCATTGGGGTTCCTCTTAATAGAGTTGGACCTCTTGCCAAAGTTGTGGACCTTTTTGTAAGACCTCGAAGGCTGAAAATGTAAATGGAGAAACTGTCAGTATACTGTATGTAAAAACATGTATATACAGAGCCGTGAAAAAGTATTTTCCACCCTTCTGATTTTATTTTATTTTTGATATTTTTGATACTGAATGTTATCAGATCTTCAAGCAAAACCTAATATTAGATAAAGGGAAGCATTGTTTACAACAACAAAAGTATACTTATTTTATTTAATGAACAAAGTGCAACACCCAATTCCCCTGTATAAAAAAGTAATTGCCCCCTTATACTCAATAACTGGTTGTGCCACCTCAGCTGCAATGACTGCAAGCAAATGCTTCCTGTAATTGTTGATCAGTCTCTCACATCGCTGTGGAGGAATTTTTGTAGAACTTCTTTAACTCAGCAACACTTGTGGGGTTTCAAGCATGAACTGCTTGTTTCAAGTCCTGCCACAACATTCAATTGGGATTAGGTCATGACTAGGCCATTCCAAAACTTCTAATTTGTTTGTTTTTAGCCATTTTCATGTGGGCTTGATTGTGTGTTTTGGATCATTGTCTTGTTGCATGACCCAGCTGCCCTTCAGCTTCAGTTCACAGCATCCCCAAACCATCACACTACCACCGCCATGGTTCTTACTGTGGGAATACAGTGTTTGGTTTTCGCCAGGCATAATGGGACATCTGTCCATAAAACATTCTTCCAAGAGTCTTCCAGGTGCTTTGTGGCAAACTTGAATCAACTTTTTGGATAAGATGGGTCCTGTTATGACTGGCGAAAACCAAACAATGCATTCCACAGTAAGAACCTCATACCAATGGTCAAGCATGGTGGTGGTAGTGTGATGGTTTGGGGATGTTTTGCTGCCTCAGGACATGGACAACTTGCCTTAATAGAAGGAACCATGAATTCTGCTCTGTATCAGAGAATTCTACAGGAGAAAGTCAGGCCATCTGTCTGTGAGCTGAACCTGAAGCACAGCTGGGTCATACAGCAAGACAATGATCCAAAACACACAATCAAGTCTACATGAAAATGGTTAAAAAGCAACAAATTTGAAGTGTTGTAATGGCCTAGTCAAAACCCAGATCTAATCCCAATTGCAATGTTGTGGCAGGACTTGAAAACCCACAAATGTCACGGAGTTAAAGCAGTTCTGCATGCAAGAGTGGGCTAAAATTCACCCACAGCGAAGAGAGAGACTGATCAAAAACTTCAAAAATCATTTGGTTCGCAGTCATTGCATCTAAAGATGGCACAACCAGTTATTGAGTGTAAGGGGGCAATTACTTTTTAACTCAGGGGAATCGGTGTTGCATAAGTTTGTTAATTAAATAAATCAAATTAGTATACAATTTTTTGTTGTTTGTAAACTCCGGTGCCCTTTGTCTAATATTAGGTTTTAGTTGAAGATCTGATAACATTCAGTATATAAAAGAAATGAAAAAAACAGAAAATCAGAAAGGTGGGCAAATACTTGTTCATGGCACTGTATATATACACTGAACAAAAATATAAACGTGTTAGCTGGGGCAAAAGTGTGACACCAATCAGGCCCTCGAGGACTGGAGTTGCCCACCCCTGTTTTAGAGTATTCGGCAGTACGTCCAACCGGCCTCACAACTGCAGACCACGTGTAACCACGCCAGCCCAGGACCTCCATATCCAGCTTCTTCACCTGTGGGATTGTCTGAGACCAGCCACCCAGACAACTGATGAACCTGAAGTATTTCTGTAATAAAGCCCTTTTTTAGGGAAAAACTCACTCCGATTGGCTGGGCCTATGCCCTCCCAGACCCACCCATGGCTGCGCCCCTGCCCAGTCTTGTGAAATCCATAGATTAGGGCCTAATGAATTTATTTCAATTGACTTATTTCCTTCTAGGAACTGTAACTCAGTAAAATAGTTTAAATGATTGCGTTTCCATTTTTGTTCAGTATATATACACACACACAAACATATTTCTGAAGATGCAAAATTAGAGGAGGAGAGTTACAAATTCATTCAAATTATCATCCTCCGTTAGTAAATATAGGTGAAGACCGTTAACCTGCATTTGGCTCTTTGGTGTTAATAAACAAACAAAGTTAAAAAGCAACAGAAGGAAAAGGTACAGTATTCACCTCATTAAACTAGCCCATTCTACAAGACCATCTTTACTGAGAGAGGGAGAGCGAGAGACCGATACAGAGAGAGAGAGAACGAGAGAGCAAGAGAGACTAATTTACAGCATTGCAGAACCTTCTTGAGCATAGTGGTACAATAGCTCGACCCACAATAGAGTTCCACAGTATTTAATAATACCCATAAAACTTAGCAGTCAAACAGGGAAATAGTTTCAATCCAGATCATCACGGTATTTGTAGGTCTTTATGATAGCCGCATTAGCAGCCAATTAGCATTACATTTTGTTTTTGGGGGTGGGGGGGGTTAATCCAGGCGAATATATTGCTTAAAGTCACCTTGTCCGAGAGAGATTTACATGGTTATCAAAATGTCACACCAGGGTAAGCCTATAGGAAATACAGCCCTTATTTTAAGTGTTACTAAAATCCCCTATGGGAAAAATGAATGGTGGAAAAATAACTGGAACCATTTCCTTGTTTGACCGCTAGATTTTATTAAGGGTATTATGACACCTCCACTGTAGGGCTCTATGGTAACTCATCAATAATTATGGCTCATTAATAAATACATGCCACCAAGCCACACTTTTAGTCAGTGTAAGCCAAAGTAAAACATAATTAATTCATGAAAGCATGCTTTTCATATGAATAAAGCGTGCATATTTATACACTAGTCTATTAAGCATTTATAAACTGACACGCTGTACAATAAAATCACTTGGTGACCATTCTAGAATTGAACTATCTGTGACAGGCCTGGGACAATCCAGCACATATTATCTCATGTAGAGTCCCTGTTTTGATACTCTCGGTAGACTAATACAGCTCTCGCAACATTGACTTAATGGAGAAAATGGGAGAGATCACTGACCCCACAAGACTCCCCTTAACATCCCAGAACTGGGACCTCTATCTCCCCTCTCACAGGACCCTATTAGCCAAGTCACTCTTGACACAGTACATTAATCCCACCCTGTCCTTGTACATGCATCATAGTTGCATGACATCCGTTACAGTGGCGTCTATGTGCTCTTTAGGAACCACCAACAAATCCTCTCAGATATAGGGAGTGGGTCTAGCGGTCTGTTAGGGGTTGGGTGTACAGGCCGACGTAGAGCACTCACCCGTGTGGCGGGGCTGCTGCCAGGGTAGGTGCTGTAGTCTGACCCTCCTGTGAAGTTAGATGCCTCGCTCATGGTGCTCACCGGGCGCTCCTTCTTCACTCTGTCACTCTCCTCTGATGGAGCCTGCTCTGGAGCCTTTGGCCTGGGGGGGAGAGAGAGAAAGAGAGAAGGAGAAAGAGAGAAATGCAGTAGAAAATGAGAAAAGCGACATAAAGACTACACAAATGAGGCTCGGACTCAACTTCAACCTGTGGGATTAATGGGCGGGTTAAGAGGCGGTGCGGTGCAGCTGTGTGTGACACTGATTGCTCTGCGAATGAGCTGCCTGCCGGCCAGTCTGTCTAGCTCTATCGGTTCGCCAGTTTAAACTGCAACCACAATGAGAGCCCGTCTCTGTTAGAGCCAAACCCTGCCGTTAGAGAAAGAAGAGAGAGAGCAAGAGAGATGCAAAAAAATAAAAAATAGAGAGGCAGGCCCCATAAATCAAACCAGTTACTCACTGTGTCACCTCTGATATATTCCTCCAAGTCAGACCACTTTAAATCGCCTGCCAACCTTGCCTGACAAAACTAAATGGCCTACCAATCCAAATACAGCAAAGTTCAAGGTCCCCTAGGCTAAACTACCCAGCACCAAAGGCTTTAACGCTTATAACAATGGTAGCAAAAAAATAAGCTAAACTCGCCTATAAATCCTCCTATTTGCAGAGTGGCTACATCTAGAGTTGTATTCAGATCAGTATTGTCTCTTAGCAGTGGCCTATATTCTGTGGTTCCAAGGGGAGTGCTGACGTGACTGTGTGGGTAAATGACAGTATCTGGAGCGTGGAGGGGGGTAGAGAGAATATCTGTATCGGTCTGTCTGGGAGATAATAAAGCTGGGTTTTTAGGTCCCCACCTCACAGGAACAAACACCCTGTACATGAGTGTACACCTCTGATTTCAGCTCTGGTAACAGATATGGTATGAAGATCCACTTGTCCATCCTCTCCCCTCCTCTCCTGCCAGCTATCATCCCCTAAAGTATGACAAATATTATCCTACATTTCCGCTTACCCCATTTCCCTCCTCTACTGTAATCGTCACCTCTCCTCTCCAACCCGCCATATAAACAGGTCAGCCTGTTTGTCCGTCACAGAGCCTGTGATGTGATTGGATCATGTGTATGACGCTTGCATGCAGGGACGTTGCAGGACTCGTCAGACAGGGCAGGAGGTTATAACAGGATTGTTATGACAGGTATGTCAATGTGACTTAGACATGTGAAGGAAGGGGCAAGGTTACTTCACAGACACACATCGGTTCAGCTTGGTGTGCAAAAACACAAAGGCCAGGCCTCAAATATGATAGCAATGACTGCTGTTCACTTACACACAATGACACAGACATTCTTAACAATACACCGAGTGTACAAAACATTAGGAACACCTTCCTAACACTGCACCCCCTTTCACATTGCCCATTCACGCTCTGAATGGTATACATACACTACACATGTCTAAACTGTCTCAAGGCTTAAAAATCCTTCTTTAACCCGTCTCCTCCCCTGGTCAGTCTATGGTCATGGAAAGAGCAGGCGTTCCTAGCAGGCGTTCCTAATGTTTTGTACACTCAGTGTATATATAGATAGATAGATATATAGACGTTATTATCTTCAAAGTGGATAATTGTCTTCACAGCCCATTTCACTGGATCAACCTCCTTTGTGGCTTTACGTTCCCTAAATGCTTGTCAAATTATGTTGCTGTGGGCTGGTGAACCGCGCGTGACCGTCCAAGCCACACAAATGATCACGAGTTAATTCAAGCATTTGAGAGAGATTGAGGGAATGAGGGATATTAACAGATATTAAATGACACTCCTCTCAGCTGAGGCTGAAAAGTCTCCAACTCCAACGCTTGTCTCCAATCAAGGCTTCCCAGCATTAAATTGTGTGTGTGTGCATTTCAGGCATTTCCAGGTGCGTCAGAGGCAGGTCCAGTGACTAGGTCTGTGAATTGCGGGGCAATGGATGACATCAGTTCCGATGACATCATCAATAGAACTGAAGAGTGACTCATGCAAATCGTGCTTAGACACGATTCTTTCTATAGGCCATTCACTCTCTTTGTCACTTTTCTCTCTCTCTTTTGTCCCTTTCTATAGATCTCTTTGTTCCTCTCTCGCGCAAATAATGCTTATTTTTCACCCTCTATCTCACCCAGGTCTTTATCTCTCTCCCGTCATCTGTATGGCTCCACCTCCCCCTCCCACACCCTCTCTGTTGCCGCTGCTGGCAGAAATCCCTAGCAGTAAACTGGTGTATGACCTCTCTGAGAAGTGCTGTCGACCCACACAGCCAGGCTCCTAGATCCTCCCAGATCACACAGCCTCTTCCTCATGATCAATGGCCCCTGTGTGTGTTAGTATGTCAGCAGGGAGGATGAGAGAGGAAGAGGAAGATAAAGGTTACAGAACATGCCTTAGAAGTGAAGCACAGTAAGTATTTCTTAAAGCTGCATTGTAGTTGTGACGTGGTTGTGTTGTGAGATACTGGAGCAGTTTGTTACTGTCCGAAAGACCTGGGCTCAAAAAGCATTGGTTTCCTTTCTAATACTAGTTCCTGTCTGGAGAATCAAAATGGACAGAGGTAAATAGTAGACCCCATTGCGAGGAACAATTATATAATTTGATTCAGGCTTGGAGACCGAATGTATTTTACCCGTTGCGATCACACACATACACAAGCTATAGTAGTTTCATGATGGGAGCTAAGCTTCATTTTATCTATTAAATATACTTAGACAAATCGGATGGCACAAATAAATCGTGCATGTCTTAGCATTAGCAATGCAGAGCAGGATTTCAGGCAATCCAACACACGGCAGATGCTGCATACGGTTAGTGGTAGGACTGACTTAATGGGGGAGACAGAGGCAGGACTTCCAAAGAGACAGATGAAGAGGCTAGGTAGAGCAAAGCATCCATCCAGCCCATAGCTACGTATACTATATTACCTGTTTGATACAGGGTCTGTAATAGGGTCTGTAACCGGGTTGGCCGTAACAGGGTTGGCCGTAACAGGGTTGACCGTAACAGGGTTGACCGTAACAGGGTTGACCGTAACAGGGTTGACTGTACCAGGATCTGTAACGGGGTGGACAAGCTTTGCAGAAGTCACGCTAGAAAACAAAAAGGGAAGGAAACAAAATTAACTGAATTAAAAGAATAATATCAAACAATCTAACCTGAAAATACCAAACACATGATAAAGTAATTATATGTAATCATGACATTTACCAAATAAACATTCACATCAAACTTAAATTAAATTATAATTGTAGTCTTCAGGGATGTGCTTAGGCCACACATTCTGTAAATGCTTTTCACTGAATATCCATTGTGAAGAGAACATTAAAATTGCATTAAGTTATGCCATTTAGCAGAGACTTTTATCCAACGCAACTTAGTCATGCGTACACTGTGTTATGTACGGGTGGTCCCGGGAATCGAACCCACTATCCTGGTGTTGCAAGCAACGTGCTCTACCAACTGAACTACAGAGGACCACTGCCTGCTTCCGTTACATAAGCCCATTACCTACCGCTAATTGACTGTCTCCCTCTAGGCTACTGGCAGTTCTGTACTGTAATTAAGGGGATGGGTTTGTTGGGAGGACAGTCCCTTCTTGCTTACTTCCTACTCTCTACCACCAGTCTCTCTCTCTCTCTGTGCCATATGAAGGCTGCCCCCTGCATAGCCCCTTGCTTTAGGGCTTCTTCCCTTGCTTGCGCACAGCTGGACGCCGGGCAGCATTCAAATATACCATCATAATATGGTAATTTTGCAGATGCTTTTATCCAAAGCCACTTACAGTTAACACATACTGAACGTGGCTCATGAGGTTATCACATCTAGTATTCTGGAGATTTGCACATCAGAAAGCTGACTCCCATCTAGCACCAAATACAGTGGTCCTTACTCATCTCGTCTTGAAGCAAGACAGGGTTCATATCAACAGCTCTGATGGCAACACCATCATCAGTTTAATACCAACCCAAGCTGCCATCTTCCTTTAGCATGCAGCTTATGTGCTGTGATATCAATAGCAGTTTCCCTCCAGAGTAAAACTAGCTGATTGCTGTCCAGCCCCTTCCTCCCCTCAAACCTAACTGCAGTTTGGTCTAGCATTGAAATGTGGCAAGGTTAAACATTCTTTGTGAATGAATTCATATACTTCAGAGGGGGAAGATAGGGGAGAAGTAAGGGGGAGGCAAGAAAGGATGATGGACAGGAATGAAGCAAAGAGAAGACAGAAGAGAAGAGGGTAGAGAAGAGGGAAGAGCAAGAAAGTAGAGTGAAAAGAGGAATGTAGAACAGTGCCTTCAGAAAGTATTCATACCCCTTGACTTATTCCACAATTACAGCCTACATTTTAAAAAACAATAAATCTCACCCATCTACACACAATATTCCTTAATGATAATTTATTGAAAATGCAATACAGAAATAGCTAATTAACATAAGTATTCACCACTCAGGAACATTCATTGTCTTCTTGGTAAGCAACTCCAGTGTAGAGTTGGCCCCGTGTTTTAGGTTATTGTCTTGCTGAAAGGTGAATTCGTCCCAGTGGCTGGTGGAAAACATTTTGCCTGTGCTTAGCTCAATTCAGTTTCTTTTTTATTCTGAAAAACTCCCTAGTCCTTAACAAGCATACCCATAACATGATGCAGCCTCCACTATGCTTGGAAATATGGAGAGTGGTACTCAGTAATGTGTTGTATTGGATTTGTCCCAAACATAAGTTTGTATTCAGGAAAAAAAGTGAATTGCTTTGCCACATTTTTTAGCAGTATTACTCTATTGCCGTGTTGTAAACAAGATGCATGTTTTGGAATATTTTTATTCTGTACAGACTTCCTTCTTTCACTCTGTCAATTAGGTTAGTATTGTAAAGTAACTACAATGTTGTTGATCCATCCAGTTTTCTATCACAGCCATTAAAATCTGTTACTGTTTTAAAGTTACCATTGGCCTCATTGTGAAATTACTAAGCGGTTTCCTTCCTCTCTGGCAACTGAATTAGGAAGGAAGCTTGTATCATTGTAGTGAATGGGTGTATTGATACACCATTCAAGTATAATTAATAACTTCACCAGGCTCAAGTGGATATTCAAAGTCTGCTTTTTAAATCTACCAATAGAATCTACCAATAGGTGCCCTTCTTTGCGAGGCATTGGAAAACCTCCCTGGTCTTTGTGGTTGAATCTGCTCGACTGAGGGACCTTACATAAAATTGTATGTGTGGGGTACAGAGATGAGGTAGTCATACAAAATCATGTTACACACTATTATAGTGTATGCAACTTATGTGACTTGTTAAGCACATTTCTACTACTTAACTGATTTAGGCTTCCATTAAAACCAAGGAGTTGAATACATACTGACTCAAGACATTTCAGCGTTTCATTTGTAAACAGAATTTCACTTTGACATTATGGGTTATTGTGTGTAGACCACTGACAACAAATCTGAAATGTAATCCATTTTAAATTCAGGCTGTAACACAACAAAATGTAGAAAAGCCAAGGGGTGTGAATAGTTTCTGAAGACACTGTACATGTTGCTTTAATTGATGATGAGAGCAAGGCCTCTCCTTTAGGCCCAGGGTCATTGCAGAGGTGGAGGACATTTGAAATCTAATTCTGAGTGCTGAATAAGTTATGTTGAGTTTATTTTTTTACAGGGACAGTGCACATTAATCAACGTTTCAGTAAAAGTGCCGGTTTTAGCCAGCCGGCTAATTTTCAACCGCAGTCCCTGGGCAGGTTATTAAAAACAATTACAATATAGACCATCATTGAGCAGTGAGCACACGCAGAGCAACATAGGACAAGCATGACATAGCATACAGACAGAGCAACATAGGACAAGCATGACATAGCATACAGACAGAGCAACATAGGACAAGCAAGACGTAGCATACAGACAGAGCAACATAGGACAAGCAAGACGTAGCATACAGACAGAGCAACATAGGACAAGCAAGACGTAGCATACAGACAGAGCAACATAGGACAAGCAAGACGTAGCATACAGACAGAGCAACATAGGACAAGCAAGACGTAGCATACAGACAGAGCAACATAGGACAAGCAAGACGTAGCATACAGAGAGAGCAACATAGGACAAGCAAGACGTAGCATACAGAGAGAGCAACATAGGACAAGCAAGACGTAGCATACAGACAGAGCAACATAGGACAAGCAAGACGTAGCATACAGACAGAGCAACATAGGACAAGCAAGACGTAGCATACAGACAGAGCAACATAGGACAAGCAAGACGTAGCATACAGACAAAGCAACATAGGACAAGCAAGACGTAGCATACAGACAGAGCAACATAGGACAAGCAAGACGTAGCATACAGACAGAGCAACATAGGACAAGCAAGACGTAGCATACAGAGAGAGCAACATAGGACAAGCAAGACGTAGCATACAGAGAGAGCAACATAGGACAAAAAGCAGCAGAAACAAAGAAGAAACAAGGCCATTAAAAGTGTATATGCAGAAATCGTTCCTCCATTTCCTGGTTGCTAAAACTAATAAGCTAGTATATTGTGTAATATATTTTCCATAAACAAAAATATTGTTGTTTCAGTGGTTTGAAGCTGGTGTACAAAACTGAAAGTAAAAGACGAAAACAAAACTTAAGAATGAGAAGCACAGAAATAGCGCACATAAAACAAATCTACTGCTTCTTAAACTTTCTTTCAAGTAGAACGATAGCTCTATAACTCACATTTCTATGTGAATTTGGTCAGGTCGCCCAAAAAGTGACATATTGCCACTTTAAGACGCTTTAAAGAGCGGAAGGCATCAACGTTGGGGAAAATATAGGAAACTTGAAAATATTACAATAAATATGAAAAATGGTGAAAGGGTACAAACTAACGAGCCAAGAAGTTAACTTTTGTATACTTTGTTTTGTCTGGATATTTAGGCCCACACACAACGCTAAGTGAAATTTCTGCACTATAAAGTGGAGCTCAGTGGTTTGTGCCTGAGGTCTAAAGAGATTAAAGCAGAGGTTTTTCACACTGCAACTAAATCATTACAGGGTCTGGCTGGACCAGGAGCACTGATCCTATTGAGAAAGAGAGAGAGCGGGAGAGAGAAGAAAGTTGGAGAGAGAGGGAGCGTGTGTGTGGGAGGGACAAAAGGGTGAGACGACGCACAGGGAGGAGAGTGAAAGAGGGAGAGAAGAAAGGTGGAGGTGTATGGGTGAGTCGGAGAGGCAGAAAGGGAATGTGGGCGACGTGGAAAGAGATGGAGAGAGAGGTAGATGGGGAGAGAGAGGATGTGTGGGTTGAAGAAGTGTCAGCCGGTTATCAATGAGGAGTGCTTCCTTCAGAACACCATTAATCCAAGTTACACCCGCTATTACGCCTGTAGGGAAGGTGGAGGAGTGTGAGGGAGAGGTGACATCAAGTAGATGACTTTTTATCCCCTATTTGCTTCGAAAACTTTCCTTTTCAGAGATGTATAAAGATGCTTATACTAGAGTTTTGTAAAAGGAGTTTTGACGTGTCAATCACCAGGGAGAACGGTGATAGTGTCGACCAGGATTCGGGGACAGCAGTTCAGTTCGAGGAACGTTCTGTGAACACACTTCTTTCAAAATGCAGTGATGGTCATAAAGCAGAGGATGTTATACTCTATTTTATCCCCTTCTATATACAGTATATTAGTTATTTTATCACCTTTTATTTAATCGCAGCATTAGTCTCTCATATCCACTGTTAATTTACTATTGTTTTTACCATTTTCATTTAAGTCCATCTTGATTTTACATTTGCATAGAAATGCTGTGTGTTATCGTTTCTCACCTTTCTAATATGTTATTGGTTAAGCACCTTGAAATGCATTTGCTGTGAGAAAAAAGTGCCACATAAATGAAGTTTGATTGATTGATAATACAGTCTTCAGACAGACAGAGAGAGAGAGAGACTGAGTGACAAGGCCAGCCAATTAACATTGCTTTGTTGTCCGCTCACGGATAGGCCGACGCTCGCTGGATAATCAGGATGTGAAGCTGCGTTTTTCCACTGGGAGGAACGAACACATCATTTGCTTTCTGTTGTTTCAAGTATTCTGCCGTGTCATTCTCACAACCTACAAGGAGTTGAATAGAAAGTGCGTCTTCATTATGAAAAACCAACACATTCCGGCAGTCAAGACTTAGTCAGCCCAAGAACCCTAATGAAGGTGGTGGTGTCGAGTTGGTGTTTGAGATGAAAGAAACATTTTACACAAGTTCAATTTCCTTGATATGACTGATGTAAGAGCCTCTTTCCATTTTCGTTCTCGTGATCGGAGGTGACCCTCTTTCACACAAACCTTTTTGTCTGTCACCAACACACATCAATCTGTTATATTTGACTTTCTCGCCTCACTTCCAATTAACAGTTAACACACTGAGGAGAATATTTGCATATTCTCCTCAGACACCTCAGTGCGGTGCTAATAAAAAGAGTAGACCTGGGTTGAAATAGTATTTGAAAAAAATGTAAAATACTTTAGATGGGCTTGATTGAGCTTGCCTGACGAAATGGAACCAATGGAATGCTCACAAAAGATCAAACCATTTTCACTTGGCACTCCAGTTAGGCTAAAGCAAACGCGAAAACATTAGAAAGATTCCAAATGGTATTTGAATCCAGGTGTGAGGAGGAGAATGTGATGGAGGGGATAATTGGGACGGGGTGCAGAGCAGAGTGGAGGGGGGGTTGTCACTCAACGGCACAGCCAGGAAGGTAGGAACAGACTACAAATCTCCATAACAACCTAATGTTCCATCCAGAAAAATAGGATTCAAACGTGGTCATGACTGCATCTGAGACAGACCATATAATTGCCTAATTTCCTTGTTTTTGAGGTAAAGTGAGGAAATGGCTGCCAAGCTTAAGGAATTTCTCCATCTATCTCTGTGTGTGTCTCTCTGTGTCTGTGTGTGTGTGTGTGTGTGTGTGTGTGTGTCTGTCTCTCTGTGTACGTCTGTCTCTGTGTGCACGAGTCACTATCTCTCTCCGTCACACTCCATTCTCCACTATCACTACGGTGGTGGTTGGTGTTCTTACAAAAACAATATTTAGTCAATATGAAAAGAAAAAAATAGATGAACAACATCTTGTTTCAGTATGACCAAATTGTATATCGTGCAGACTCTGGTTAGCTACCTAAGACTTAGCTGCCTGCAGGTCAGTTCATTCCTGAGAGACGCCATTCTCTGTCTGTTTGGAAGGCTAGAGTAAACAACTCTGGCTTCTCCACACACGCACGTACATGCCCGCACACACACAGCAAGCTACAAAAGGCAACCGGTATTGACTTTGCTGGTGGACAGCTTGCAGGGGGAGAAGAGAGAGCAGGGTGCGTTGGGTAACACTGTCGGTTCAGGTTGAGAATGTCTGGACAGCTCTGACAGGCCTTTGAGCCTGAACTCAGATCTTCACACACACACCTCTCTACTCCAACACTCCTCTTCACTGGCTTCTCCTCCCTCCATCCTCTCTCCACGTGGGTGTTTTGGAACGTGTTTTGTCTGAGAGCCCTTATCAGAACTCAGGAAAGATTGGCGAGGTAGCAACGCTGCCTTCCATTTCCAAATCCTCTCCAAGAGTTCTGCAGCTGTAGCCACGGCACAGTTGAACCAAACACACTCCCGTTTTCCTTCAGATTAAGTGGAGCCGAAGACAGGGAAGGTGAATGGTGAAGTAGCAAACGCTGCCTTCCATTTCAAAAGTCTCTGGTCTCGCTGAACGACAAGCAGTTAAACCCAAACCAAACTCACATTGCCCTGTGATCTCATAACGTCTCTTTAGAAGAAGTCCGACATCAGACTCCTCAACACCTCCAGGAGCACAATGCACTTTCTAGTCCATAAAAGCCACTCTTCTCACAGCGTCTCAGTCAATTCACAATGGCATAAAAGCTCAACCTGTGAATATATGCTATTGTGAATACATGCTCAACTACTGAATACATCTCATTTACGTAAACACCACACAACCAATTTAGTACATCATTTAATATGTAATATACTGTGACATGATCTGATAGTAACGTGGGCCCTGAAGCATTACTGGAGGACAAAGCTGTGTGTTTGACAAGTTTCATATGAATGTGATTTGTTAAAAAAAACTCTCATTGTGACATACATCTTGTGCCATAAAGAATGGACACACGATGCAGGGGTGAGACCAACCCGGCATTGCAGGTTAGTGTGTGTGCATGCAAGTCCACTTGAGGGTATGTCATTCCACTGGCATGTATGTTCCAGTCATCCCACTGCTCAGGGTGTGGGAGAGAAGAGACTTACTGTTCGTTGACGACAAAGATGCAGTTGTCTTGTGACGGAAGACCAGAGACGGGATGCTTACAGGTCACCTTCCGCTCATTGTGACTGAAGAGAGAGAGAAAGAGAGGTGGGGGGAGAGAGGGGGCAGGGAGAGAAAGGATAAAGAGAGGGGGGGAGAGGGGGGCAGGGAGAGAAAGGATAAAGAGGGGGCAGGGAGAGAAAGGATAAAGAGAGGGGGAAGAGAGAGGGGCAGGGAGAGAAAGGAAGAGAGAAAGGGGTGGACAGGGAGAGAAAGGATAAAGAGGGGGGAAGAAGAGAGTGGGGGGGGGGCAGGGAGAGCAAGGATAAAGAGAGGGGCAGGGAGAGAAAGGATAAAAAGAGGGGGAAGAGAGAGAGGGGGCAGGGAGAGAAAGGAAGAGAAAGGGGTGGACAGGGAGAGAAAGGATAAAGAGAGGGTGGAAGAGAGAGGGGGACAGGGAGAGAAAGGATAAAGAGAGGGGGGCAGGTAGATAAATTATCAAGAGAGGGGGGAAGAGAGAGGGCACATTAGACCAACAAAATCATACATTGAGTAAACTTAATTAATAACAGCATTGTTAAACATCTTCCTCCACACAACACTAACCATACGAACCATCATCAAGCATATGCTAAGCCAATACTAACCATATGACCCATTGTCAACCAGCCAATACCAACCATACGACCCATCATCAAGCATATGCTAAGCCAATACTAACCATATGACCCATTGTCAACCAGCCAATACTAACCATATGACCCATTGTCAACCAGCCAATAGTAACTATATTACCCATTGTCAACCAGCCAATTGAGGAGCATTAAGATGAGGGTTAGTGTCCCTCTCCACAATACACAATGTCCTGTTGAATAACAATGAACAGCAGACACAATGCCTACACACCTTGAGTGTTGGGTGGTGCTAAACTTCAGCATGGCAGCCCATCTGTTTTCTGACCTGGGTCAAACACTCTTCTACACAGCACCATCTAACATAGTTCTTCCACTGATACTATCCTCTCTTCTCTCGCATGACAAACCGCTATCCAGCCCAGACGTGGCTCTTCAACACTGCTGCAGAATACAAATGATCTACCCCTCCCAAGAAGCCCCTAACCGCTCCAGTCATATGCCCTAGATCACAAGAGCACAGCTAACAGGCTGTTTCACAGCAAGCGGTGACTTATCTATAAATACAATTACAGCACCACAGCCAGTCAGACAGAGACACAGACAGAGAGAGAGAGACCCCTGTAGCCGGCCCTCTGTAAGACACAAGCAGCTTTTCACGCAGAGTGTAGAGAGGCAGGGGAACGCTTAATGCCGATAAAGACGAAAGAGAACAGAGCTCTCTTTTCTGCTCGCATGCAAAGATGAGCACACACACACGGATGCATGCACGCACACACTGAGGGTAGGAGGACAGACTGTACAGACAGAAAATAAGGTTGTCTGACGGATTAACCCGAGAGGGTCATGAGACATTGTACACACAGCACAACAGCCCTGTAGGCTTATCTGGACATGGACGGGTATCTGAAAGAGAGAGCGTACTGTATGTTTATCAATTGATTCTCTCTGGGAGGTAGCAGCGCGGGCTCGGACAGACACACACACATTGTATGACATCCCTGCAGGCGTACCAAGTGTCTCAGCAGGGCTGTGGTAAGCTAGGCTTGTGGCTGAAACACCTGGTTTCATTTGTCACTTGCGAAAATACCACTGCAATACCACATTCACACACTGGCATTCTCCACTGCTACAGGGCCTGCTGTAGCTCTTGTGCAATACAACACACTTCAGTTAACTCAACACGGGAGCAAGAGGATAATCTGGCCTGCAGGAGTCACAGATGGAACGCTCCTCTCTCTCTACGGATCGGTGTCCTACTAAGGCCATGCCAGGGGTTCTGCTGGGCTAATCTACCCAGTGAAGCAGCAGTGTTCGTGGGCTTGGTCTCTGGACTGTGGCCCTGCTGGAGATGTTCCAGCCCTGCCATCCAGGACACAGTCACAGCTGAGCCAGAGAGACATGTCGCCTGTACGGTCTATTATTAACTGCGCTCCACGTCTCCCATCTGTCACATAGAATCACAAAGCACAATCACTCAAAGCCACTACATGACAGGATCTGCTTTTATTCATCACTTCCTGGAGATTACCCAAGTACGTGTGTGTGTGTGTGTGTGTGTGTGTGTGTGTGTGTGTGTGTGAGAGAGAGTGTGTGTGTACGTCAAGGTTGCGGAGGCACCACCGGGGGTCTCAGAAGAGGTTCCACTTGGCCCTTTTTTCCCCACTGAGAGGAACAAGAAATCAAGATGGCAATGTGGGAAACGATAAACAAAACTCAATGAAAGAGGGAAGACGCATTTCCTCTTTCTCTTTGGTTTCGACATGAAAGTGGGTGGCTGACAATGATCATCAGTCAGAGAATCGAGTGACTGCATCCTCCATTGATCTCCAGTATCAGAGAGCAACATTCATTTCCACTGGTTAAACAGAAAAGGTAATAATGTCTTTCTAGCCTCTGAGGACAACTTATATACACTCACTGTCAGGCACAGTCATGCCAAATGTAATAACATATCATGAAATTACAACCTGGGGCTTGTCAAAGCAGCAACAGACTTCACAGCCTGTGAGCCAAAACCTGGACATACAGTAGCAGTCAAAATAGTAGTAATAGTGAAGACATCAACACTATAAAATAACACATATGGAATCATGCAGTAACCAAAAAGTGCTAAACAAATCAAAACATATTTTATATTTGAGATACTTCAAATAGCCACCCTTTGCCTTGATGACAGCTTTGCACACTCTTGGCATTCTCTCAACCAGCTTCATGAGGTAGTCACCTGGAATGCATTTCAATTAACAGGTGTGCCTTGTTAAAAGTTAATTTGAGGAATTTCTTTCCTTCATAATGCATTTGAGCCAATCAGTTGGGTGGTATACAGAAGATAGCCCTATTTGGTAAAAGACCAATTCCATATTATGGCAAGAACAGCTCCAATAAGCAAAGAGAAACGACAGACCATCATTACCTTAAAACATGAAGGTCAGTCAATAGTGAACATTTCAAGAACTTTGAAAGTTTCTTCAAGCGCAGTCGCAAAAACCATCAAGCGCTATGATGAAACTGGCTCTCATGAGGACCACCACAGGAAAGGAAGACCCAGAGTAACTTCTGCTGCAGAGGATAAGTTCATTAGAGTTACCAGCCTCAGAAATTGCAGGCCAAATAAATGCTTCACAGAGTTCAAGTAACAGACACACCTCAACTGTTCAGAGGAGACTGTGTGAATCAGGCCATCATGGTCAAATTGCTGCAAAGAAACCTCTACCAAAGGACACCAATAAAAAGAAGAGATTTGCTTGGGCCAAGAAACACGAGCAATGGACATTAGACCAGTGGAAATCTGTGGAAATCTGTCCGGTCAGATATTTGATTCCAACCGCTGTGTCTTTAAGACACAAAGTGGATGAATGGATGGTCTCCGCAAGCTCGGTTCCAACTGACACTGTCAGTGATTTATTTATAATTCAAGGCACACTTAACAAGCATAGCTACCACAGCATTCTGCAGCAATACGTCATCCCATCTGGTTTGGGCAACAACAAAAAAAATGTAATTTTACTAGGCTAGCCAGTTAAGAACAAATTCTTATTTACAATGACGGCTTAAGAACAGCGGGTTAACTGCCTTGTTCAGGGGCAGAACGACAGATGTTTACCTTGTCAGCTAGGGAATTCGATCTAGTAACCTTTCGGTTACTGGCCCAACACTAACCACTAGGCTACCTGCCACCCTCATCTGGTTTGGGCTTAGTGGGACAATCATTTGTTTTTCAACAGGACAATGACCCAACACACCTCCAGGCTGTATAAGGGCTATTTGACCAAGAAGGAGTACTGCATCAAATTACCTGGCCTCCACAATCACCTGACCTCAACACAATTGAGATGGTTTGTGGTGAGTTGGACCGCAGAGTGAAGGAAAAGCAGCCAACAAGTGCTTAGCATGTGGGAACTCCTTCAAGACTGTTGGAAAAGCATTCCAGGTGAAGCTGGTTGAGAGAATGCCAAGAGTGTGCAAAGCTGTCATCAATGCATAGGGTGGCTACTTTGAAGAATCTAAAATATATTTTGATTTGTTTCACACTTTTTTGGTTAATACATGATTCCATATGTGCCATTTCCTAGTTTTGATGTCATCTCTATTATTCTATAATGTAGAAAAAAGTCAAAATAAAAGGAAAACCATTGAATGAGTAGGTGTGTCCAAACTTTTGACTGGTACTACAGTACTGTAGTACCAGTATTTTCTACAGGCTGAGGCAGAGAGAGATGACGGTCACCTTGAATTACAGCCATTACTTAAGTCTTAAAAGGTACCTTTGTGTCCTCTTCACATAACTGATTATCAACAGGGAAGGTATGTTTTACTCATTTTCTGACGATTGCAAGGTGAAACAATAAAAAGGGTATGAAGTAGTGAATTCTATTGAATAGCTTTTCTGTTACTCCCCAGAAAGAGGATGATCTATTCTCTTTAACATGTAAGCAACGTTGAGTACAAGGACAGGAGCTGAATTGTAAACAGACGGGGAAATAAATCGGAGAGCAGTGTTTTATGCCAAAGCAGTACCGTCGCCGCTTTCTTCTGAAATGTCATCGTTTCTACTCCTGTGGCTACGGTCTGTTGCAGCTCTAGGAAGGTATGTAAGGGTGACAGGTAGCCTAGCAGGTAAGATCGTTGGGCCAGTAACCAAAAAGGTCGCTGGTTCGAATCCCCGAGCCGACTAAGTGAAATATCCCCACTCTCCAAGGGTGTCTCAGGGGGAATTGAGATATGCAAAAAAAAAAAAAAAAAATTTTTTATCTCACACCTCACACTCGAACCACAGTGAAAATATAAGTATCCCCTATTTGACCGTCGAGGTAGGTAGGCAATAAGGAACATACGGAGAAGATTCCACCACCTGTCAACTGGCTGTCCAACAGCAATCTGGAAAAACTCAAGGGCATTTAATCTCAAAGAACAACTCCTGGCCCTAATAATAACATATGGCTTCAAACTAAAACAGCCTGTGTTCAGTAGGGCATACCGTAGAAACGCGTATTGTACAAGTACAGGTACTCGCCCTGTTTCAGAACGTTTCCTTCACAGTAAAATTATGTATGGGGATGTTGTTTGTCGTCACGCTGAAGTCAACCCAGGTCTCAGTACGGCCTTTGATTAGTCTTCTCTGTGTTAGGCTAATTGTGCTTTGTAGGAGGGACTCTGAGGGATCGAGAGAAATAATGTGTTTATTGGAAACTGCTGATGAAAATCAACAAGCACTTCGTCCAACCTCTCCATTCCTCCCTGCCGCCCGCTAACACGCAGCACAACACTACAAATCAGCCTAATTGGCTGTAAACAATTTTTCAAAAGCCGGCCACCAGCGATGATGGAGGGAGATTGGGAGAGAAAACAGAGAGAGAAAGAGAGAAAGATATTCAGATAGTCTGGATCTCTCCCTCTCTCAGTTTCTAAACAGAGAAAGAGCGTGGAAGAAATAATCACCCAAAAACAGGGAGGAGGAGGTGAGTGGAAGATGAGGGAGGATGAGGGGGAGAGGAGAGGAGGATGAGAAGAGGGCATGTTGCCAGCGGGAGTCTGCTACTCGTGCTGCTCTCTGATGAGCGCCCCAGTGGGTTGTGGGTAAAGGGAAAGGGGGGTACCTAGTCAGTTGTACAACTGAATGCCTTCAACTGAAATGTGTCTTCCGCATTCAACCCAACCCCTCTAACAAGCCCCTGTGTGAGGACACTTTAGCTGAACCCTTCATCATACAGTACATAAGGCATACACAACACTGTCATAGGGCCTACATAACCCTGACATAACAAGGTGTCAGGAGCAGGAGGAGCCCCATCAATCTTATGATGACAGCTAATCCATAAGACGTCAGAAACATTACAAAACACATTTAAAAATGTCAGACCATGTTTGTTCCCGTCTGTATGATTCCCTCTGCTCTAAATGCCAAGTGAAACGTTGCCTTGGTCAAACGGCTGTAACGCAGGCCAGGGCCGGGCCCTTCTAAATGTCTTCATCCACAGTGGATGAATGACAAGTCTTCTGATGTGACCTTGTTGAAATGTGTGAATCCGTCTCGGTGTTCGGTTCTGTACAGGCCCGGCATGGAGAGAACAATGTGTCCATATTCAGACCCTTGTCTCAGTATTCTGCTATTATATAGGCTGAGGGTCAGTCAACAATTGCTAATCCGCTCCCTGTAGAGCCCCCTGCCATTCACACTGCTCTCTCTGGCACCACTGGGTAACCTTTCAGAAAGGCCACAGAGACAGACCTTCCTCATTTCCCTTGCACTCTCTCTCTATCCCTCTCACCCAATGCGTCTCTCTATTCAACATTCTCTCGCTCTCTCTGCATCCTGCTCTCTCTCTCAGCATTCAGAATAGCACTCGGACTCACCCATGACATGTATTGTACACCTTTCCTAGGGAGGAGAAAAGCTCCTTAAAAACGTCAGATACGGCCTCCACTGCACACAACCCAGGCTGCAGCAAACACGCACAACAAAATCTCTAACTAATCCACCTACATCACTGTAGAGTTTGGCTTTGGTTGGCAGTATTCTAAACAATAACAAGAAGCACTTCTAATTGACATCAATCGGACACCATCTTAATTGTCCTTGCTTTCGTCCTTGTTAGCAGATCTATAAATAAACAGTCCTCCTACAGAAAGCTATCCTCTCTTCTGTTCCTCTGGTAATTGTGACATCTTCCATGGCAGTATGTACACTACATGACCAAAAGTATGTGGACACCTGCTTGGTGAACATCTCAATCCAAAATCATGGCCATTAATATGGAGTTGGTCCCCCCTTCGCTGCTGTAACAGTCTCCACTCTTCTGGGAAGGCTTTCCACTAGTTGTTGGAACATTGCTGCAGGGACTTGCTTCCATTCAGCCACAAGAGCATTAATGAGGTCGAGCACTGACGTTGGGCGATTAGGCCTGGCTCACAGTTGGAGTTACAATTAATCTGAATGGTGTTCAACGGGGTTGAGGTCAGCGCACTGTGCAGACCAGTCAAGTTCTTCCACACCGATCTCGACAAATCATTTCTGTATGGACCTCCCTTTGTGCACGGGGGCATTGTCATGCTGAAACAGGAAAGGGCATTTCCCAAACTGTTGCCACAAAATTGTAAGCACAGAATCATCTAGAATGTCATTGTATGCTGTAGCGTTAATATTCCCCTTCACTGGAACGAAGGGGCCTAGCCCGGAACCATGAAAAACAGCCCAGACCATTATTCCTCCTCCACCAAACTTTACAGTTGGCACTATGCATTCGGGCATGTAGCATTCTCCTTGCATCCACCAAACCCAGATTCATCTGTCAGACTACCAGATGGTGAAGTGCGATTCAGCACCCCAGAGAATGCGTTTCCACTGCACCAGAGTCCAAAGCCGACTGTGGAACTCAAATCAAATCTTATTTGTCACATGCGCCGAATACAACAGGTGTACAACCATTATTCCTCCTCCACCAAACTTTACAGTTGGCACGATGCATTCGGGCATGTAGCATTCTCCTTGCATCCACCAAACCCAGATTCATCTGTCAGACTACCAGATGGTGAAGTGCGATTCAGCACCCCAGAGAATGCGTTTCCACTGCACCAGAGTCCAAAGCCGACTGTGGAACTCAAATCAAATCTTATTTGTCACATGCGCCGAAATGCTTACTTACAAGCAATTAACCAACAATGCTTTGAGAAGTTAAGTTTTTAAAAAAAGGGAAAAAAAGTAACAAATAATGAAACGGCAGTACGATAGCGAGGCTATATACAGGGGGTACCGGTACAGAGTCAATGTGGAGGCTATATACAGGGGGTACCGGTACAGAGTCAATGTGGAGGCTATATACAGGGGGTACCGGAACAGAGTCAATGTGGAGGCTATATACAGGGGTACTGGTACAGAGTCAATGAGACTATATACAGAGTCAATGTGGAGGCTATATACAGGGGGTACTGGTCACAGAGTCAATGTGGAGGCTATATACAGGGGGTACCGATCACAGAGTCAATGTGGAGGCTATATACAGGGGTACTGGTACAGAGTCAATGTGGAGGCTATATACAGGGGGTACTGGTACAGAGTCAATGTGGAGGCTATATACAGGGGGTACCGGTACAGAGTACTGGTACAGAGTCAATGTGGAGACTATATACAGGGGGTACTCAATGGTACAGAGTCAATGTGGAGGCTATATACAGGGGTACTGGTACAGAGTCAATGTGGAGGCTATATACAGGGGGGTACTGGTACCAATGTGGAGACTATATACAGAGTCAAGAGTCAATGTGGAGACTATATACAGGGGGTACCGGTACCATTACAGAGTCAATGTGGAGGCTATATACAGGGGGCTATATACCGGTACAGAGTCAATGTGGAGGCTATATACAGGGGGTACCGGTACAGAGTCAATGTGGAGGCTATATACAGGGGGTACCGGTACAGAGTCAATGTGGAGGCTATATACAGGGGGTACCGTACTGGTACAGAGTCAATGTGGAGGCTATATACAGGGGGTACCGGTACAGAGTCAATGTAGAGACTATATACAGGAGGTACAGGGGGTACTGGTACAGAGTCAATGTGGAGACTATATACAGGGGGTACCGGTACAGAGTCAATGTGGAGGCTATATACAGGGGGTACCGGAACAGAGTCAATGAGACAGACCTTCCTCATTTCCCTTGCACTCTCTCTCGCCCGATGCGTCTCTCTATTCAACATTCTCTCGCTCTCTCTGCATCCTGCTCTCTCTCTCAGCACTCAGATTTTGTCGTGCCCTCTTCATGAATGTCTTTTTGTGCTTGGACCTTGATAGTTTGTTGGTGAATTGGACACCAAGGAACTTGAAGCTCTCAACTTGCTCCACCACAGCCCTGTCAATGAGAATGGGGGCGTGCTCGGTCCTCCAATTAATGTAGTCCACAGTCATCTCCTTTGTTTTGATCACGTGGAGGGAGAGGTTGCTATCCTGGCACCACACGGCTGTCTCGTCGTTGTCAGTGATCAGGCCTACCACTGTTGTGTCATCGGCAAATTTAATGGTGTTGGAGTCGTGCCTGGCCGTGCAGTCATGAGTGAACAGGGAGTACAGGAGGGGACTGGGCACCCACCCGAGGGGCCCCCGTGTTGAGGATCAGCATGGCGGATGTGTTGTTACCTACCCTTACCACCTGGGGGTGGCAGTAAGTTCAGGATCCAGTTGCAGAGGGAGGTCTTTAGTCCCACGGTCCTTAGCTTAGTGATGAGCTTTGACGGCACTATGGTGTTAAACGCTGAGCTGTAGTCAATGAACAGCATTCTCACATAGGTGTTCCTTTTGTCCAGGTGTGAAAGGGCAGTGTGGAGTGCAATAGAGATTGCATCATCTGTGGATCTGTTGGGGTGGTATGCACATTTCTTATACGCTTCCGGGTTAGAGTCCTGCTCCTTGAAAGCAGCAGCTCTACCCTTTAGCAACAGGTGTGGCTAAAATAGCCAAATCCACAAATTTGAAGGGGTGTCCACACACTATAATATACAAAAGTATCTGTTAATGAGCCAACCCACTGTGCTGTGATGAGGTTCGGTGACAGTCTCTCCAACATAGATAAGCCTTCTGTTAGACAAGTCAGTAACTGAAAACTCCGACAAGCACTTCAATTAAATGACAACTAGACATTGATGTAAGAATGACATCCCACTGCCGTTACTCGAGAATGCCATACTCTACCACCATTGACTGAAAAGCTTATCAAGGGACAAAACACCTTGTATCATTTGAACTGAACATGACGTGCACTAAAACAGCTAGGCTGTTACTTACAGCAGCAGGGAACACCTACTGTACAACAACAAGATCCAGGGTGAGCTACGCTAAGGCAGATAGCTAATACAAAGCTGATTCCCACTAGCTGCCCTCCACATCACCGACAACATGTTAAAACCCATGTCTTGAGAAGGGGAACAAGAACAAATATCCTTTGTTGCTCAATCAAAAAGTAATTCCTGCAAATAAAAGTCAGATTTAGGTTAAGAGTGAGAGCTTGGGCTGATAATACGGTACGTCGTGTGACAAGTCCAGGGCCAATGTTTACATACAGAATACATACCAGCTGATTTGATATAGGTTGCATCCCAAATGGCACTTATTCCCTATATAGTGCACTAGTTCTGACCAGAGCCCTGTATGGCAGTACTTTGACAAGTAAAATGAGACGGTGATGAAATGCAAACGGTTGTGAGGTGGAATTGAGCTACAGTGGCTGTACAGGTGCTAAAAGGGAGGCACAGTGAGACTCAACCCGTCGGTCAGGGGTAGAGGATGTCGGCTTCAATACCCTGACATATCTAAAACCAGACTACAAGATGCCATGTCGAGAAAAAAAAACGCGACCGCCCTGGTGGAGAAATTGTACAATGATTGCGCTTCAAGTACAAAGCGCGAGTTGTCAAACACCATTAGTGGTCTTAACAGATTGTTGGACATCTTTGAACACGCTGTTACACGGCACTGAAACGAGCCCTCACGTTGATGGGAAGGGGGCCATGAAGTCCCATGTACTGACAACTGAGAACATGGAGGAGAGTCACACAAAAGAGAACCTAGAACGGCATTAATACCATCGTTGTTGAGTGGGTGGAGAGCAGCAGTAAGGTGAGCGCAGTCTGGTAGGTAGGCAGGACTCCGGTAGATTGAACTGCATTGCCCCCTAGCGGTCATACTCATTATGAATTCACGTAATTTTTTCGTTTAAACTATTTTTTTTTTTTAAATTGGCAGAACATTTTATTTTAATTTTACATTCGTTACATCCCTAGTCTCCTGTGACAGTATGACAGACTTAAATTCTGGCCAGTGCACCAGCATGCAGCATTTGGTTCTAGGTTCCAGATTAGATGACATATCAACATGACATATCAACATGTATGTTTAAAATAACATACATGGCAATCTCCTTCAGCCTTTTCTAATCTGCAAATAAGAGTCTGCAATACCCCATCCATACGAATAGATGATAATTATGATTACACTCAACCCATAGCCTAGCTACTGTAGGTACTGCAGCAGCATATGGGACTCAGATTCACCTCAGAGAGCAGAAAATAACCCACAGTTACATATTAAATCATGCAGTCAGGAAAACAGTACTGCTCAAACTGACCCAAACAAGTCAAACTGCTGAGGTATTTCATCCTAAGGGCTCCTCTCCTGAGTGTGTTGCCAATAGTAACCCTGGCAGATGGCTGATGTTCATGTAGTTCTACGGCAGGGGGGATGAAATGCCAGGCTGTGAATGGTTCAGAACAACCTTATTTGATTTCCATGTCTAGATAGAAGGACAGTTCAAAAGAAGAGGGGGAAATAACAGATATGAAAAACAGATGGCAGAAATATGAGGTCTGGATTGGGCCAGAGGGGGCGAGGGACTTCACCATGGAGAAAGGAGAATTAGAGTGTCTCCAATGGCACCTTGGTCCCTAATATAGTGCACTACTTTTGATCAGAACAGACAAACATGTTTCTGGCAAAAGTCGTGCACTTACATGTAAAAGGGTGCCTGCCAGCTGGCTCCTCTTGTCCTTGGGATGAAGATGCTATGAGTCTTAGAGGGCTCTAATTTCTCAGACTTCTTCTCTTAAATGGGTAAAGTTGATCTATTGGGCATTAAATTAGGCGAACACATCCATTACTCCCAGTCTCTGTTTTAATCAGAAAACTATAGACCAGAAAGACAACTATAAGGGCATTTAGTTCTGAGCTATACTGTACATTGTATTATTTTTCATTTGGTCCAGTTGGTTTCACATTGCCAAATGTAAAACCAAATAAAATGCCTAAACAAAACCATGTGTTCATGCAAGTCATTTGTTAATTGGAGAAAAACGCTCATGTTAAATCCATTTATGATGACCAAGAAGCATAACTTGGGTCCCAATCGTCATATTACATTGGCTTTGGTATTCCAACAACATGCGGGAGGAAACTATAGCCACTCTAACTGCGATGTGAATAGACTACATTTAGCCTGTATCGCCGGTATAGCCCCAGCCTAATCTGCACAGGATGCGCTCTTAAATGCACTGCTACTCACAGAATGTTTGAGATTTCAAGTTATGGTAGTGTGTGCATTTCACCAAATGCTCCCAGTCCAATAAACTGCATGCCTCTGATTATTCTCATGTGTTTGGCTCGGACTGCGTTCTCACCTGCAGCGAACCGCGCCATGGTAAATATGGAATCGGAACGATTACCACCCTTTTTGAGTGAACCACGGTGTGTTGTTCAGTGTGCTCCCGAGTGCAGATAGTTTGGACTGTTGTGGACACGCTAACGGACCTAAGGTTGAAAACAAGCTCTAAACCAATCTGGTATGAAAGCCCCCTAAAAGTCTACCTCCCTTTAATGAAAATGATAAGCCCACACACACAGAAAACGTCGAACTCAAAGTAATTACGTGTATCCCCAAAAGGACACTGGCATAGTGAGACTGATAGCTGCCTAATTCCAAATGGTAGAAACAAAAACTCCCTAATTAATAGAGCAAAAAACTCTGACAGAGGAGTCTAAAGGAGTAGGAAGACCCATCAACATGGACTCGGAGAGCTGACCAATGAGATGCATGGAGCTGGCTGACGGAAATAACATGGTCCCTGTGGCATCCCGGAACCACAGCTCGTTAATACAACTTTAATCTGATTCACAACGGGACGCTGGGAACAGCCGGACACCTTTAACGACTTTCTACTGTACACCACAGGAAAGAGAGGGATAACATGGGTCCAGAATGAGAAAGAGTAACACCAATTTGAAGGACAGAAAGAGAGAGACATATAGAGAACGACAGATAGAGACGAGAGGAGAACAGGAGAGGCTGAGTGACATCAGCTGTAGGATACAGTAAGCAAATTGAGCTGAATGCATGACACTAAATGCAACAAAATCAAAACAATAACTAATTTACAGACTGCATTTACAGTTTCACAATTTAACCCTGCCTTGTAAGCCTCATTGTAAGCTGCCTTAAGCCTACTGTCCTATAGGCAAGGCTACACAACGCAGCAACAAACAGAGCACAAAATATCACAACAAATGGTCGAGTCCCCTATAGGAAAAATCTGAGCACCAGTACTATTTTGAGCAGCGCATCCCGTGTGTACTTCATAAAATATGCATAAGGTATGAAAACGCGTGGGCTACAGTGAAATGTAGCCTGTCATACCAACAAGGCATCACAGAACCTCACGCGTAAAATAGCAATGCCATTATTTCAATAGCCTATATAATAAACAAATCATATCTAAGCATGACTACAGAACATGACTAAATCGTCTCCAGATAGTGTTTACTTACGAGAGGACGCATGCGGTGGAAAAGCTAGTAAAACTGGTGAAATAAAAGCAGTCTTTCCAGATGCGGACTGGGTGAGAGCAGCCCACTTCAGTGACCGCTCACTCACTGGCGCGCTCTGTTAAATGCGCGCGCTCCCACTCGCCTGCTCTGTTAAATGCGCGCGCTCCCACTCGCCTGCTCTGTTAAATGCGCGCGCTCCCACTCGCCTGCTCTGTTAAATGCGCGCCGCCGACCGAGCTCGAATACATGTGCTGTGCGCTTATGACTTTGAAACCTGATTTATTCGTGCATTTACATTGCGTTTCAGAGTTGACTCGTTCAAATAGGATGCCGTTTGGTTTGCAGTGCTTTTCAAAGCAGATGTGTCATCACGTGTGCGTGACCGCGGGTGGCGTGCAAAATACAGCAGACACACACGAGTTATCAGGCTCCTCTCAATGTAAACTATAGGCCTAATCGTTTACAGCTATATGAACATTACATGGGAACATAATCACATCTAGTGCACGGTGTCTACTGAGGTCACATAATAAGGGAAGCCTACAGCCTGCTCCAAAGCTAGGTATATATAGATATATAATTAACTTAATGCTGGGATGTTCCTCTCCAAATCTAGGCCTATATCATTAACTTAATGCTTGATGTTCCTCTAGACTCCCATTCAACATGTATTTATCCCAGGCTATGATATGTGGTAGTAGAACAGTACACACGTGTGTAACTGGGTAACAAGAGCCTGGAGAGACCCTGAAGTTCAACCACAAGTCAGGGTTCTTTCTAATAGGAAGCAGACAATGGTTGTGGAGGGGCTAATCTGCTTCCCCCAGCTTAGTGCTGTTATTCAGGCCTGGAGGAGAGGAGGGGCAGTGGTGATGGGGAGGGGAAGAGGGGGGACGCCAGGCCACAATGGCTCCAGAGAGAGAGGACCATTTTAGTGTACGTGTGTGGGGAGGGGACAGGACTCCAGATTTAACCAGGCTCATCACTACATATCCTCTCCACACAGATAGCTGTTTTGAACCCTGCTGGGGCTCCTCAATAGGTTTAAATAGCAGAGGAAAACAACCAACCTGGCATGGTTCAAAAACCAACTAGAATTGTAGCACAACTCAAATTGGTGGTACAACTAGAATTTCTCCCCTTTGTGGATGCCAGGTGAATTGTAACAGCAATAGGCTGCATTCAAAACCAATCTCCCCCCATCCCATTTTCCCATAACATGGTGGAGATACAAGGGAAGGAGGGATGTGGGAGGATGAACAATACCCATTGGCAGTGAAGAGGTAAGATGAGGACAGGAGAATGGAAAAGTCCACTAGATCCACCCTGCATCAACTGTCCAGGAAACAACAGAGGGCATGCGTTTGAAGTCTAAATCCATGGGTGCGTCCCAAACGGCACGCTATTTCCAATATAGTGCACTACTTTTGACCAGGGCAGATAGGGAGCCATTTGGAACGCAAACCATTTCAGTCAAATCCAGTGTGAGCCACAATATCAGAGAGCGAGAGCAAGAGAGAGAGAGAGGGGGTGCCACAGGGTTCAATCCTCGGGCCGACTCTTTTCTCTGTATATATCAATGATGTTGCTCTTGCTGCGGGCGATTCCCTGATCCACCTCTACGCAGATGACACCATTTATATACTTCCGGCCCGTCCTTGGACACTGTGCTATCTAACCTCCAAACGAGCTTCAATGCCATACAACACTCCTTCCGTGGCCTCCAACTGCTCTTAAACGCTAGTAAAACCAAATGCATGCTTTTCAACCGTTCGCTGCCTGCACCCGCACGCCTGACCAGCATCACCACCCTGGATGGTTCCGACCTTGAATATGTGGACATCTATAAGTACCTAGGTGTCTGGCTAGACTGTAAACTCTCCTTCCAGACTCATATCAAACATCTCCAATCGAAAATCAAATCTAGAGTCGGCTTTCTATTCCGCAACAAAGTCTCCTTCACTTACGCCGCCAAACTTACCCTAGTAAAAACTGACTATCCTACCAATCCTCGACTTCGGCGATGTCATCTACAAAATTGCTTCCAACACTCTACTCAGCAAACTGGATGCAGTTTATCACAGTGCCATCCGTTTTGTCACTAAAGCACCTTATACCACCCACCACTGCGACCTGTATGCTCTAGTCGGCTGGCCCTCGCTACATATTCGTCGCCAGACCCACTGGCTCCAGGTCATCTACAAGTCCATGCTAGGTAAAGCTCCGCCTTATCTCAGTTCACTGGTCACGATGGCAACACCCATCCGTAGTTCTCTGCTGCCTGTGACTGGAACGACTTGCAAAAATCACGGAAGTTGGAGACTTATCTCCCTCACCAACTTCAAACATCTGCTAACTGATCGCTGCAGCTGTACATAGTCCATCTGTAAATAGCCCACCCATTTTTACCTACCTCATCCCCATACTGTTTTTATTTATTTACTTTTCTGCTCTTTTGCACACCAATATCTCTACCTGTACATGACCATCTGATCATTTATCACTCCAGTGTTAATCTGCAAAATTGTAATTATTCGCCTACCTCCTCATGCCTTTTGCACACAATGTATATAGACTCCCCTTTTTTTCTACTTGTTAATTGTTTACTCCATGTGTAACTCTGTGTTGTCTGTTCACACTGCTATGCTTTATCTTGGCCAGGTCGCAGTTGCAAATGAGAACTTGTTCTCAACTAGCCTACCTGGTTAAATAAAGGTGAAATAAAAAAAATTAAAAAACAAAATGAGAGAGAGAGGTTAAGGTTTTGAGAGCTGGCTAGCTGAGGAAAGCTGATATTGTCAAATGGACCCAGGGAAGAGAGCTGCGGTGTTGGGCTCCATAGTGCATGTGAGCTCGTATTGGATAGACAAGGAACTCTCCTGTCCAAAAACTCTAAATCAACAGTAACTGTATTTGTTCATCCCCAGAGGCAGCGCCCACCGGATGTATGGTACTTGATTTGAAAAACGTCTCCGCAGTATTTTATCAAGTGAATGCCGACAGCTGAGACTCCGCAATCTCCTGCTCTCGCTCTGCTGATAAGTGAAACAAGCTTTTAAGCAGAATATTTTGGGACGCAGCCATCTGTATGCAGAGACCAAGTAAGCAGAGACCGACACACTTGCAAAAGTGTGCACGCACACACAAACAGACAGACAAGCGTAAGCACTCACCCACGCATGCGTGTGCACCCACCATGACGGGGAGATAAAGGAGTGAATCAATGACAACTCAAGAGCCTATGGGCGTAGGAGATGAAGTGTGTGTTCTCCAGACCAGATGTGTGTGTATTATCATATCTAGGCTCTCTGGTCTCTGCTGCTGTGTGCCAGTCAGCAATTGGTAAAGGAGACAGAGTTAACAAAGACCTCTTCCACCCTGATGTCTTCTCTCCTCTCCCCACTATAACTGTCACAAAGAGATTACGGAAGTTTTCCTATAAAACCTAAAATAGTTACATAATTGGGCCGACCACATTTCCTGTTCCATTTTTAAGGCGCTGCGATAAACTGCAACGCTTTTGAAAAGTTCCATAAAAAAAGTTGTACTTTAACTTATCTAATGTGATTTTGAGTTTGAGCCTGTAAAACCCAATGCCCTTAACCTTACTGCTAGTGTGTCCTGTAGGTCAGTGTTCCCCAACCCTGCTCCTCCAGTACCCCCAACAGTACACATGCTTATTGTACCCCCTGGACAAACACACCTGATTCAACTGGTCAACTAATCATCAAGCCCTTAATGAGCTGAATGAGGTGTGTTTGTCCAGGCCTACAACTAACCTGTGTACTGGAGGACTAGGGTTGGGAAACACTGCTGTAGGCAACCTGAATCCAGACTCTAGAGCAGAGCAGATACCGTATTTAACGAGGGAGGGACGGACAGACGGGTGGGCGGACAGACGGAGACAGAGGAAGAGAGAGACAGACAGACGGGGGAGACAGACAAGGAGACACAGACGGACAGACAAGGAGACACAGACGGACAGACAAGGAGACACAGACGGACAGACAAGGAGACACAGACGGACAGACAAGGAGACACAGACGGACAGACAAGGAGACACAGACGGACAGACAAGGAGACACAGACGGACAGACAAGGAGACACAGACAGACAGACAGACAAAGAGACACAGACAGACAGACAGACAAAGAGACACAGACAGACAGACAGACAAGGAGACACAGACAGACAGACAGACAAGGAGACACAGACAGACAGACAGACAAGGAGACACAGACAGACAGACAGACAGACAAGGAGACACAGACAGACAGACAGACAAGGAGACACAGACAGACAAGACAGACAGACAGACAGACAGACAGACAGACAGACAACAGACAAGGAGACAGACAGACAGACAGACAGACAGACAAAGGAGACACAGACAGACAGACAGACAGACAGACAGACAGACAGACAGACAGACAGACAGAGACAGACAGACAGACAGACAGACAGACAGACAGACAGACAGACAGACAGACAGACAGACAGACAGACAGACAGACAGACAGACAGACAGACAGACAAGGAGACACAGACAGACAGACAGACAGACAGACAGACAGACAGACAGACAGACAGACAGACAGACAGACAGGAGACACAGACAGACAGACAGACAGACAAGGAGACACAGACAGACAGACAAGGAGACACAGACAGACAGACAAGGAGACACAGACAGACAGACAAGGAGACACAGACAGACAGACAAGGAGACAAGGAGACACAGACAGACAGACAGACAAGGAGACAGACAGACAGACAGACAGACAGACAAGGAGACACAGACAGACAGACAGACAAGGAGACACAGACAGACAGACAGAGGAGACACAGACAGACAGACAGACAGAGACAGACAAAGGAGACACAGACAGACAGACAGACAGACAAAGGAGACACAGACAGACAGACAGACAGACAGACAGACAGACAGACAGACAGACAGACAGACACAGACAGACAGACAGACAGACAGACAGACAGACAGACAGACAGACAGACAGACAACAGACAGACAGACAGACAGACAGACAGACAGACAGACAGACAGACAGACAGACAGACAGACAGACGAGACACAGACAGACAGACAGACAGACAAGGAGACACAGACAGACAGACAGACAAGGAGACACAGACAGACAGACAGACAGACAGAGAGACAGACAGACAGACAGACAGACAGACAGACAAGACAGACAGACAGACAGACAGACAGACAGACAGACAGACAGACAGACAGACAGACAGACAGACACAGACAGACAGACAGAGACAGACAGACAGACAGACACAGACAGACAGACAAGGAGACACAGACAGACAGACAGACAGACAGACAGACAAGACAGACAGACAGACAGACAGACAGACAAGGAGACACAGACAGACAGACAGACAGACAGACAGACAAGGAGACAGACAGACAGACAGACAGACAAGGAGACAGACAGACAGACAGACAGACAGACAGACAAGACAGACAGACAGACAGACAGACAGACAGACAGACAGACAGACAGACAGACAGACAGACAGACAAGGAGCCAGACAGACAGACAGGGACCAGACAGACAGACAGACAGACAGACAGACAGATGGGGAGCCGGGGAGACAGACAGATGGGGAGAGAGATGGGGAGACAGACGGACGGGCAGACAGAGAGACGGGGAGACAGACAGACAGAGACGGGGAGTCAGAGAGACAGACAGAGAGATGGGGAAACAGACAGACAGAGAGAGAGACAGACAGACAGAGATGGGGAGACAGACAGAGAGACAGAGAGAGAGATGGTGAAACAGACAGAGAGATGGGGAGACAGACAGAGAGACAGACAGACAGAGAGAGAGAGATGGGGAGAAAGACAGACAGAGGAAGAGAGAGCGATGGGGAGACAGACAGACAAAGACACAGACGGGGAGACAGACAGAGAGATGGGGAGAGAGACAGAGAGACTGGGGGGCAGACAGACAGAGAGATGGGGAGACCGAGAGAGAGACGGGGAGACCGAGAGAGAGACGGGGAGACAGAGACGGGGAGAGAGATGGGGAGACAGACGGACGGGCAGACAGAGAGACGGGGAGACAGACAGACAGAGAGACAGACAGAGAGATGGGGAAACAGACAGACAGAGAGAGACAGACAGACAGAGATGGGGAGACAGACAGAGAGACAGACAGGCAGACAGAGAGAGAGATGGTGAAACAGACAGAGAGATGGGGAGACAGACAGAGAGATGGGGAGACAGACAGAGAGAGAGAGAGAGATGGGGAGACAGACAGAGATGGGGAGAAAGACAGACAGAGGAAGAGAGAGCGATGGGGAGACAGACAGACAGAGAGATGGGGAGACAGACAGACAAAGACACAGACGGGGAGACAGACAGGGAGACAGACAGAGAGATGGGGAGAGAGACAGAGAGACTGGGGGGCAGACAGACAGAGAGATGGGGAGACCGAGAGAGAGACGGGGAGACAGAGAGACGGGGAGACAGACAGAGACATACAGAGAGACGGGGAGAGAGACGGGGAGCCAGACAAGGAGAGACAGGGAGACAGACGGGGAGACAGACAGACAGCGAGAGAGACGGGGAGACAGAGATGGGGAAACAGAGATGGGGAAACAGAGAGAGACTGGGGAGCAGACAGACAGGGAGACAGGGAGACAGATGGGGAAACAGACAGAGAGACTGGGGGGCATACAGAGAGAGAGACGGGGAGAGAGACAGAGAGATGGGGAAACAGAGAGAGATGGGGAAACAGACAGAGAGACTGGGGGACATACAGAGAGAGAGATGGGGAGACCGAGAGAGAGACGGGGAGACAGACAGACAAACAGACAGAGAGATGGAGAGATAGACAGGGAGACAGACGGGGAGACTACAGTCCCAAATGGTACCCTATTTAGTTCACTACTTTTGACCTGAGCCCTATGCTGGTCCTGGTCACAATGAGTGCACCATGTTGAGAATAGTGGGCCATTTGGACACACAGGGAGTTACTCTCCTGTCATAGTGATACTTACTAGGGAATTTTAACAGGCTTGTAGAGGAGTGGAGAGGGCAACAACACAAGGGTCCTTCACTGAAACATGCACCCTGCTTGTTACCCTCAGACAGAGGTCTTTAATGAAGCCATTATAAACAGTATTTTCATTAGAGGACTAGCATTAGCAGCAGGGGTAAACACTGATAGGCAATGGCTGAGTTACGGTAAAGGGCTTGCGACGAGAGGCTGTATGAGGTTGATAAGATACACACTGTTAAACCCCCCTCGTGCACGCACACACACACACACACACGTCAGACTACTCTGCTCTTCACAAACATGGCTGGCCTGTTTGGTCACATGTTTGAGGCAGGTTGCCGGGGCAACAGGTGAGAGCAGGTCCACAGTGCAGCAGTGTGACATTTACTGTGTCCTTCAGCAGAGGGAGGAGAGAAAGAGGAAAGAGAGGAAGTAGGGATGGCTTGTGAGGATGGTTGACGTAAGAGGGGAGGGAGTGGGGGAGAAGATGGGGAAGCGGGGGGGATGGATTGAGGGATGGAGGAGAGGAAAGGATGGGGGAGACCATAAGACGATTGAGGGTGGCAGGTGGGTGGATGGAGGGAGGAGGGGAAGGATAGCAGGCAGGGTTGGCTGTTCTGCTCCACTGGAGCCTAGCAGTGGATGTGGTAGTCAGACAAAAAGAGAGAGAGATAGAAGGGGGGGGAAAGAGAGAGAAGGAGAAAGAAAGTTGGAGGGAGAAAGCAGGGTTTTTTCTGGATTATAAAGGGGTTTAGGTAGTGGGCGTGGAAAGAGGCAATGGGTGGATCGTAGAGACAATTTGAGGCCTCCATCTTTGTGGTGTAGAGAAATGTTTGACTATTTAAGCCAATTTCCTGCAATTCTATACATTTCTCCATGGAGCTGAGAGGAATTGTTTGTTTTAAATCTAATTACCTGCAATTCTATGCATTTTGACATGGCTAATGCTGTGTTCTTTTGCTCAAACAATCAAATCAATACAACTCAATTATTTTTGGTCATGCATGCATACATGCATACATGCATACATACATGCATACTAGAGGTCGACTGATCAATCGGAATGGCCGATTAATTAGGACCGATTTCAAGTTTTCATAACAAATCGGAAATGGTTAATTTTGGACGCCAAAGTTTTTGTTTTTTTACACCTTTATTTAATATTTATGTAACTGGGCAAGTCAGTTAAAGAACACATTCTTATGTACAATGATGGCCTAGGAACGGTGGGTTAACTGCCTTGTTCAGGGGCAGAACGACAGATTTTTACCTTGTCAGCTCAGGGATTGCAACCTTACAGTTATCTTGCAACCTTACAGTTAACTAGTCCAACGCTCTAACCTCCTGCCTCACGAGGAGCCCGCCTGTTACGCAAATGCAGTAAGAAGCCAAGGTAAGTTGCTAGCTAGCATTAAACTTAATCAATCATAATCACTGGTTATAACTACACATGGTTGATGATATTACTAGTTTATCTAGCATGTCCTGCGTTGCGTATAATCGATGCAGTGTGCATTCGCGAAAAAGGACTATTGTTGCTCCAATGTGTACCTAACCATAAACATCAATGCCTTTCTTAAAATCAATACACAGAAGTATATATTTTTAAACCTGCATATTTAGCTAAAAGAAATCCAGGTTAGCAGGCAATATTAACTAGGTGAAATTGTGTCAATTCTCTTGCGTTCATTGCACGCAGAGTCAGTGTATATGCAACAGTTTGGGCCGCCTGGCTCATTGCGAACTAATTTGCCAGAAATGTATGTAATTATGACATAACATTGAAGGTTGTGCAATGTAACAGGAATATTTAGACTGATGGATGCCACCCGTTAGATAAAATACGGAACGGTTCCGTATTTCACTGAAAGAATAAATGTTTTGTTTTCGAGATGATAGTTTCCGGATTCGACCATATTAATGACCTAAGGCTCGTATTTCTGTGTGTTATTATGTTATAATTAAGTCTATGATTTGATAGAGCAGTCTGACTGAGTGATGGTGGGCACCAACAGGCTCATAAGCATTCATTCAAACAGCACTTTTGTGCGTTTTGCCAGCTGCTCTGCTGTTTAAGAATTCAAGCCTATCAACTCCCGAGATTAGGCTGGTGTAACGATGTGATGTGAAATGGCTAGCTAGTTAGCGGGGTGCGCACTAATAGCGTTTCAAATGTCACTCGCTCTGAGACTTGGAGTAGTTGTTCCCCTTGCTCTGCATGGGTAACGCTGCTTTGAGGGTGGTTGTTGTCGATGTGTTCCCAGCCCAGGTAGGAGCGAGGAGAGGGACGGAAGCTATACTGTTACACTGGCAATACTAAAGTGCCTATAAGAACATCCAATAGCCAAAGGTATATGAAATACAAATGGTATAGAGAGAAATAGTCCTATAATTCCTATAATAACTACAACCTAAAACTTCTTACCTGGGAATATTGAAGACTCAGGTTAAAAGGAACCACCAGCTTTCAGCTTTCTTACATGGCACATATTGCACTTTTACTTTCTTCTCCAACACTTTGTTTTTGCATTATTTAAAACAAATTGAACATGATTCATTATTTATTTGAGGCTAAATGGATTTTTATTGATGCATTATATTAAGTTAAAATAAGTGTTCATTCAGTATTGTTGTAATTGTCATTATTGCAAATACATTCTAAAATAGGCCGATTAATCGGTATCGGCTTTTTTTGTCCTCCAATAATCGGTATTGAAAAATCATAATCGGTCGACCTCTAACACACACACACACACACACACACACACACACACACGTCCATTATCTCTTCTACATACTTTATAACTGGTTTTAGTGGTTTAGTTTACACTGAAAAAGTTTTTCAATCCCGAAATGTACACTGCTATTAAAAACCGCCCAAGGATTTCAATAGCAGGAAAATCCCTGGAAATGGAGGGGGGTTGGAGGGAAGGAGAGAGAAAGCCATAGGTCCTCAATGCCACCAGTGTCACAGCAGCACAACAGTGTAGCTGAACCGAGACCCAACACGTCCATAAGAGTTATTGTCATACACCCTCTCAGCCAGGGCCTGCATGGGGTATTGCATCCCCATTCATAAGCTGCACTGGGAGGGGACAGAAAGACTAAGACGTGCAGTAAAATGACACCATATGTTTACGATTTGCACCAAAACGGTCTCAGTGTGACCAGTGGCATATTTCAAATAAAATAAATACATTTAGTAGACTTCACTGACGACTAGTCCATATGTGCTGAAACACACCCAAAGGAACACTGAGTCGAAACAGCCGTTTCTTTCAGAATATAATTACTGAAACTCTAAGCAAACACTTCCAGAATAAAGCAGGACTTTTCTTCTCACTGTCTCCTACGGTACATTTTAGTGTGAATAATTCATTAAGGATTTCACTGGTAATGCAAACATCAACAGCGGGTCTCCCAGGACTAAACAAAATGACACATTAATATTTGATACAGACCTCAAAATAACAGCAGAGACAGCATAATGTTTGTACGAGGAAGGGAGGGGATATGATACACTGTAAAGGGCTTTGAACATGTCAATACCATGGGTCTGCACTTCCTCTCGGTCTCTCTGTGATGTCACTTCCTGTTTCCTGTCAGAGTGGGCATCCAGGTGTAGGTAGAGAGAGACAGCTGAGTGGGCTGGCATGAGGCAGGAGGACAGTGTGCTAGCTAGAGTACAGCATGAATCATAACATTGTGATGACTAGGGTTGTTCCATCCCCATTCTATAGGTTGGGGTACAGTTTGTTATACGTCTACAGTTCTATCAGTCACACTTGAGCTCATTGATGGGATGTACGGGTAACTGCCAAAATAAAAGGAAACACTTGAGTAAATGAGGGATACAAAACATATTGAAAGCAGGTGCTTCCTGTTAATTAAGCAATTATCATCCCACCATGCTTAGAGTCATGTGTTAAAAATGCCAAGTTGACCATTACCTTGGCTAATATACCTAGAAGAGATCTCAGTGACCTTTAAAGAGGAGTCTCAAAGGAGCTCTCTGTGTGTGTGTGTGTGTGTGTGTGTGTGTGTGTGTGTGTGTGTGTGTGTGTGTGTGTGTGTGTGTGTGTGAATGGTGTTGCAACCCACCAACAGAATTCCAGACGCTTGTAGAATCTATGCCAAGGCACATTGAAGCTGTTCTGGCTCGTGGTGCCCCAATGCCATACGACTTTGTTGGTGTTTCCTTTATTTTGGCAGTTACCTGTATATGGATGTTGTTAATGTGCCAAACATGGCTGGGAATGGCAAGCACGACATGTTGGTCTGCTACAGATGCACGTTCCATACTGTAGAAGGCCACGAGAAGACGGGATCGTTTGAATGCAGTATTTCTGTAGTGAAACTGGGGCACGGAACGGTTGTGTGTCTAGTCTACTAACCACCATATACAGAGGTGCACAGACAGAGAGAGATTTACCTCAGATTACACGGACCCACAAAGAATTCGAAAACAAATCCAATTTTGATAAACTCCCATATCTACTGGGTGAAATACCACAGTGTGCTATCACAGCAGCTATGTTTGTGACCTGGTGCCACAAGAAAAGGGCAACCAGTGAAGAAGAAACACCATTGTAAATACAACCCATATTATTGTTAATTACTTTCCTTTTTGTACTTTAACTATTTGCATCATTACAACACTGTATATAGACATACAACACTGTATATAGACATTCGACATACGGCACTGCATATAGACATACGGCACTGCATATAGACATACGGCACTGCATATAGACATACGGCACTGCATATAGACATACGGCACTGCATATAGACATACGGCACTGCATATAGACATACGGCACTGCATATAGACATACGGCACTGCATATAGACATACGGCACTGCATATAGACATACGGCACTGCATATAGACATATATAGACGGCACTGCATATAGACATACGGCACTGCATATAGACATACGGCACTGCATATAGACATACGGCACTGCATATAGACATACGGCACTGCATATAGACATACGGCACTGCATATAGACATACGGCACTGCATATAGACATACGGCACTGCATATAGACATACGGCACTGCATATAGACATACGGCACTGCATATAGACATACGGCACTGCATATAGACATACGGCACTGCATATAGACATACGGCACTGCATATAGACATACGGCACTGCATATAGACATACGGCACTGCATATAGACATACGACACTGCATATAGACATACGACACTGCATATAGACATACGACACTGCATATAGACATACGACACTGCATATAGACATACGACACTGCATATAGACATACGACACTGCATATAGACATACGACACTGCATATAGACATACGACACTGCATATAGACATACGACACTGCATATAGACATACGACACTGCATATAGACATACGACACTGCATATAGACATACGACACTGCATATAGACATACGACACTGCATATAGACATGCATATAGACATACGACACTGCATATAGACATACGACACTGTATATAGACATACGACACTGCATATAGACATACGACACTGTATATAGACATACATATGACACTGTATATAGACATACGACACTGTATATAGACATACGACACTGTATATAGACATACGACACTGTATATAGACATACGACACTGTATATAGACATACGACACTGTATATAGACATACGACACTGTATATAGACATACGACACTGTATATAGACATACGACACTGTATATAGACATACGACACTGTATATAGACATACAACACTGTATATAGACATACAACACTGTATATAGACATACGACACTGTATATAGACATACAACATTTCTTTATTCTTTCGTGAGCAATGTTTTCTGTAAAAATTTTATTTCACTTTTGTTTAATATCTATTTCACTTGTTTTGGCAATGTTAATAATAATAATAATAATAATAATGATTCCCATGCCAATAAAGCCCTTAAATTAAAATTGAGAGAGAGAGAGAAACAGGCAGAAGTTTACAGAGAGGGAATGAAATATGGAAACCAGTGGGCAGATAGCTGCCTTTCTCTCTCTCTCCATCTCTCCTCTTCTACGCAGTGTGATTGCATACCTCCCTCTCTCTACCTGGCAGTGTGAGTCTTGCTGTATAATTCACAAACAGCAGTCAGGTCACTAATTTCACTCTCTGTAGCAGAGTAGATATGTCAGGTTGTAGTCGTGTTCATAGTATCCACAAGCAGCCCCTTTGTGTGTGTGTGTGTGTGTGTGTGTCTTTGTCCTGGATGTGTGTGGATAAATGACAGCGAGAGAGTAGAGTGGCGTGGTTGGGTCAGGGTGAGAGAGAGCCACATCCACCATCATTACACAGACATTTTATGTCACTGGAAGGGAGAGAGGCTCTAATCAAACCTCAATCACTAATACCTGGAAGAGCATGTATGCTCCGCTGGGCTGGCTTTCCCCACTAATGTGACCTCATCAGGCGCACACGTGTGCGTGCAAGCGTGTGTGTGTGTGTGTGTGTCTGTGTGTATAGCCTCTGTAAAGTTCCAGCCTCTCGGTGTCCCCTGAGAGTTGTCTCTCAGACGAGGCAGAAGAGAGGATGTTGCTGTCATTTTAAACATCCTGTTTAAAGCATAGAGCTCTAGCAGCAAGGCATTCATCTTCAGATGACACATCTCGGTCCACTGATGCTGCATACACTTAGCATATCTCAGGTGACATATTACCACAGGCTAAATCAGTGGTAAAAACCCAGCATTTTGTAATGACAGTCTGCCATTGGCACGTTGATGTTGTTATTTTGTTTTCAGGCCAGGACACATTGTATCGATCGATGCAGACTGAAACAAAATACTAATGTACAACAACATGAATGAACCTCAATATATAAAGCACAATACATCAATGTAATGTGCAATAGAACATGCTGTAAAATGTGTAAAGTCGTAATGGATCACGGATGACTATCAAATCTGCTTCCAGTGCATCCTGAAATGGAAGGCAATCTCATGTCACGAAGGAGACAGTGTGACAACCATTGTTCGGGAGAGAGACTTTGTGAGCTAAAAAGGCCAGGAGTGATGAATCAGATTCACTGTCAGTCATACAATGACCACTCACTCTAACTACTGTTTGCAGATATGTTTTCCACATGACTGCTCTGCTGCTGAACTGGTGCCGTGTGTGTGTGTACGTGCCTCTATCCGTCTGCCTGCCTGTCTGAAGCACCTCTTGGTGAGACTACAGGAAAATACCAGTTTCCAACCATAGAATGTATCACTAAGAGTCGAAGCAGACAGTCACATCCTTACAAATGGATCTGAGAGCATTATGAGTCTAGACTCATCTCGGTGAATGTGCTATAGTGTATAATACAATTGCCTGGGAGGACAAAAAAAAAAAAAAACACCCTCACTATAATTGAGTCTCCCACACATTAAAATGTCAGAGAGAAAGGACAGGGAACAGGCTCATCGACAGAGAGTGGGATGAAATAATGAGGGAGGAGAAGGGGATGAAGCTCATTATGAGTTTAAGAAACGGGTCGCCTGACCTTAATCGTAAACAGCGAGTTTGCGGTGAGTAAGATGTTGCTAGGGGCAACCAGGCCATTCAAGCTCAGCGTCTGAGTCTCAGATAGTTTGGAGTAGTATAGAGCACTACTTTGATAAGTAGGGATAAATGGTTCGAGTCGAAAGTAGTGCACTATATGGGAAATAGGCACTCAAAAGTGGGTAACTATATGGGAATGTCATTTGACATACCCGTGTATTTTCCCTTCTTCATGCAATACCTCTATACTGCTCCAACTGGAATCCTGAATTTTGGTTCTACAGCCAGGAAGAGTCACGCTATGCTGAACTGATCCCTTCAAGAATTCCACAAGAGAAGAAATGCTGTTGAGAGGGGAGGTGCCAAGGGGAGGGGGAAGAGGAATAGTGGTGCGTGTAATGAAGGCATGGGATTAGATGCATGTTGTGATTCAGCTGCACGACATCAAAGAGAGAGAGAGAGAGAGAGATGCTTCGTTACCAAATCCAATAAGATGAAGGTGACAGACAAGCTGACTGAGTAGAGATTCTACCCAGCTGATTCTTGCTACCTATACTAGTTCTACTGATTGTCAGGCTCTGTCACAATGCACATGGGGAAATTCAAAAAAACTCTCAGTCAAGTGAATCAGACAGCAGCGGTTAAAGCTCTCTTGCCTGACAGAGCTTTCAGAGACCTTATGCCCCTCATACACACAGCTGGCCTGGAGGAGACACACACGCGCACACACACGGCAATGAGATTCTGCATGCTCTAACTGCCTCTCTGTCAGTCAGAATCAGGCCCAGTGGTTAGATTACATAACTACATCCTCACGAGTGTGTGTGTGTGTGTGCGTATGCATAACTAGACATCCTCCCGGCTGTATGCACGGCTGAAAGACCATGGGAATAACCACTCCGAGCTAAAAATCCACTCTCTTTTTGCCATTCTGTTGCCTGAATAGGTTTGAGACTGGAGAAGTACGGACATGAAAAAAGGACACTTGGATCAATTCTCTCTCTCGTGTCTGTAAAAGGAAAAAATGTAAATATCTGTCTGTTCTGTTTAAAAGCACGCAGACACCCAGGCTCAAGGTGTAGACACGGTGAAGTCTCCTTATATTTGAGTGTAAATGACCTCAGCCAAGTGGTCTGGACCTTTATGGCAGGCACAAGGAGGACATTGCTGCTTGCTGGTTCAAGCCCCTCTCCGGCCGTTCCCCCTGAATTGCTACAATGGTACGGCTATTGCCTTCCCTCGTCGTTGTGAGTAATGTTGACTGGATGAGAGACAGAAGTGTCTGCAACTCGGGATTACATTCACAGCTCTGTTAAGGCTGTTATGACTGAACGCCAGGCTCTCTCTCCAACCCACACAATATAATAGCTGTCCTGCAATAAACCCCTCTGTTTGGACTATCAATCATCACCAAGCGACAGCAGGTTCTGGTTCCTATTGTTTTATATCTCGTGAGGTCAGCCCATGTAAGATCCTTTCTCCTCACACCGGAGTCACACACACACAGACAGATCAACTGTCAAATTAATAATACCCGTTTGATGTTTCGGTGTGTGTGTGTGGTGACCAACACATCCAAGTGTAATGGAAAAATAGCATTATCATAGCATAACATTATCACAGCATAACATTATCATAGTAATACACAGTCCAGCATTGTAATGGATGGATTATAATGCTAATGCATAATGGATAATATGTAAATGGTTCTTTTCCAGGTGTTCAAAGTGCTTTATATTGTACGGGCCACAATGTTAATCAGATAGTATGAGAATACAAGGCAAAGAGAGAACTGAGACAGAGACAAATGGTAATAAAATGAAACCTTGCCCTTGTTTCTCATTATGTAAATGTTCCAGACAATTATCAGCCACAATCAGACCTGCCTGCAGTCCCCATGACTACGGACCAAACACGTGTGTGTGTGTGTCTCTTTCTCTTCTGTGTGCGTGCATGTGCACACAAGTACGTGAGTACATGAGGACAACTGCATACTACGAAGTGGAAGAAGGATAACTGTGAGCCAGCCAGCCAACCAACTTTCCTTCTCCTAAAAGCAGAGATATTTTTTCCTTCCCGCCTAGACCCAGGGGATATATCAGACAGGGTAGTGAACGGCCCGGAACCTTTTATTCTGGCTACAACAAATCCCAGGCAAATAACGTTTCAAAGAGGAACCACTATGCCTCCGTATCATTATGCAGGAGTTAGCAGCCATGCTGCGTTCACCTTGACAGCTTGTGTGTGTGTGTGTGTGTGTGTGTGTGTGCGTGCGTGTCATCTTGGCCATGTTCTGTTATAATCTCCACCCGGCACAGCCAGAAGAGGACTGGCCACCCCTCATAGCCTGGTTCCTCTCTAGGTTTCTTCCTAGGTTTTGGCCTTTCTAGGGAGTTTTTCCTAGCCACCGTGCTTCTACACCTGCATTGCTTGCTGTTTGGGGTTTTAGGCTGGGTTTCTGCACAGCACTTTGAGATATCAGCTGATGTACGAAGGGCTATATAAATAAATTTGATTTGATTTGTGTATGTGTGTGTGCTAGCCCAGTCATCTTCCTTCCATAACATCACAGCTGGGCTCTCAGTGTGTGCGTTGGTACATTTGTGAGGGTGTGTTTTTGTGTGTGCTTAGCTAGCAGTCTCCTTCCTCAGCAGCTAAGAGCAGCTCTCAGATCATCAGAGACACAGGTCCCTTGCTTCTGAAACGTACCACACAGTGTCACTGTGGGCAAACATGAGAGAGGAAACTAAAGAAACGGGAGTGGAGGCAAACATGAGAGGAAACTAAAGAAACGGGAGAGGAGGCAAACATGAGAGGAAACTAAAGAAACGGGAGAGGAGGCAAACATGAGAGGAAACTAAAGAAACGGGAGAGGAGGAAAACATGAGAGGAAACTAAAGAAACGGGAGAGGAGGAAAAAAGAAACATGAGAGGGGAAACTAAAGAAACGGGAGGAGGAAGAAAAACATGAGAGGGGGAAACTAAAGAAACGGGAGAGGAGGAAACATGAGAGGGAAACGAAACTAAAAACTAAAGAAACGGGAGAGGAGGAAAACATGAGAAAACTAAAGAAACGGGAGAGGAGGAAAACATGAGAGGAAACTAAAGAAACGGGAGAGGAGGAAACATGAGAGGAAACTAAAGAAACGGGAGAGGAGGAAAACATGAGAGGAAACTAAAAACTAAACGGGAGAGGAGGGAAAAACATGAGAGGAAACTAAAGAAACGGGAAGGAGGAAAACATGGGGAGAAACGGAGGGGGAAACATGAGAGGAAACTAAAGAAACGGGAGAGGAGGAAAACATGAGAGGAAACTAAAGAAACGGGAGAGGAGGAAAACATGGAGGAAACTAAAGAAACGGGAGAGGAGAAACATGAGAGGAAAGTAAAGAAACGGGAGAGGAGGAAAACATGAGAGGAAACTAAAGAAACGGGAGAGGAGGAAAACATGAGAGGAAACTAAAGAAACGGGAGAGGAGGAAAACATGAGAGGAAACTAAAGAAACGGGAGAGGAGGAAAACATGAGAGGAAACTAAAGAAACGGGAGAGGAGGAAAACATGAGAGGAAACTAAAGAAACGGGAGAGGAGGAAAACATGAGAGGAAACTAAAGAAACGGGAGAGGAGGAAAACATGAGAGGAAACTAAAGAAAAGGGAGAGGAAGAAAACATGAGAGAGGAAACTAAAGAAAAGGGAGAGGAGGAAAACATGAGAGAGGAAACTAAAGAAACAGGAGAGGAGGAAAACATGAGAGGAAACTAAAGAAAAGGGAGAGGAGGAAAACATGAGGAAACTAAAGAAAAGGGAGAGGAGGAAAACATGAGAGGGGAAACTAAAGAAAAGGGAGAGGAGGAAAACATGAGGAAACTAAAGAAAAGGGAGAGGAGGAAAACATGAGGAAACTAAAGAAAAGGGAGAGGAGGAAAACATGAGGAAACTAAAGAAAAGGGAGAGGAGGAAAACATGAGAGAGGAAACTAAAGAAACAGGAGAGGAGGAAAACATGAGAGGGGAAACTAAAGAAAAGGGAGAGGAGGAAAACATGAGAGGGGAAACTAAAGAAATGGGAGAGGAGGAAAACATGAGCGAGGAAACTAAAGAAACGGGAGAGGAGGCAAACATGAGAGGAGGAAAACATGAGAGGAAACTAAAGAAACAGGAGAGGAGGAAACATGAGTGAGGAAACTAAAGAAACGGGAGAGGAGGCAAACATGAGAGAGGAAACTAAAGAAATGGGAGAGGAGGAAAAAGAGCTGTGGTTGCCCTACAGCTCACACCACCAGGAGGAACTGTGGTGAATATCAACACAACAGACCATATTCACACCGCCTGGGGTCAGGCTGGGTGAATGGGGATAATGTATTACGAAGAAGATGTGAGGGATTTGGAAGATCATTGCTGATGGACCTTTGGGGAAACAAGAGTATATCTACAGGATAGTAATGTAGGCTGCTAAATCTCTGTTTTCAGAACATTTCAGCAAGGAGCTAAGTCCCTGTAGGTTAGCGTGGGGAATGAGGTACCTGGAAGCACACGCCAACATTCTACCAGAAGACACAATTTATTCTGCAAAAAAATGCATCACTTTATAGTTTTAGCCTTGGAGAAAGAATCTGTCTTTTAACATCACACCTCAACAACACCCGTCAACTAAGGATAGAAGCTGAGCCAAGAACAGAAATGAAACCTTGAGAGCTTCACTCAAACACTTGGCGATAAACACATAGAGAACAGAAGCTTTCCATCTCCCCTCGAGAGGTAAAATCAACCTTATTAAATTATGACATTTCCGTACGGCACGCACACACACATCTGCACCTCATTAGCATCAGCAAACAGCTCTTCTGCATAGAAGAGAATCGACCGTAACAATTACATTTCATTACCTTCCCCTCTCCCAGTGGGTCTATTGGTTTCCACTTACCCCAAATACAAATGTGATTTCACTCAGGTGCCACGACGACGCTTCATATTAGACGTCTTTATTGTGGTAGCAGTTGGATTCACAGCGGTCCGGTCAGTCTGTTTACCTGATAAATATCATCATTAAGCTGCCGAGGCAACGGGTGGGGATTACAGAGTCATTTTAACTGCCATCTGAAGCATCTTCTCTTCTCTCACTGTAGGAAGTCAGAGGCTTTTAACAATAACAGATTGAGGAAAATAACTAAGTTGCCTCGTCTCATCTACAGTTGAAGTCATTAAAACTCGTTTTTCAACCACTCCACAAATGTTTTGTTAACAAACTATAGTTTTGGCTACTTTGTGCATGACACAAGTCATTTTTACAACAATTGTTTACACACAGATTATTTCACTTAAAGGTCACTGTATCACTATTCCGGTAGGTCAGAAGTTAACATACACTAAGTTGACTGGGCCTTTAGACAGCTTGGAAAATTCAAAAAAATTGATTCATGGCTTTAGAAGCTTCAGGTACGCTAATTGACATAATGTGAGTCAATTGGAGGTGTACCTGTGGATGTATTTCAAGGCCGACCTTCAAACTCAGTGCCTCTTTGCTCGACATCATTGGAAAATGTAAAGAAATCAGCCAAACGCCTGAAGGTGCCACGTTCATCTGTACAAACAATAATATGCAAGTATAAACACCATAGGACCACGCAGCAGTCAAACCGCTCAGAATGGAGATGCATTCTGTCTCCTTGAGATGAGCTCACTTTGGTGTGAAAAGTGCAAATCAATCCCAGAACAACAGCAAAGGACCTTGTGAAGATGCTGGAGGAAACCGGTAAAAAAGTATCTATTTCCACAGTAAAACAAGTACTATATCGACATAACCTGAAAGGCCACTCAGCAAGGAAGAAGCCACTGCTCCAAAACAGCCATTAAAAAGCCAGACTACGGTTTGCAACTGCACATGGGGACAAAGATCGTACTTTTTGGAGAAATGTCCTCTGGTTCGATGAAAAAAAAAAAGAACTGTTTGGCCATAATGACCATCGTTATGTCTGGAGGAAAAAGGGGGAGGCTTGCCGAAGAACCCCATCCCAACCGTGAAGCACCGGGGTGGCAGCATCATGTTGTGGGAGTGCTTTGCTGCAGGAGGGACTGGTGCACTTCACAAAATAGATGGCATCATGAGGAAGTAAAATTATGTGGATATATTGAAGCAACATCTCAAGACATCAGTCAGGAAGTTAAAGCTTGGTCGCAAATGGGTCTTCCAAATAGACAATGACCCCCAGCATACTTCCAAAGTTGTGGCAAAATGGCTTAAGGACAACAAGGTCAAGGTATTGGAGTGGCCATCACAAAGCCCAGACCTCAATCCTATAGAAAATGTGTGGGCAGAACTGAAAAAGCGTGTGCGAGCAAGGAGGCCTACAAACATGACTCAGTTACAATAGCTCTGTCAGGAGGAATGGGCCAAAATTCACCCAACTTATTGTGTGAAGCTTGTGGAAGGCTACCTGAAACGTTTGACCCAAGTTAAACAATATAAAGGCAATGCTACCAAATACTAATTGAATGTATGTAAACTTCTGACCCAATGGGAATGTTATGAAAGAAATAAAAGCTGAAATAAATCATTCTCTCTACTATTATTCTGACAGTTCACATTCTTAAAATAAAGTGGTGATCCTAATTGACCTAAAACAGGGATTTTTTACTAGGATTAAACGTCAGGAATTGTGAAAAAATGAGTTGAAATGTATTTGGCTAAGGTGTATGTAAACTTCCGACTTCAACTGTATAGTTAGGAGTTTTAAACAATCTCACCAAATGATCCTCTAAATTAACCCTCATCATCAGAGAAGACTCAGTGTGGAATTACAATACAGTAGCCTGCAGGAGATTATTTTCACCCCTAGCCTGATTACACAGCACGGGGGCAGCTGTTAATGGTGTGTTCCTGGGGGAACCAAAATAGAGTACAAGACCATTATATGATATGGAGAACTAGAGCCAGAGTGGAGGGAGTTTTGGGGCTGGGTTTCACATAGCCGCACAGCACAGAGATGGTTACACAATCACACCTTAAAACCTGTTGCGACACTAGGGGCAGTATTTTCATTTTGGGATAAAAAACGTTCCCGTTTTAACCTCTTGAGCTTATGGCTGAATACTGCCCCCTTTGGAAGAAGTGCGTGCCCATAGTAAACTGAAAATATTTTTTTCCAAAATTGCTAATATATGCATATAATAATAATTATTGAATAGAAAACACTCTAAAGTTTCTAAAACCGTTTAAATTATGTCTGTATGTAAAGCAGAACTCTCAGGGCAGCCTTTCTCCCAAACTCTCTCTTGTCAAGAGAAAAGTTGGGTCAACTTTGACGTCATCGCCCCCACCCTTCCCAGGCAGCTACCGATCTGGGAACAGTATGTATTTGTTCAGCGCGATGTCTGCTTTCAATTGGCACGTTCATTGTTTGAATTTCGCGCTCCCTCATCTTTTGGCGGGCGAAAATGCCCGGGTCACTCTCAAATACATGCACTCTATTGCGCGCAGCCGATTTGGGGAACGTTCTTTTCCAATAGACACCAGTTGAAGCCGGTTCGTTTGTTTGCGATTATCATTGTTTTACATGATAAAAACATCATTTTGCTCGATTCTGCACTTAGTTTGACCAGTTTAGTCGACATATAATATGTAATTTTGAAGTTTTGATGCGCAAGAGTGCGGGACCAGAAGGAGCAGAAGTTATTTTGGGTGCATTTCAGCTGAAGCTGTTAGCATATGCTAATACAAAGACGCACAACTTGAAACCAAACGATGTATTGGGTAAGTATGACTCCTTCTACGTCTTCTGATCGAAGAACATCAAAGGTAAGGGAATATTTATGTGGTTATTTTGGGTTTCTGTGGACTCCAAACATAGAGGAGACACTGCTAATATCTGAGCGCCGACTCATAGCATAGACTAGTGAACGAATTCTGTAACGTTAAAAATAAATGTAACACAGCGGTTGTATTAAGAAGAAGTGTATCTTTGTAACTATATGTAGAACATGTATATTTAGTCATGTTTATTGCTTGTTATCTGACGTTATCTGTCGGAGCTATCATAATTTCTCCGGACATTTTGAGTAGCATTTTTTGAAATGTCGTCATTGTAAACAGAGATTTATGGATATTAATGGCATATTATTGAAAAAAAAATGTACTGTGTAACATGTAATATTACTGTCATCTGATGAAGATTTTCAAAAGGTTAGTGAATTATTTATTTTTTAATCCTACTTTTAAATTTTATATTTTCTGGGACAAAATGGCCGCCGCTTGCCTTTTGTTTCGGTGGTGGTCTAATATAAATGTGTGCTATGTTTTCGCCGTAAAACATTTTAGAAATCTGACTTGCTGGGTAGATGAACAAGGTGTTTATCTTTCATTTGAGCTATTGGACTTGTGTAGGTGTGGAGGTTAAATATGTCTAAGAATATTTTTCGCATTTTGCGTTATGCTAATGAGCTTGAGCCGTAGTCACGATCCCGGATCCGGGATGGGTAGCATCAAGAGGTTTTAAACAAGGTATTTTGTCACGAAAAGATGCTCGACTATGCATATAATTGACAGCTTTGGATAGAATACACTCTGACGTTTCCAAAACTGCAAAGATATTGTATGTGAGTGCAACAGAACTGATGTTAGAGGCGAAACTCAGATCAAAATCCAATCAGGAAGTGCCGCATTTTTTGAAACCGCCTCATGCCAATGACTCCTTATATGGCTGTGAATGAGCTACAAATGAGCTTACGTTTTCCAAGGTGTCTACAGCACTGTGACGTCTTTTTACGCATTTATGTTGAAGAATAGCTGTAAGGGACCACATTTAGCAAGTGGTCACATGATGGCTCCCGCAGAAAATCTTGCGTAAAGTACACAAGTAGCCATTTTTCCAATCGCTTCTTATGAGAAACCAATTGTCCCAACGGATATATTATCGAATAGATATGTAAAAAACACCTTGAGGATTGATTCTAAACGTTTGCCATGTTTCTGTCGATATTATGGAGCTAATTTGGAAAAAAGTTTGCCGTTGTAGTGACTGCATTTTCCGGTCGATTTCTCAGCCAAACGTAAACAACAAACAGAGCTATTTCGCCTACAAAAATTTATCTTTTTGGGAAAAATGAACATTTGCTATCTAACTGGGAGTCTCCTGAGTGAAAACATCCGAAGTTCTTCAAAGGTAAATTATTTAATTTGATTGCTTTTCTTATTTTCGTGAAAATGTTGCCTGCTGGTAGCAGAGCCTAGACATAGCATTATGCCAAGATAAACTTACACAAATGCTTGTCTAGCGTTGGCTGTAAAGCATATTTTGAAAATCTAAGATGACAGTGTGATTAACAAAAGGCTAAGCTGTCTCTCAATATATTTCTTTTGTGATTTTCATGAATAGGAAGATTTTCTAGGAAGATTTATGTCCGCTGCGTTATGCTAATTAGTTTGAGGCGATGGTTACGCTCCCGCATGCGAGTTTGAGAGTCATGAGAAGTTAACTGCACTCAGCTCGACAGCTCCCCCCCTCTCTCAGTCTCTCCTGCGAGTGTATGTATTTGTCTGTGTGTGTTTTCCCCGTGGCAATCTCTGTCCAATGACAGAGAGAGACAGTGCGTGTGTTACAGACAGAGTGTGTGTGTTGACAGTGTGTGTGTGTTCGTGCGCGTTCGTGTGTGTTCTCTGCTGTGGTCTCCAGAAAGCGTCTATCAGTGAGTAGCCCGTAGGCAGCAGACACAGGTAGACAGGCTGTAAGAGGTCTCTACAGACTCATTACAGATGAGGCAGGCAGGCAGCATTGAGAGAGACTGGCTGTGTTATCTGAAATGCCTCCCCACACACACACACGCACACAAATATGCAGTAATTAGGCAAAAATGGAAAACAGCTGTCATTAGTCTAAAATTGCTCATGGCAAAAATGAAACACTCAGCCCATCATGTATTGTCCTTGGTGCATCAGTGGTCTGTCATTCCCTGACAACAAAGTTATTTTTACTAATAGGTGTATTTAATTGATAGCAATGTCAAAATAGTTCCCCAAAAACGACACTCCTGTAATGCGTTCATCTTAATGGTTCTATATAATTACTGTATAGTAAGTTACAGATGTCAACGCACCTGTGTGCTGAATTTAAGAGCACTTAAAAATACACTACACAGCGTAGTGTGTGTGGACACTCCTTCAAATTAGTGGATTCGGCTATTTCAGCCACACCCGTTGCTGACAGGTGTATAGAATCGCGCACACAGCCGTGAAAAGGAGCAGTGAAAATGCGCTCTCTGGAGTGATGAATCACGCTTCACCATCTGGCAGTCGGAAGGACTTTGGCGGATGCAAGGAGACTGCTACCTGCCCGAATGCATAGTGCCAACTGTAAAGTTTGGTGGGGCTGTTTTTCATGGTTCAGGCTCCTTAGTTCCAGTGAAGGGAAATCTTAACACTAAAGCATACAATGACATTCTAGAGGATTCTGTGCTTCCAACTTTGTGGCAACAGTTTGGGAAAGGCCCTTTCCTGTTTCAGCATGACAATGCCCTCGTGCACAAAGTGAGGTCCATACAGAAATGGTTTGTCGAGATCGGTGTGGAAGAACTTGACTGGCCTGCACAGAGCCCTGACCTCAACCCCATCGAACACCATTCAGATGAATTGGAACACATACTGCGAGCCAGGCGTAATCGCCCAACATCAGTGCCCGACCTCACTAATGCTCTTGTGGCTGAATGGAATTAAGTCCCCGCAGCAAACGGGAGACGAACTCCATAATAAAGCCCATGATTTTGGAATGAGATGTTCGACGAGCAGGTATCCACATACCAGCTGTACACTGAGTGTACAAAACATCAGGAACACCTTCCTAATATTGAGTTGCACCCCCTCTTTTGCCCTCAATTCATCGGGGCATGGACTCTACAAAGTGTCAAAAGCATTCTACAGGGATGCTGGTCCATAGACTCCAATGCTTCCCACAGTTGTGTCAAGTTGACTGGATGTCCTTTGGATGGTGGACCATTCTTGATACACACGGGCTACTGTTGAGAGTGAAAAAACCAGCAGTGTTGCAGTTCTTTACACAAACTGGTGTGCCTGGCACCTACTACCATACCCCATTCAAAGGCATTTAAATCATTTGTCTTGCACATTAACCCTGTGGTGTCACACATATACAAGCCATATCTCAATTGTCTCAAGGCTCAAAAATCATTCTTTAACCTGTCTCCTCCCCTTCATCTACTGATTGAAGTGGATTTAACAAGTGGCATCAACAAGGGATCCTAGCTTTCACCTGGATTCACCTGGTTAGATCATGGAAAGAGCAGGTGTTCCTAATGTTTTGTACACTGAGTGTATGTTATGCTCCTGCTGTACATAATGCAAATAAATACTATACACTGGGATGTACTAAACCCTGACTGCGCTTTGGACACAAAAACAGGCAACAGACATAATATCAACACATCCATACTCAAACAAAACCTCCAGAGCTTACCAGGAACACAGTCTTTCTGGTCGATACTCTCTTCTCTCCCCCCCTTACTTCCCTGCTCTCCTCCAGTCTCCCTCTATACTCCAGAGTTTAGTGACAGCTGCACACATTTGGAGTCACCGAAGGGAGGACCAGCGAGTGAGGGAAGAGAGAAAACAAGGGAGGCGCTGAATACATTCTCTCCCTCTCTCTCCACTTAACAGACGCTTTCATCCAAAGCGACTTGCAGTCATGCGTGCATACGTTTGTACGTACGTGTGGCCCCAGCGGGAATTGAAGCCACAACCCTTGGGTATTGCAAGCACCATGCTCTACTGACTGAGCAACACAGCTAAAGCTTTACGTCTTTATTTCTGCAAACACTTGAGTGATGACTGAGTCACACAGACAGACTGCTCTGATGGACTATGTCACATTTATGGCCCCAAAAGGCTAGGGCCAGCTCTGACTGCATGTGTGGGTATGGATGTGGGTTTGCAGACCTGCGAGCCACCGCGGCCCCTCATTAGTTTTTTGTGGCCCCCATCAAAATGGCCCATCCCTGGGTTAGACACTAAGCTACATTAGGGGGACCACTGGTACTGATGTGCAGAGGACAGGGGGTGCATGTGGACAGCTGGAGCTACTAGAGCAATGATGGACCGGACCAGACTGTCCTGCTCTAGTTCTGCCATGATCTGACCCCTGGCACTGGACCATGGCCCAGACTGCTGGAGAGTCATCTATACTGACCACTGGAGCCAGAACACTGTTCATCAGAGCCAGGAGCCAGAGGACCCCTGGTTCTACAGATGCTAACTGGGTCACATTCTGATAGATCACAGAACAGAGCACAGAAAAACCCAAACTCATACTACTGGTTAGCAGGCTATTCTCCTTGTTGGCACCCATCTTATTAATGTGTGAAAAAAACAACACAGAGCCCACTGAGGGACGTTTGCGGATGACCTAGGCCCCCCAAGAAGTAAAGGGGTTTAAGTAAGTAGTATTCAAACATCTATAGGCATATTTCAGCGAGCAGAGTCTGTCAGCCAGCTTATATGTGTGTGTGTGTGTCTGTGTTGATGAAGCTCTCAGCTGTCTGTCAGTCACAAGCTGTGTTGATAGACCAGTCCCGATGTGTGAGCTTCCGGGGACAGACAGATGGACCCCACGAGGGACCAACATCTCTATTAGCCATGGCAATGATCTGACCTGAAATCAACAAACACCTGTGGGATTCATTCATATCCAACTACATCCAACCACAAGGTATGAATACACTTCCGTCATCTGCTCATAAATATGGGGTCTAAAATCTACTACTGCTGAACCCAGAGTGAAAGACCCAGGGAGCGAGAGAAAGTCGTCAAGAGACCCTCTTCCAATGGGTTTTGAGAAGGAGGCTAGGAGAGAGGACGCGAGGAGTATGCAATTGAGTTTCTCCCAGGGAGGAAGAGGGATAGAGAGGAAGGGAGAAAGAGAGAGAGATGGTCCAACTGCCGTGAGCAGCAGTACTTCAGGGCCTGTGTTGTCATGGTTACCATTCTGCACGCGCACACACTTCAAACACTACACTGAGCTGCAAGTGTGTAACTGAAATCGTGTTTGAGTTGGTAGAGGGAGAGACTGCATGACGCAATAATCCATCCCATACTCTGACACCCTGAAATGTCAGCCCTCTTTTCCCTCTAACATACACACTCATCCATAAAGAGAGGAAAACACCGGTGTAGTCTTTACCTAAAGGATGGAGCACCAAGAGAACAAACAGGACCAGCACACGCAAAACTTGCTACACAAATAACTATGAGATTGATGAGACAGAGACAGACAGAGGCAGACAGACAGACAGACAGACAGAGAGAGAGAGAAAGAAATGATTGGCCATCTCTAAACAGCCATATGGGACCATAAATAAACCAGTCAACATGCTGAAGACAGAGAGGAACATCCCTTTAGTTACACACATGTCCACACGCATGGACACACACGCCGGTCTATCAACACACCATTAGATATTCTTCCTATACACCAATTACTCTCGCCACAGGACCACATTTCCAATAGCACTCACAGATTGTGTATGCATATATACAATACATATTAACATTCAAAGAATAGCAAAAAAAATTCTGGAGAAAAACAGCTGTTATTCAAACCAAATGGCTTACCTGTTAAGAAGTAATAGAGGAGGCACAGCAGGACATGGAGAAAGAGAGTAGGGAGAAATATGTTAATGAGGGTTCTCCGTAGTATACGTATCCACATAATGAGAATACAGAATCATAAATAATAACACAATGGATATTAGATATACAGTAGCAGTCAAAAGTTTGGACACGCCTACTCATTCCAGGGTTTTTCTTTATTTGTAATATTTTCTACATTGTAGAATAATGGTGAAGACATCAAAACTATGAAATAACACATATGGAATGCTGTAGTGACTAAAAGGATTAAACAAATAAAAAATATATATATTTGAGATTCTTCAAAGTAGCCACCCTTTGCCATGATGACAGCTTCATAAGAAATGTTTTTCCAACAGTCTTGAAGGAGTTCCCACATATGCTGAGTACTTGTTGGCTGCTTTTCCTTCACTCTGCGGTCCGACTCATCCAAAACCATCTGAACGCATTAAGAAGGAAAGAAATTCCACAAATTAACTTTTAACAAGGCACACCTGTTAAAGGAAATGCATTCCAGGTGACTACCTCAAGGCTGTATAAAGGCTATTTGACCAAGAAGGAGAGTGATGGAGTGCTGCATCAGATGACCTGGCTTTCACAATCACCCGACCTCAACCCAATTGAGATCGTTTGGGATGAGTTGGACCGCAGAGTGAAGGAAAAACAAGTGCTCAGCATATAGCATACTCCTTCAAGACTGTTGGAAAGCATTCCTCATGAAGCTGGTTGAGAGTATGCCAAGAGTGCAAAGCTGTCATCAAGATATATATTTTGATTTGTTTAACACTTTTTTGGTTACTACATGATTCACATGTGTTATTTATGAAGGCGGCAGGGTAGCCTAGTGGTTAGAGCGTTGGACTAGAAACCGAAAGGTTTCAAGATCGAATCCCCGAGCTGACAAGGTAAAAATCTGTCGTTCTGCCCCTGAACAAGGCAGTTAACCTACTGTTCCTAGGCCGTCATTGAAAATAACAATTTGTTCTTAACTGACTTGCCTAGTTAAATAAAGGTAATATATATATATATATATATATATATTGTACATTTCATAGTTTTGACATCTTCCCTGTTATTCTACAATGTAGAAAATAGTAAAAATAAAGAAAAAACCTTGAATGAGTAGGTGTCCAAACTTCTGACTGGTACTGTAGACTGTAGAGAACTGAACTACATATTAACACATAACATTGCATGACAAATGATCATGCAGCGTTATACAGTATGTAAAGAGTGTGGTGTAAACCACATTCGGAAGACTACCTTGCTTGAGAATTAAACACTTATGTTATCTGTCAGAACTAATGCCTAGCAATTTAGCTCAATGGGCCAACATGGTCTTTAAGCCAAGCAGAGGACCTGCGTTTGATTCCCATTCAGTTACAGCCTCATTGTATATGGAGGGTCCATTCGTCAGGCTCGGGGTCTCCACCAACAGAAAGCTAAATACAACTCAAGACAACTCAACACTGCCCTCTATAGGGTATCTTATATACAAGCACAGCTTCTAAAATACAGATGACGTCATCTGCTCACAAGCCTGCTCTATATGATCACAAGCGCCACTTGTATTTTGATTATTCGTTGTCAGAGAAATACACTTTCACACAATATCCTATCACAGCAAGACTCCAATGAAGTGTTGTACTCTGCCGATCATCAGTACTGTCCTCACAGAAAATAACACTGTCAATACAAAAAGTTCTACAACTTGAGTCCATTTCAAGGTAAAAATGGAAATGTGGCTTTGGCTTTCAGTTCAGATTCAAACCCCAACAATAATATACACGACAAGAACACCAAGAACTACGAAGAACAAATGGAATGTTTTGCTTTCGCAAAACGGTAGAAGAACAAGATAAAGCGTTGGGAACGAACAGATATGGTCATAATCCACGTACACACTGGGTGCTGAGACGGTGTTCTGAAGCAAAGCCAGTGTTTGAGGAACAGCTCCAGTCAGCTAAATGTAAACGTGATGGGATGCTGCCAGGACACCCTGGTGGGACCAGGCAGAGAGCAGTCAGGCAGCACACGCCTTCCAACAGGGATTTGTCTCACACACACACATTGTATTAGTCTCCCACTGAGATCATCCTGGGATCACTACACTGCCCAAACTCACAAACAACAGAAACATGCACACACACATACACACACAAAAACAAGGCAGTGTGCACTGCACGCAGACACAATGATAAAAACATCCAGATGTGCATAAACAAACAGTCACACATTCACAGTGTAATACACACAAACACACTAAGTTATATGAACAGCCTCCTACGTGACAGTCAAGGGGTCAGGAGGGAAATTAAACAGTGACAGATGTGGCTGACAACAATACCATTTACAGTACAGTGCTGCTGCCAGACTAGTGGTCAGATAACCTCAGATTATAACACGGGTAATGGCCAGAGAGGAGCAGGTGGGGGCTGGTGCCCTCTAGTGGTCACACAGAGCTACAAGTGAGGCCCCACCTCCTTTTCCTCCTCCCCTCCCCTCTACCATCCCCTCCCCATCTCTCTCATCTCATCTGCCCTCCTCTGCCCTACCCAATCAACTCTTCACACAGCAGGGCTCTCTGGAAGTGAATGGAACACGCCAGGTACTCCTGACTTTGGCTTTCAATGAGTTCACTCCATAAGGGAATGGTTCTGTAGCTAACTAATCAACTCTACACAGACACCACAGTGGGGTCTCTGAACATCTGACTCAACAGGAGTCTCCCCCTCTCTTTTCACCCTCATCTCTTCCATTCCTGCCTCTTCAAATACGAGATCAGTACATTAATGAAGGGGCCGTATAATACACATCGAATATCAAAGTGTTAGGGGGGGGGCTTTTGAAGTGTGGGTCATTTGAATATGGAGATGTCTAGCTTGAAGAAACATGTGATTGAATGACCCATACTACACATTACAATGAGGGCAGAGCTCGCGTGTTATGCAGAATACACATTCCACACATCTGACTGATCAGGAATCTGTTTCATTTCCCAGGCGGTACAGATACAGGCGTCTCAGTGAGCACTCAGTCATTCAGACTGTGTAATTATAGTTAGGAATGGCCCACAGTTCTATCATAAATTACAGTTTCCACACGGTGGATATACATATTGGGTAAAAAAATGTAAATACTGGAATTAGCACTTCCCACCAGAATGATATATTTAATTTATTGAATCTGAAGAAAGGGAGGGTAATGACAAAAGTTGTACAAACATGCATGCTATGACAGAAAGTGCCCCGAGCCTGCTCTTGCATACCAACTGTGATGTATTCCAACGGACCAGAATCATCATTAGGGACTCATAACTCCGAAGAGAAACAGAAGGAGGTGACCAAACGGTTCCATTCGAACCTGCTCCTCTGGGAGGACTGTGTCAGGTTGATCAACGAGATCTGCTGCTCTGTGTGTCTCTGTTCTCCGGTGCAGTGAGGCCATGTAGCACATAGAGATCAGAAAAGAGGATGGATGGAGGAAGAGAAGAAGGGATGATGTCCATCGCTACGGAATGCTGAGTGATGTCTCCAATTCGAGTCATTCCCTCGGTGTGTGTGTGTGTGTGTGTGTGTGTGTGGCGTTACTCTGAGGTATCAAGAGGAGGTGGGTCAACAGGCAATACATTGTAATTACATTGATGAATATGAAAGTGAGTATATTTCAGTACCACTCTAGAGAGCAACAGGCCCAATGCTTCCTCATGGCTGATCTCCTTTTCGTGTGCCGAAATGAATAGAGTGTAATGAGATCCTATAACGAGACTGTCCAACAGAATCTTTACTCAATACATAATGAATGAATCGAGTGAAGCCTGGCGACCTGTGGATACACACACACACACACACACACACACACACACACACACGTATTCATGGACACACACACGTATTCATGGACACACATATTGATTCCTGAGTTCAGACTTTATAGGGTTGATTATTCTGCATAGTGAGAAGACACTTTTCTGCAAGATCAGTCTTCTGTTCTGATGCTTTTTACCTAACCAATCTTTTCCAAAAACACACTGAGGGCCAACAGCGTTTGTTTACCCCAACGTTTATTATCTAACAGATCCACAACGTCTGTCTGAGCCTTCTCAATAAAGACAGAGACTAACCCGCGGCAGAGAGAGAGATCTAGACCAGGGATCAACAACTAGATTCAGCCGCAGGCGGATCATAATTACAAATCATTTGTACGCTGCAAGAAGCCCAAACAGAGATATTTGACTAAAACATAATCATTTAAAACATTGCTTACATATATACAATGTGGTATACAATCACGTGTCTCTCGATGTGTGGGAAAGATTAGGGACAGATTTCCAAAATACATTTTAAAAAACACTTGGAGCTGATTGGCTGGTGTTTCTACAGTGTTTTATGTCCAACAATGAACATAAAAAATAAAAAAAAACAAGACAACTTGGGGGTCCAAATAAAACCACCGGGACGCCAGCTGGGGAACCCAGATCTAGGCTATGGGTCAATGGACGGATGGTAAAATAGGGCTGGTGGAAGGCCATGAAAACTTCTCAACTGATAACAGAAATGAAGTATTCTCTCCATCTGGATTTACCACAGAGCAGAGAGAGCAATAATGCAATAAGCCCTCGGGGTGATGGAATCCTCCGGCTCGGTCTTCCTCTGAAGCAACAACAGACACGTAGGGAGTCAGGAAGTAGTAACCGTAGACGCAATCAGCTACTGTACCGCACTCTGAGAGAGGGAACATGGCAACCACAATTAGAAACCAGGGCAAATCTTAATTACCCTTCACTCACTCCCAGTCGTTAGGGAGAGAGAAGGTTGAGAGAAGTAGAGCGAGATGGAAGAAGAGAAAGAGCGAGCGAGAGAACCATGCAGTGTTTAGAGGGGTGATGGGTTTTTACCATAAACTTGAACTGATTCCTTTTTTCCAGGCTTCAGAGGGAGAAATGCACACTTACACAAGGCTGATGAGACCTCCAAAAATCCACATGCACACACTTCCTCTTACCATAGGAAATGGGCATCATCATCCAGACTATAATTTCACTGGTAGATGAGGAGATGGAAAAACATATGGACAGGGGCCAAAACTATTTGCTAATCATTTTTAGGAAACATTATGCAATCAAATCAAAACTGCTGCTTTTCTGCCATTTGTTTTCATTACAGTACACTGGTACTACACCTCCTTCCCAGTGGCAAATTCCACTCATAACGCAACACTCCAACATGTGAATTAATGCATTGTGTTCAAAACACGTCACTTAGTTTCACTGAGTGGGTTTTTCAGTTGATTGACAGTCAGTGTGTGACTAAGAGAGAGTGAATAATGACACTTCTCAGGTCTCTGTCAACGAAGAGGCTCAACCTCAAAATGAACCAATATGTGAACTAGCGACAGTAGGATCAAGGTAGTTACCTTTTATTGTTGATCCACCCTGTACTCTCTACTGAGGTTTACCAAGGCTGTGTCTGCGCCTCAAAATGGCATAGTCCTGGTAAAAAGTAGCGTCCTAAACACAGAACAGGGTGCCATTTGGGATGCAAGCTGTGTGTGTGTTCTGACAAGAGGGGCTTGTCTGATGAATTATACAGCGGTTATTAGAATTCCGTGAATAAAGATTCTATGAATCGCTTTCAGCGCTGTGCATTACAGACCAGATTGAAAGAGCGAGGGAGGGATGGAGAGATGGAGGGAGAATGGAAGAGAGGAGAAAGAGTACTGTTCATTTTGAGAAAACAGTACTTTGGTAAAAGTAAAATGTCCACTATTTGGCAGTGGTTGGAACCCTTCAAACGGAGATGGGGGGGTCAGGTGCTCCACTGCAGGACTTGAAAATCCTAAAAACACTCCTTACGCCAGGAAACAGTACTTCAACTGGTGACTATCAAGGAGAATAAAGACAAAGGACCACTGTTGCTGCATAAATCTGACGGGGCAAAAAAACCAACAATAGGCTTACGTTTCGACATGAATCGCCTCCATCAGAGCGTTGAGTAGGAAAAGAGTGGGAGGCACCTATATAAAAGTGTGTGTGGAGCCTATAAAAATGCCTGTCTATAATGCAACACACACATGGAGAGACATGCGTACGGACGCGCACAAACAAACACACACAAGCTCATTTCACTAACACAGAGAGTGTAGACAATTTGGTACAGAGAATGTGTGTTGTGCACATGTATGTGTGGTCTGAGAGCCTTGTGCCATAACACAGCTAGCTATCCAGTCCTGAGGAGACTAGAGGATAGTAGAGAGGCTAACGTTAGCATTTACTACAGCCCAGAGTCAGGGAGGGAGGCTAAGGGAGCACTATGCCCCTGTAACACCACCCTCAGGGTCTCCTCTCCTCTGCCCGTTAAGGCCGAAGCCAGGTTTTTAGGAGGGATTTGGGATGGAGCCTTCACCCTTCCTCGGGGTGCCGAGATATAGGGCTATAGCCTTGTGTTGGTAGGAGAGGACGAGAGGAGTTGTGCTGTGTCTGTGGTAGAGGTCGACCGAGTAATCGGAATGGCCGATTAATTAGGGCCGATTTCAAGTTTTCATAACAATCACTAGTTAACTACACATGGTTGATGATATTACTAGATATTATCTAGCGTGTCCTGTGTTGCATATAATCTGACTGAGCATACAAGCATACAAATATCTAAGTATCTGACTGAGCGAAGGTAGGCAGAAGCAGGCGCGTAAACATTCATTCAAACAGCACTTTTGTGCGTTTTGCCAGCAGTTCTTCGTTGTGTCAAGCATTGCGCTGTTTATGACTTCAAACCTATCAACTCCAGAGATGAGGCTGGTGTGACCGAAGTGAAATGGCGTTTCAAACTTCACTCGCTCTGAGCCTTGGGGTGGTTGGTTCCCTTGCTCTGCATGGGTACCGCTGCTTCGATGTGGTGGCTGTTGTCGTTGTGTTGCTGGTTCGAGTCCAGGAAGGAGCGAGGAGAGGGACAGAGGCTATACTGTTACACTGGCAATACTAAAGTGCCTATAAGAACATCCAATAGTCAAAGGTTAATGAAATACAAATGGTATAGAGGGAAATAGTCCTATAATAACTACAACCTAAAACTTACCTAGGAATATTGAAGACTTGTGTTAAAAGGAACCACCAGCTTTCATATGTTCTCATGTTCTGAGCAAGGAACTGAAACGTTAGCTTTCTTACATAGCACATATTGCACTTTTACGTTCTTCTCCAACACTTTGTTTTTGCATTATTTAAACCAAATTGAACATGTTTCATTATCTACTTGAGGCTAAATTGATTTTATGTATGTATTATATTAAGTTAAATTAAGTGTTTTTTCAGTATTGTTGTAATTGTCATTATTACAAATACATAAAAAAATATAAAAAAATAATCAGCCGATTAATCGGTATCGGCTTTTTTGGGCCTCCAATAATCGGTATTGAAAAATCATAATCGGTCGACCTCTAGTCTATGGAGATACTTAAAACCCAGAGCAGAGGCAGTTTTCGGATTCGTCTAAAACATTAAATCATCCCGTCTGTCTCTCGTCCCAGAGAGCGCGGAGAATAAAGCACAACACGTCTGAGTGAGCGAGCGTGCACGCATCTAATATTCTGCCTCAAATCCTATTTATGCTGATTTAAGGAGGCTAAACTGATCCTAGAACTGTGACTCAGGGTACAGGTGTGAGCTGGCAACAGTTACATACAGTTAGAGTTCAATCTATTCCCCATTTACTCGACACTGGGCCCTGGGTTAATACGCGAGTCGTCAGCTGGAGATGTTACTCGGAATTAATATCCCCGTTGTCTGACTGAGTGACCGGAGGGCTGCTGCTCCCTCATGAATAAAGGATGGGAACAAATGTTCCATTCTGCAGCATGCCTCTGCCCAGCTGGGTGAGTGGATGGGTGTCTCTCTCTGTCCACGCCCCAGTGACTGTTCCACCGGCCGGTGATAACCCCCAGGGCAGAGAGGGCAAGAGAGAAGCCCCAGTATCCCGGGTCACTGTCCCGTAGCCCAAGGGTGCTCCCACATTTTCTGAACCCTAAGCCCTGCATCTATGTCCAGGCTATAGAAGAGCTTTGATTGCGGTTAGGACAGACACTCCAGCTACAGCTGAATTTCCCAGAACACTGGAATGTCTAAAGACAACAGCCTGCAGGGAAGAGAGCTGGGAGAGTGAGAGCAAAGAGGGGGTGAGAGAGGATAAAGAGGAGTGAGACAACAACAGTCAAAAGTTTACACCAGAGGCATCTGTCTCCAACCACTGCTCTAACAAGCCTAGAGGCTATTTGGACAGAGTCTGTCACAGTCTGTCCTGGAGGAAGGTGGGAGGGAGAGAGGGAGAAAGAGAGAGGAATGGAGCCCATGTTCAAACCGACAGAGGCGGAGAGAGCGATGGTAGCTGTAATGTGCACTGTGCAGCATGTGACAACAGCTGTAGGACAGTTAAAGATCCTGTCGGAAAATGCATCCTCCCCTTTCTCCCTTCCTTCCTATAATCAACTAGTGTATGAGGCAAACATGTCCAGCAGAGGGCACTGAGAGAAAATCTCAGGACAAATGATGCACACAGATTTCAGCATGTTGTCCCATTGTGAATTATTTAGAAAGCAAAAAGCATTTGATAAATCTCGTCTGTCATCTTGACTTAGCAGTCATGCGGCTGATGAAATTAGGTTGCAACGTATGCGTTTTCTATGACACATGCTAATTAGCGACTTTTCACGCATATGTACAAGCCTTCATCTTCAGAAGAGACATCTACTTGATAAGGAAACAAGTAGATGCATAGGTACCACTACAGCAGTATAGATGTAGAAGCTTTAAAGCTCAGTCAGTTAGAGGTAAGAACAAGTTAAATATTAATTGTGCACAGATAAAATACTTTGAAAGAAATGAGAATAGAATCCATTGAGCTGTGAATAAAATATCCATAGAGACACAGACCGATAGAGAGTGTACTATAAGCTGGGCTTACATCTGGTAGAGGCTGTCAAAGTGACACTTTCCCACTGTTAGGGTTGACATGCAGTTGCATAACACAGCCAGCCAGCCTATCCCTTCACTACAGCCTTAACCCTCTATGAGCTCAGTCTATACTTAGACCAGCATGGATCCAGTTTCACTGAGATTCCTACTCCTTGGAGAGACACACGTCTCGACCCACATACACACATAGTGTAAACACACAAAGAAACACGGTCATTATTTTTTTTTTAAATAGAGTGATGGGTGGCTGAAGTTTGCAGAAATAAGGTGATGTGCAATGAAGTCGGGCTGTCTCGGTTGCAGGACAATGAGACAGACCGAGAGTGGAGACAGAATGGGGAGCCACAAAGGCAGAGGCACAGTAATGAGCCAGGCTGGGACTGATAGACATGGGTACACTACAGCAGGCATACAAAAACACACACGGATACGAACACACAGTTAGAAAACTAGTTAACATTTACATTTTAGTCATTCAGCAGACACTCACATCCAGAGTGACTTAGAGGAGCAATTACAGTGAAGTGCCTTGCACAGACAGATGTTTCACCTTGTCGACTCGGGCATTTGAACCAGCGACCTTTCATATAAACTCAGCAAAAAAAGAAACGTCAGCTGCGTTTATTTTCAGCAAACTTAACATGTGTAAATATTTGTATGAACATACGATTCAACAACTGAGACATAAACTGAACAAGTTCCACAGACATGTGACTAACAGAAATGGAATAATGTGTCCCTGAACAAAGGGGGGTCAAAATCAAAAGTAACATTGCAGCTGGTGACCACACCAGATACGAAGTACTGCAGTGCATCTCCTCCTCATTGACTGCACCAGATTTTCCAGTTCTTTCTGTGAGATGTTACCAAGATGCTACCAAGGCACCTGCAACTTCCCAGACATCTCTGGGGGGGGATGGCCCAAGCCCTCACCCTCCGATCCAACAGGTTGCAGACGTGCTCAATGGGACTGAGATCCGGGCTCTTCGCTGGCCATGGCAGAACACCGACACGCACAGAACGAGCAGTATGGCTGGTGGCATTGTCATGCTGGAGGGTCATGTCAGGATGAGTCTGCAGGAAGGGTCTCACATGAGGGAGGAGGATGTCTTCCCTGTAATGCACAGTGTTGAGATTGCCTGCAATGACAACAACCTCAGTCCGATGATGCTGTGACACACCGCCCCAGACCATGACGGACCCTCCACCTCCAAATTGATCCTGCTCCAGAGTACAGGCCTCGGTGTAACACTCATTCCTTCCATGATAAACGCACATCCAACCATCACCCCTGGTGAGACAAAACCGCGACTCGTCAGTGAAGAGCACTTTCTGCCAGTCCGGTTTTGTTCAGTGACGGTGGGTTTGTGCCCATAGGCGACGTTGTTGCTGGTGATGTCTGGTGAGGACCTGCCTGCCTAACAACAGGCCTACAAGCCCTCAGTCCAGCCTCTCTCAGCCTATTGCGGACAGTCTGAGCACTGATGGAGGGATTGTGCGTTCCTGGTGTAACTCGGGCAGTTGTTGTTGCCATCCTGTACCTGTCCTGCAGGTGTGATGTTCGGAAGTACCGATTCTGTGCAGGTGTTGTTACACGTGGTCTGCCACTGCGAGGACAATCAGCTGTCGGTCCTGTCACCCTGTAGCGCTGTCTTAGGCGTCTCACAGTACGAACATTGCAATTTATTGCCCTGGCCACATCTGCAGTTCTCATGCCTCCTTTCAGCATGCCTACGGCACTCTATATTTTGGTTCACGCAGATGAGCAGGGACCCTGGGCATCTATATTTTGGTGTTTTTCAGAGTCAGTAGAAAGGCCTCTTTAGTGTCCTAAGTTTTCATAACTGTGACCTTAATTGCCTACTGTCTGTAAGCTGTTAGTGTCTTAACGACCGTTCCACAGGTGCATGTTCATGAATCGTTTATGGTTCATTGAACCAGCATGGGAAACAGTGTTTCAACCCTTTACAAAGACGATCTGTGAAGTTATTTGGATTTTTACAAATTATCTTTGAAAGACAGGGTCCTGAAACAGTAAAGGTTATTTTTGTGCTGAGTTTACTAGCCCAATACCCTTAACCGCAAGACTACCTGCCGCCCAGTTAAAGAGAGAACGAGAGAAAGAAGAAAACGAGAGAGAGACAGCAGCACAGTGAACATTACTTTCAGTGGCACAAAGGTGTCAGTCTAGCCAGCCCTCCAGATTCCCAACCAAGTGGAACATTCTAGGAATGGCTGACTGGGAATGTGACAGCAGAATGCCAACCAATTAGATCCTTTAGTACAGCCTCTACCTCTCTCCCGCTCTTTGGTCTTGGGTATAACTTTGCCATGCGCTAGTCTAGCAGGGATACAGTGGAGGAATTCCAGGAACATCTCAATTGGAAAGTGACGTTCCGTATTGGGAATGTGGCAGCAGAATGCCAGGCTTTCCCCAAAATAGAGGCTGAGAGCAGCTCCAGCAGTCCTCAGAGTAGAGGAGAGCTTAGCTCATCCCTCTCAGCTAGCTAGTTGCCAGGCTGGCTGATGATCCACTCTGTGGAGACACTCCATTCCATCAAATTTGAATGTAGTAATAAGTAGTGTTGTCAATTGTGTTGGAGGATAGATACTGACATTGTCATGACTGTCATTCTGTTCCATTCCAGGAAAATACACTGCCTGAGTCCTGGGGATGTTTTCCCTCAGGCTGTGTGTGTGAGTGAGTGAGTGAGTGAGTGAGTGAGTGAGTGAGTGAGTGAGTGAGTGAGACTGGAGACCTGGTAGTACACAGCTGTTGTTGTTCCATAGAGAGCAGAGCAGACACAATGACAGTCAGTTCCGTGACATACAGCTGGGCCATACACACTCCCTCCCTCTCAAGCAGTCTGCCATGCACGCACTCCCTCCCTCCCAAGCAGTCTGGCGCACACACACACGGAGAGAGTGAAAAGAGCAAGCCTCAATGTCTCTTCAAGGTCTCTCATGACCAAGGCCAGAAGAACACAACACAGGACCTGCAGAGGACTTCAACAGGGTAAGAGGACGACATGCAGGGCTCCCAACCTCACCCTTTCAGCTGACAGAAAGGACTGGAGCGAGGATGACACACAAACCAACCCCGCAGACACACACACACACACACACACCACCAAACAAACAGATACACACAGCAGAGCAACCATGCGTTCATATAACTGTTATGGTATGCACTGAGGAGGAAAGCACGCACACACACACACATCCTCTCTCTCTCACACACAGGCACTCGTAGCGTAGGCAGCTGAATGTGGTAATGAATATTAAACACAATGCGCTGCATAATCGGTCTCATCCACATGAATGACAAAATAATCACTGTTAAGGCAGCAACAACAACAACAACAGCTGTCACTTTACACAGGCAGCGATGAGGCAGAGGGATGAGACTCACGACACAAGCCAAGGACAGGAGAAGTGTATGCTCAAGGCTGTAGTTTCTCAGCCTCTCTGCTCTGAGGCCCAAACCAAGGCAGCTGTGACACGAAAGCATTGGGGAGAAGGAGCCATCTTCTAGATGTAGCCTAGTATTACTGGAAGCCCTGCACTGCCCTTGACCACACAGGTTCACCATCTTCACTCCCACATCAAAAAGGTTTGTTTTTGTTGCATAAACAAACAAACACACACACTTCCATGCTCATTACTTTAGCCTGGGTAGTTAGCATTAGCTCCGGTGAGAAGGTAATAATCCCTTTAGCCTGTGAAACAGTGTGTGTGTGTATGTGTGTGTGTAGTAACTGTGTGTGTGTGTGTGTGTGTGTGTGTGTGTGTGTGTGTGTGTGTGTGTGTGTGTGTGTTTGCGTGTGTGTGTTTGCGTGTGTGTGTAGTAACTGTGTGTGTGTTTGAGCGTGTGTGTGTGTAGTAACCGTGTGTGTGTGTGTTTGAGTGTGTGTGTTTGCGTGTGTGTGTTTGCGTGTGTGTGTGTGTTTGTGTGTTTGTGTGTGTGTGTGTAGTAACTGTGTGTGTGTTTGAGCGTGTGTGTGTGTAGTAACCGTGTGTGTGTGTGTGTGTGTGTGTGTGTTTGAGCGTGTGTGTGTGTGTGTAGTAACCGTGTGTTTGCGTGTGTCTGTGTGTGTAGTAGCCGTGTGTGTTTGCGCGCACGTGTAAGTGTGTGAGGTCCCAAGTCTGAGCATGCTGGGTCTCTGATGGGGTTAGCTGCTACATTGCTGATGTGATTGGCACAGGACCCGCTACTGCTAATGTCAGCCTTACAGCACTGAGTCATGCGTGCGTGCGCGCGCACACACACACACACACACACACGCACTTCTGCACAACAGCACTGGGAGGGAAACACACACTAGAGTGCATACGCCTCCACAGATTACACACGATTCAGCAAAAGCACACAAGAAACGTCCTAATAACTTAGTCTCACAATCCATTATTGATCCAGATTTAAACTCTACACTCCAGTCACGGCAGAGCGCTGATGTTGTGACTGCATTCATGTGTTCATGTCAAATCCTACCCAGAATCTTCCCCAAAATAGCAAATCACATGTGATTGTCACACACAGAGGACCTGTGCTTCCAGTCTGGCTGATACCAAACTCAAAGTCCTCCTGACTTCAGAGTCTGGAAAGGCTGTTTTGATGTTGTCGACACGATGCGTTGATAATGAAGGGTGCTATTGGTTCTCCTCTGTGTCTTTCTCACTGAACCACCCACAGCCACTGAGCTCCGCTCCCTTCCATTACAACTGTTGGATTTTCTAATCCAATAACCCCCCCCACCCCCCCGAGCAAAAAAACAAACATTTGAGAGAACCAATTAATGCGTCCGCTCAATTAATGAGCTAATACTGCATTAACAAACGGCCTCCTTTCAATAACAGTACAGGCATGGACACACACACACAGAGGGACAGATGAACACACACACACGCGCACACACACATAATCCATCAGGTTCCTCCTGGAAAATAAACAGAGGATTTTGACACAGGAGGAGCCCAAGCACACAGACAACTCCCCATGGAGACACGTGTTCCTGTTGCACAATGACGTGTTGCCCAGATGGAGGGAGGACAGACGCTAACTCAACACCAACAATAACAGAGTCCTACTGCTCCCCAGCCATCAGCCTTCCGTCCATCCGCATTGGGTTTTGACAAGGAGGCGTGACATCAGAGTTCATACTAGGACACTACTAAGACACACCCACTCATCCAGGCAAAATGTTCATAAGCGTCCATCAATTATTTGGAATGAAAGATGGACCTTGTGGACGTAACTGAAATAAATAAAATCGGTGATAAACGCATGAAGGCATTGATGAGAAAAGTTCCACCCAGATTCCATCTGGCTTTAGTCATGTGTGAATCTGACATTTATGGACAGAGCAAAATATTCCCTGGACTGTTACTATGGGAGAGGGCTTGGCCTCACATCCAATCTCTCTCTCTCTCACACACACACACCTCTCCAGGCCTATGTAAACACAAGAGAAATGGTTCAGTTAACGGCCAATAACCCCAGCATAGTTGATCTGCAGCCACTATAACTGCTCGTCTGAATTTGAAGCGGCTGCTGTATAAAATAACATTAGACATGCACCACAGTCTGTGAAGGAAGATCAGAAACAGTTTTTCCTTTTTTGCCATCCCTTATGTCATTTGTTTAATCTTAACTCTAATCCAAGCTTTGACGGAAACTTCAGAGAACAGAGATGAAGGCTGGCACTGGCTGGGTTTCATTCCCAAAACAATCTTTCCTTTTAGATGCGATAGACGCACTGGATAGTAGAGGTCTATTAGTCCCAAAAAGGGAAATTGAGGAGCATAAATAAAGAGTAGAATAAGGAGTAAAAGGGAGGGGCCAACTTCTTGGAATGAGACCCAGCCCAGGTCTTCGATGAACAGCCGTTAACTGGGTGTGTTAACAGGAAGCCAGTGGTTTACTCTGAGTGCCTCGGGGGAGCTAGACGAAGCTGCCTCTTTAGACACTGGTCTAAGAAGAGCTTAGAACTGTTCAACCTAATAGTTAAGGTCAAGATTGGGGAGAATAAGCTGATCCTAGATCTGTGCCTAAGATTGGCAGCATCTCATGTCACACCGGTAGCACCCAGCCACAGGAGGTGTGACCAACGGAAAAGACGAGGCCTGAAATCCTAATGAAAACATTACAGGGTCCAACATCTTTAAGGAAAAGAGAAAGAGGGCTGAACTAAACAGTGGAGCGCTCTAATGCATTATAATCCGTGGAGGCAGTGAAACACTTAGTTATAGGAGGGCAGATGGATTCTGTGATGACTGAGGGAGAGAGTGACTCAGTTATTAGACACAACAGACAGGAAATCAACAGTAATGAATTGAGGTCGAGCAGCGGAGTGGTTTCTCAGGCAGGACTCCGCAGTAGGATCAAGTTGCTCCTAAAACATAACACTGATCTAAGGTCAGTTATGTGTTTTACCATCATAGATATACATAGAATTTGGGTACGGTAAGTTGATCCTAGATCAGTGCCTAATAGTAATTAAATGTGAGTGGTTTCCCAGGACTAAGATCAACTCGCCTCTAACCTGGACACTGATTTAAGGTTACGTACTGGGGAGGGTAAACTGATCCTAGGGGAAATTTCTCAGTCATTCTGGCATGATCCTCAGCCTATTCAGAGAGACCTAGCCTTGGACAAATAGCAGTTTAACAGAATCTAGGGGAAGCAGTGACCCCATGAAACAAATCACAGCTCGGATACAATCAAATAAAACCCCGTAACACAACAGAATCTAAAGGGCAATCCTTCAGCCGAGGTCTGGAAACAGGCTTTTCCTGTCAGGTGAGATCAATGTCTTCTCTGTGTTATTGTGTTTGTGTTCCACCCCACACTCCCTCTCATTCAACACTGTTCTAGAGGCCTTCTCCCCACGCATGGGGAGGACAAGCCTCACTAGTGTGTCACTCTGTCCAGACTCTCCCTCACACACACACACACACACACACACACACACACACACACACACACACACACACACACACACACACACTCATGAGAACTAAGCTACTCAGCCACAGTTGCATGCTGTGTCATGATGTTATGGTGTAGTCAGTGCGCACGCACACACACACACACACACACGTTTGTTACCACCAAGCAATTGATTCCCATTTAAAAAATATATATTTTCCCTAACCCCCTAACTAGTCTTGGGCGACATACCGTTTATACTATATACTGGGGTATTTTGAAATACAGACAGTCCGATTTTCAATCATGTTTAAAATAAAAAATATATTTTAAAAATAAATGGGGGTTTTGGAGACACCCCCGCCTTGCAGGGGCTGCATTGGTGCGTGCTACGCTACTGCTTATTAACTAGAAGTATGACAATAAGACATCTAAGATATAACATATGATATCCAGCTCAGTGCTCTAGCTACGCATTTGATTTGGAAACTTGCTAGCTAAGTGGCTAGATGTCAAGATCAAGGTTCTTAGTTACAATTCAATCCCCTCCTGGATCAAGATCCCCTTTGCCTAAATTGTTTTGTGCGTCCCCCTCCAAAAATGAGCATATACGGTATTCCTGTGCACAAATCAGGAAGACCGTATATGCTGGTATGGTATAAAACAGTATGACGGTGTGAAAATCTGGATACCGCACAACCCTAACCCTAATTGTAACCCTAAGAATAAAGTAGGCTTTTTCCTTGTGGGGCAAGTGTCCACGAATTTTCCATGTTTTACTATCCTGGTGAGGACCCCCAGGCATGACACAGCTACTTATCAGGTGGAGCAGCAACAGGCTCATTACCAGAGCAGGCTAGTGTCACACATTATCATTAACACACACCCCTAGCTCCTGGACAAAGCCATTAACTATACAGCCAACGCAGCTGCTACAGAGGCAATGCATTTGTGTGCGTGCGCCCGCTTGTCCGTGGGGCTGGGAGGATTTGGCCAAGGAGGACAAGCTTTGAGTGACGCACCAGAAAATCAGAGAGTAAACCGGCAACACAAGGACCCATGCAATTACTCCTCTTAAAAGAAAACTCCCCTCACACACGGGCAAGCGGGCGGTTGTAACCGGAGAGATGAGAACAGAAGAGATTAGCGAACAAAAGAAAAATAGAAAATACAAGAAAATAGTATAATAGAGAAGAGAGCCGTCTATCCCTTTGGCCTTTTGTCACATTGCCAGGACTATTCTATTATATTAAAGTGATGCTAAGCAGGGCCAGTCTCATCTACCCAGGCCAGTTCATTGAGTGGGCTTCTCTCTGGCCTCCTGGGTAGAGTCATTAAGGCCAGCCAGTAGAATGAATGAGTGTTCTCTGTGACTGACTCACTCTCTACAACCAGGCCAGGAAGTGAGGCACGGAGCAGAGGAGAGGACATGTTAAGTGGGTTGGAGACCCAGATTCTTAGTGAAGCTGGGCGAGTGGGCTCTGTATGCAGGACTAGAATCCCTGTGTGTGAAGATGGGGAGTGTGGGTTGGGTTCTATATAGATGGTGAAGGGGAGTCGACAAAAGTAGTACACTATATGGTGGATACGGGTGTGTGTGTGTGTGTGTGTGTGTGTGTGTGTAGGCCCTGTGGCTCTCTGGGAGCAAGAGGAAAGTGTCTCAGGGTTTGTAATGACAGTGTTGCTCAACCTCCATAGAACCACAAGGTACTGCCACTCAGCACTACACATACACTGAATAGACAAAAACACACACCAAGAAGGCACTTCTAGAAAACATGGCAGGGAGTCAAGCCCACACAACAACAGGAAGAGAGAGAAAGGATGACTGCATACTAAAAACACACTCCCCAAATGAACAGCAGAGTTCACAGGTTCAGACATAGTTTCACAACAGAAATAAATATCTTCTCACAACAGTCCATTCTATTCTAAGGCAATAACTCATATCTCTCGGAGACGACATTAAAATGCTGGCTGATGTTTGATGTAATAAATACATGTCCTGGATGTTTTTTGGGGTGAGTCTGTGCTATTACTCAAGTCACTTTTATCTCTTTATCTTCACACACACACATTCTTCTGGTAGGGGAAGGGTTAGGGGAAGGGGCTGTGTGTGCAATCAAAGAGAGTTTGCGACTCAAACAGCTCTTTCCGGTCATTACCTCCCGGACCGTGTGCCAAGCATCTTCAGACAGCCATGGATGTATTGTAAATGTTTTTAAAATGTACTACCGCCTTAGTTTCGCCTTGGCAGTAGCTAATCGGGATCTGTAATAAACACAAATACAGTAAGGAAGGTGTGTGGAGAAAGACCAGAGTGACTTCTACTCAAAACAGGTCCTGGTCCTACTTCCTACCTCCTAGCCCTGGTCTAACCTCTAGAAATAGTCTGGAGCACGCTGGCCCAAGCAAACACACTGGGACTGACACACAGGGACAGGTTTGAACTAAACAGACACACACACACACACACACACACTTCAAGGCAAGGTCTGGGTCAGAGGTGGAGGAATAGAAAATATCCCCCCCCCCAAATCACACACCCCCACTGATGCAGGCATACACGTACACCAGCAAGCCCAAACACACCATTAAAATTCCAAACACTCCCCGTTCCCACAGAGTATCCTTACTGCGTCACGCTACTACAGTACACTGTGCCTACTGTAGTACTACACAGCAGGAGACTCTCTCGGTTTCCTGGGAAACAGATCAGAGACAACACAGAGAGGAGGGATGGGAACCCTGATGTAGAGAGAGAGGAAGGGAGAGAGACAGAGAGGAAGGGAGAGAGAGACAGAGAGGAAGGGAGAGAGAGAGAGCGAGAAAGAACGAGGAAAACGAGAGAAAGAGAGAGAATGAGAGAGAAAGAGAGGGGGTGTTTTGATATGTGAGGGTCAGTGAGTCTAGTTCTGTGTCGCTTTGCTGACGGGCAGAATGTTTCTGTTCTGCACACACATGATCACAACCAGCTCCACACTCCCAGCATTAACTCCAGTCCCAACAACATCCAGTGTGCTCAGAAGTTATCAGAAATACTTCTCCCTCTGTCTGTCTGTCAATCTGGAGGCAGAGTCAGCAACATCAGTATCTGCAGAGGTGGACTGGGGCAAGCTAGCGCAAGTTTGGCAGCAGCACACAGCAGGCACTTTACCCTCATACTATTTTGAAAGTAAAAGCAGTGTGTAGTGTGTGTGTGTAGGTGTCTAGGTGTGTGTGTGTGCGTTAAGACATCTCCCCACCCCAGACAGGATTAACTCTGCGGCTGACCATCTGAACCTGGATGTTCCGCATGGCTTGCTGCAAAACTAGTCTTAAAGCCTCGACGCTGCTCCACATCCCAAATCCTCCATGACTGGACACAGCCTCGTATTAAAATGACCCCTTTGAACTCTGTTTAACTCACCACATCTCATCTGTACACACCCCACTACAGACACACACAATAACGGACGGTCTCTGCAGTTAAAGTGGAACGGGTACTGTAGCTATGTGACATGTGTAACCAGGAAAACGTTGATTCATTTGAGGTCTTAGGCAGATGAGTCGAGGTGAACTAGGAACTTCCAGCTGCCGATAGTTCTTTAAGAAAATGAGATCAAATAAAACTAGAAAAGCATATTGGCCCCATGGCTGTGAGGAGCTCTGTTGAGCACCATTGGGTGATTAACTGCAGTCTGTGTTCAGTCTACAGAGAAGATATGAGTGAGTGAGTGAGTGAGTGAAGTTTGAGACACTCGGTCCAGATGGAGATGCTTCTCAGCCAACATCACAGCTTAATGATCCACAACAGGTTGAGCTGCTGCTGTAATGAGGAAATGCCTTTCACATCTCAATTCTCTCTGCTTGACTAGTATGGCTCTCACATCTCATTCTCTGGGCTTGATTAGTATGGCTCTCACTTTTCATGATCTGTGCTTGATTATTATGGCTGTTACTGCTGCAGAGGCTGATAATACCACAGGGGTGAGCTGCCAGAGACAAAATTGGAGGTCCTATTTCTCCTCTCAGGGTTAAACCTTTAAAATCCCATCCCTTTTCCTGCTGCTGTTGCTACTCTATTCCAGTAAGGTCCCTGATGCAGTCACCTCATTGAGACAAAAGCGATAAAACTAAATATTTTAATAACGGTTCCTCTCCAGGCACAGAAACACATAGTTCTGTGATGACAAGAAACAGAACCATGTCGACATCTCACATCTGTGGCCTAAAAGTCTGAGACTGCTGAGGGGGAGTGCGCTCTGAGTGAGACACTGAGCTGACACACACACACACACACACACACGTACGTCTGCAAGCACATACACACACACACACACACACACACACACACACACACACACGGTAGATTTCAAGTTTGTTAGTTGATATAACAGGACAGTGAGATCTACACACCATCAGCTCCCTGTAGGGAGAAGACTAACATGCTAAAACATTCATAAGAGTCTCATTGTGATGACAGAGGAATGACAGATAAAGGGAGGGATTGGGTCAGGGATCGTGAAGGCGAGGAGGTTGCTTGGGGTGTGTATGTGATGGTAAATGTTTCATGTGGTAGCCCAAGTTGCTAACAGACAGAGTAGCCGTGTATCTGTGTGAAACAGAGTGTGACAAACCAAAGACCAGAATCCAGCTCAGCCTTCAGGGTTGAGGCTAGATAGGGCTGCATGGATCTTCAGGTCTATGTCTGCGTTCCAAATGGTACCCTATTGCCTACATAGTGCACTACTTCTGACCAGAACACTATGGGACTTGGTCAAAAGCAGTGCACTATTCTGGGTTCGAGTGCAGGCTCTGTGGCAGCCGGCCGCGACAGGGAGACCCATGGGGCGGCGCACAATTGGTCCAGCATCGTCCGGGTTAGGGGAGGGTTTGGCCAGCAGGGATGTCCTTGTCCCGTCGGGCACTAGCGACTCCTGTGGCGGGCCGGGCGCAGTGCACACTGACACGGTCGCCAGTTGTACGGTGTTTCCTCCGACACATTGGTGCGGCTGGCTTCTGGGTGTCAAGAAGCAGTGCGGCTTGGTTGGGTTGTGTTTCGGGGGACGCACGGCTCTCGACCTTCTCCTCTCCCGAGTCCGTACGGGAGTTGCAGCGATGAGACAAGATTAACTACCAATTGGATACCACGAGATTGGGGAGAAAAGGGGCAAAGTAACAAAAAAATGGTGCACTAAATACAGAATAGGGTGCAATTTGAAACACAAGCAATATATCTCAGGTGGTGCTGTAGTAATCTGTCTGGAGGCAGAGATCTAGATCCTATGATATATAATTCAACAGCCCAGCCATACACGCCACACAAAACACAGTTCACACACTGCTGCTAAACACACTATACACACAGAAAACACATAACCTCTGCGGTGACAGTGTATTACATGACTGGTGGCCAACACCTCACATCTGTGAATCTTTTGTTTTGATAGTGAACACACACACACACACACACACACACACACAAGTTCAGTGCTATTCGGATTCCTTGGGATGTTCCTACCCTAAACATTTCTGTAATTTCAACTTCAAATGGGGTCAGGACGTCCCAAGGATCCGGGATCGCACGGACCCCTAGCCAATCACCCACCCACACACACCGCATGTATTCATCACATGCTTCGTAAAAAAAACAGGTGTAGACTAACAATGAAATGTTTACACACACACACACACAGATGAAGACAAGTGATATCGCATGACAAGCCAACACCTCACATCTGTGAATCTTGCTTACACAAACACACTCTCTCTCTCTGTGTGTCTCTCTCTCTCTCTCTCACACACACACACACAGTTGATACGTTTCGATAGCAGATGAACCATGGAGTGTGCGGTTGTTGACAAGGCAGCATGTCATGATAAGTCAAGACGTTAATGAGACAAGTCCACCAAGATCTTAGAGACAGTCTCTGTCTCTCCCCTCTCTCTCTCTCTCGGTCTACCCCGCTCGCTCTTTTAATTCTGCCTTAATCACAGCAGTGTCTGTAGAATCTACCATTGATTTCTCCTCAGATCAATGGCCCTGCTTATCTCCTTACACTAGATTACAGGAAGGCTTTCAGCAGAGACCCAAACCCTTTGAGTTCTACTACAATGGAGAGCAGGGCAGACAGTCTAAGGGGCTTTATAGCCCAGTAATTACACACCCTTAGACCGGGGGTGAAGGCAGATGGAACAACTTAACCTAAGTCCCAAATGGCATCCTATTCCATATGTAGTGCACTACTTCTGACCTGGGCCCATAGGGAATTGGGACACACCCAGACTGAACAATATAGCTACACTACACATGACCTAGTTAGAGTAGCTGTTAGGCCATTTAAGGTTCTCTGTTAATGAGCAGCAAGCTTCAAACAGGGATTGTGTTGCTGAGCTAGGAGGAACATAACGTCTTAGTTTGGATTTGAAGGGGCAAATGTGGCCATAACCCAAAAAAAACTCATGAGCAATTCCTCTTTCTCCCTCCTCTCGGTCGTTCTGTGTGTCTCTCGCTCTCTCCCCTCCCTCTTTTCCTAGCTCTCCTCTAGCTTTCACTCTCTAGTAAACAGTGGTTGTGTCTCCATGTAAGGCTATAGGGAGCAGCTCGGTGACACAGCTGTGAGGAGCAAGACACACAGAGAGCTGGCACTACACTGCAGACCTCAGAGCTCTGGTGGAAAACCTAACAGGACAGTGGAAACTAAGTGGGGGAGAGACGTGTGAAACCGGTTGGATCGTTGAAGCTCAACGATCTCCAGCAAGTTCCTTGAAGCGAAAGGTGCAAACCTTTCAAATGCTTTTAATACTTCTCTCGCTGAAGTCGTCTTTTTCTGCACCTCTCATTTCCAGTATCTCGCCCAGTGCTTAGAAACAGGAGAGGAAGAGAGAGTGAGGTCACGACTTTGAGAGGGGATTACTGTCCTAAATCTGTCTAGTCTTCCAGTCAGTCAGCCAGCCAGCCAGGCAGCCGCTCAGGTGTCATCTACTCCACTGTAAAGTGAAGTTGTCAGGTGTCACAACGAGGTAACAATAACAGATCCTCACACACACACCGCAGTGCCATTATCCAGGTCAGATAGCGTAGCGGTGTAGCATAGAGTGTGTGCAGTGGAGCAGAGAGGGAGAGGCTCTTCTATCCTCAAGGGGAATCCTACTACAGGACTAACTGGTCTTTCTGTCTGAGTGTATTTTGAAGTTGTTGTTCAACCCTTTTCATACCAGGTAGTTTGATACTTTTCTCATCGACGGCAACAACCCGGACAAGAGTTCCAAGAGTCAAAGTGGAAGCTGGGGATGATTAGGTGGCAGTGACCATGGTTGTATCAGGGGTCGGCCTGGTGAGGGAAGTTAGTGAGGTGGTCACAAAGACCCCAACTTTAACCACCCATATACTCTCCCTGCAATATAAGCTGCCTTGGAGAACTATAGCGTGATGCTTGTGTTGATGTATCCACCACACTGCTAACACGCTGGTCCAATGTTGCTATTGTTCCCGTGTACTACGCTCCCCTGAGTGATCCAGTCTGTCAGGTGACTCTCCTCTCCACTGTACTATAGCTACGGCTCAATGTCATTCTGCTCCATCCTCTGCTGTTAGGTTTAGTAATTAGAACCATCATTTCTCTCCTCTGAGGTGGCTTCTGTTGCATTCGGACTCATTTGGGTCGTCTCTCCCAGCTGGTGGAGACAGTGTCAGGGTTCTAGAGAGGTGGGGTGGAACAGATGAGTTTGATGGTGAAGGTGTTGGATGATTGTCCTTCGAGCTCCAGTGACATTCGTCACGGCCAGGGATCAGCCATGATCGACGGCGACCCTAGAGCCATTAGAGTCCAGTGACAGACCAACCGACTTTTCACCTCGTCGGCTTGGGGAAATCAAATTAGCAACCTTTCGGTTACTGGCCCAACGCTCTGACCGCTAGGCTACCTGCCACCCACCCAGGCTACAGGCGGTATGGTACACAACGCAAAGAGAGAACAGAAACGTGGAACAAGAGGCAACTGAGCAGTCGCACATGAACACAGTCAGACAAGTGCATCACACACTGTCAGGGAAGGCGTGCACAACCAAAAGACCTGGTTGAACAGCAGGAATCACAGAGGTGGGTTCTAGTCTCCCAAACAACTGTATAAAGCGGTCACAGCCCACCATCACCAGAGGGTGTGGGAAGGACTGAGTAATATGACTGATGTTTTTGTTTAAGTCACACACACACACTTTTCAGCATCCACTGCCAATATCCATTCTCTGAGTAGCTTAGCTCAGAGACTACAGTTAGGCCTGTGGTAGTGGGCACATCAGAAGCTACAGAGGGGGAACAGAAGGAGATAGGAGCCACGTCGATTCATAGCACCACTAAGTAGCCCCAGTACCGGGTTGTTGTTACAAGTCATGTTGCATCCATACTGAAGCCTCTTGAGACTAACAGAGAGGCAGCTATAGTGCAGCATCTGTCTGTGAGTGGTGCAATACAATAGGGCTACTGATAATAGATAGCAGATAATAGATAGCAGGTTGCATTTAGCAGCACCTCTTCTCAGGCGGTTTGAGGACTAACCACCCGCCTCTCTAGAACGGGATTGGAGGAAACTCTGGCACCAGTTTGACCCTCTTGTTCTTTCAGTACAGCACAGAACAACTACGCACTCACTGTCCGCCTCGTTCCCTCAGTCTCTCCTTTAAGCCTTCTTCATGCCTCCTATCTTCCTCTCCTCTGTTACCTCACACAATGGATTTACCCTGTCTTACGTAACATCATTAGCAGTAGAGGGGCTATTCTCTTCAGCGGAGCGCCGTGTTCTCCAGGCGTGGTGTGTATTCCACCATAGACGCGCAGGAGGCCCCCTCTAAGCATGGATAAAAACCAACCGGCATCTCCCACACAGTGACACACTCAACTGGCCGCAGCGGAGATCTTTGGCGATAGGCGGGGGAGAGAGGGGTGAAATAAAGAGAGAGGGTGAGAGAGAGAGGTGAGAGATGGAGATATTGAGAGGGGGGAGAGAGGAAAGAAAGAATGGGAAAGGGTAAGAGGGAGAGAGAGCGCGAGAGCGAGAAAGAGGCGGACAGAGGGAAAGCCAGAAAGGCACAGCTCTGACACTAAGCTGACAGAGAGAACAACCACATCTCATTACAGAGGCATACAGCATCTGCCAAACTCTTCCCCCTCAGCTTAGAACGTGTCCTCTCCTCTCGCCTTCTCTCCTCTCATATCAAAGCCACTCTAAACCCAGCTTCTCTTTTCTTTTCTTGATCTCCATTAGGAAACCAATCTAATATCCCCTCTTGCCCTCACAGCCAAGAAGCAGAAGTTGTCCAAACTTTTTCACAGCTTTTAGCCGAGTCATCTTCCATCCCACACTTACATCACTACTCCTGGTGATGAAGCCATTTTTCTGATTCCATTCCAGCAGCAGCCATGAGTGAGATCCTGTAAAGCACATATAGTTCACCTCGCCAGCCTACCGGGCAGGCCAATTACTTATCAGCGAATAAGAAATCTTACTCCGTCTGGTCTGGCAGGACGTATGAGGGAGATGTTGTAGAGGAGGTGAAGGGAGTTCGTACATCTGCTTGATCCTAGGTAACACCACACTGTTAGCTTCTGCAGACACACACACACACTCGTATATACGATATGCACGTGAGCACACATCTCGTCAATCTCCCTACTGAAACACTCTACACAGTGTCCCCACTGCTCTGAGACCAATGCCACGGCCAGAGACTGGTGGCTCACAGCTTGTACGTCGTGATGATGCCTCCAGAAACATCTGTGGTTAGATTGCGGGTCCACGGGCGTCGAGCACAGAGCAGAGTAGGTGAATGAGGAGACAGCTCCCTGGGACTGTACTGCTAATGACACTGGTCAGAGTGTGTGAAGAAGACTTTGTTAAGGGTTTGTGTGTGGGCCCGTCACCCTTAGATCATGGGCCTGCTCTTTAAAAATACAAAAGCAATCTTTAACAGAGGACAGAACTCCGAGTAAGAAGCCCACACACACACACAGAGAGAAGTATCACATCAAAGCCTGGCAGGTTATTCTCTAGGACTAGAGGGAAGGCGGGGCAGAGGGGTAGCCCTGATGTGAGCATCTATAATTGGTTCTGTAGAGACTCAAACCGATGTGAAACATCCAGAGGACTAGTGGTTGTATTTCGGCACGCTACAGTCACAAGGTAAGACATGCGTTCAGAACAATGTGCTATTTATGCAGGTCTATTGTCAGGTAAAATACAAAAAGTTCAAAGGAGCGCACAACACACACACACACACACACACACACACACACACACACAGGGATCATGCTACAGATTACAAGTAAAGCAACGGCACTAACATCATTGTGTGGAAGGACTGTCTATCAGAGAGGCAAGGCCCTTTATATTGACTCTGTAATTCAATATTGTCCCTGATCGACACGCTGGTAACTAAGCCTAAGTAGAAGATGCACTCACTGACTAAACACGTGTCCCTACTCCTACACACCTACGTGTGTTTACTGTCATTCTATACATAGAGCATAGCACAGACAGTACTGTATGTTCACGGCTTCAGAGAACGTCTCAAATTATACTTTACTCACCACAGACCAGGGGCGAACTTTTCGGGCAAAAGGGTCAAGTCGGGATTTCAAAATTGAATGGAGGGCCACAATTTTTTGGGACCGATGTGTTTGCCAAAATCAAATTGCAGGCCAGAAAAAGGGCGGTAATTTGAAAATATATACAGTTGGAAATTTAGTCGGAAATTTACATACACCTTAGCCAAATACATTTAAACTCAGTTTTTCACAATTCCTGACATTTAATCCACCCCTTTTCCTCCAAACATAACGATGGTCATTATGGCCAAACAGTTCTATTTTTGTTTAATCAGACCAGAGGACATTTCTCCAAAAAGTACGATCTTTGTCCACAAGTGCAGTTGCAAGCCGTAGTCTGGCTTTTTAATGGCGGTTTTTGAGCAGTGGCTTCTTCCTTGCTGAGCGGTCTTTCAGGTTATGTCGATATAGTACTCATTCTACTGTGGATATAGATACTTTTGTACCCGTTTCCTCCAGTATCTTCACAATGTCCTTTGCTGTTGTTCTGGGATGATTTGCACTTTTCACACCAAAGTACGTTCTTCTCTAGGAGACAGAACGAGTCTCCTTCCTGAGCGGTATGACGGCTGCGTGGTCCCATGGTGTTTATACTTGCGTACTATTGTTTGTACAGATGAACGTGGTACCTTCAGGCATTTGGAAATTGCTCCCAGGGATGAACCAGACTTGTGGAGGTCTACAATTTATTTTCTGAGGTTTTGGCTGATTTCTTTTGATTTTCCCAGGATGTCAAGCAGAGGCACTGAGTTTGAAGGTAGGCCTTGAAATACATCCACAGGTACACCTCCAATTGACTAAAATTATGTCAATTAGCCTATCAGAAGCTTCTAAAGCCATGTCATCGTTTTCTGGAATTGTCCAAGCTGATTAAAGGCACAGTCAACTTATTGTATGTAAACTTCTGATCCACTGGAATTGAGATAGATTATTTAATTTATAATTCACTGTGTCTGTAAACAATTGTTGGAAAAATTACTTGTGTCATGCACAAAGTAGATGTCCTAACTGACTTGCCAAAACTATAGTTTGTTCACAAGAAATGTGTGGAGTGGTTGAAAAATGAGTTTTAATGCCTCCAACCTAAGTGTATGTAAAATTCCGACTTCAACTGTAGGTCCATTATAATTTCCAAACATTTTTTTTACTCAAACCTCCTGAGGCTCGTGGGCCGGATTTTCCTACCCCTGCCATAGACCAGGACACCAAGTGTACCACACAAGGTGTAGGGTGCCATTCCCTTCTAGGTGTAATCAAGGTTCACTACATTCGTTTCAACAACCGGGTCGTGTCAGATCAGTGATTAGGCCAGCTCAAGGAAGGGAGGAAAGAAGGATCAATCCTGCATTAAAATGTATATGGGACAGGCTCATAATGACACAGGTCAAAGTGTGTGTCTGTGCTGTGATTATCATGCAGAGTCCCTCCACTCTCAGTGTCTCTGATTCAAAATTCAGAGCGACCTAATCTGGTTTAATGAGTCTGGTGGTGGAACACTAGTGAAATATTTAAGGCTGCTGGATTTCCATGACACACACACACACACACAATTTCTACAGTATCTACAATGCTGATTTCAACCGGGGCCGAGGTCAGTCAGGAGTGCCTAGAGGCAGGTTATTCTAGCTGTGCGTGTGCGTTTGCGTGTGCGCGCGTGTACCGTAGCCGTTTTTCAATGCAAATGACATGATCTGATTCCCACTGAAAGTGTGTAAAGCTAAATCTATTCTGACCGAGGAGGGGGGGAAAAAACATACAGCCTGTTCCCACAGAGGAGGTACAAGCTGCACATAATCAGTAGTACATTTCGGATCCATTAAAATATCATGTTTGTGAGATAAATGTCTTATCTACTGGCCAAAGCCACTTTTCCTTCCTTTTATGAGCGGGGAGCTAGAGCAGTGTATTTCTCTCCCCTCCCATTCACCTCTCCTCCTCTCTTCTGAGCAGTTTGAGAGCGAGAGCTGTCCTCTATAAACTATCACCTTGAAGCCTCACTGGTCCATCCCAGATGTACGAGGATGTGCATACACAATTAGATTCAACTTGATTTTCCATTTCAACCTGTCTGACAGTAATTCACTTAGCCAATGTGGTCTAATTAAAACAACCATTATCTTTTCATAGTGAAAGAGGAGGAGGAGACCGGTAGACAGTCAGAGAAAGAGAGTAAGAAAGAGATAAAATAGAGAGAAAGAGAGAAAAAAAGAGCGAAATCAGCAATAAGAAGGCTGTCAACTGTAAATCAACAGCCTTACTAGGCATCTCCTCCAGGTGCCATTGAACCCCTGATTAGAACCATATTACTTCAGCTAACCTCATTATACACACACGTCAGAGTGCCAAAGTATGAGTCATAATACCCCTAAAACCTAGCGGTCAAACAGGGAAATGGTTCCAATAGTTTGTCTACCTTTCATTTTTCCACCATTAGAAATCCTTAAGATAAGGGCTGTGTTTTGTGTAGGTTTAACCCGACGTGACATTTTGATAACCGTGGAAGTCTCTCTTGGACAAGGCGACTTTTATCAATATATTTGCCTGTATTTACCCCCCCAAAAATGAAATGCTAATGTGGCTATCATACAGAACTACAAATGCCATTATGCTCTGGATGAGACTGCCGAATCGAGGCATAGGTAAGAATCTCTGGATTAACTCATTCATTGAGCAATGAATAAATTGGCTACATTCATTTAAATGGACCATTCTGGGAACTGTCTTGGGCAAGTTTTAAATTGACACAATACCTGTTAGCAAAGGTGTCAGCTAAAGATGGCGTGCAGGAGCTGGCAGGAATTTCAAGCATGTTCAAAATCAGAGTAAATAGAGCTGAATAGATTGATAAAAGTCACCTTGTCCGAGAGAGATTTACACAGTTATCAAAACGTCACGCCAGGGTAAGCCTACACACAACACAGCCCTTATTTGAAGTGTTTCTAAAATCCCCTATGGGAAAAATGAATGGTGGATAAACGATTGGAACAATTTCCCTGTTTGACCGCTAGGTTCTATGGGTATTATGACACCTCCACTGTGGGGCTACATTACCCTCGACAGTAACAGAACTGTAGGCCTATAGGTCAACCCATGTAGCACCAATCTCAGTCATCTCTCATCCACCTTCCCCGTAATTGGCATCCCATTTGTGGTGGAAGGATCTAATATGTATTGTTCAGTTGTTGTACACAGCATATAGCACTTCAGAAAAATAGACACTGTCATGAAAGCTTGGCAGCCATTTAGAAATGTGATGATGGGTACCTTGTTTCACCTTTGGGTGTCATTGGATGGCACAGCTCAGCACCAAACTCAATGACCCTGCCACACACACACACAACCAACTGTACATCTGTATGGACAGTAAAACAAATGCGCTTGCACATGCACACACACTGTTGGAGAGAAATCCTAGAGATAACAATCCTTCACTTATCTGTTGGCTTGGCCCTAAGGCAGCATAGACAAAGAATTCTCAAAGCTATATTTCCAGTTCTGAAACAAAAGATTTTTCACATTCAAAGCCATAAAAAAATCATTCCTGAAAAACATCCCAAAATAGAACTATGAAATGGCAAGCGTCTGTATTTTGCACTGCCTATCGATAAACAAACTCCTTTTTAATGCAGAGCCAGAAACATTTCAATTGATTCTGGTAGCTACAGAGACCAGCTTCAAGCTTCACCTCAACAATCCCTTTTATTGCTCTCATTCCGTTTGTTTTTCTCTATTCAATCCATCTGATTGCATGAGAGTATTTGGGAGGATTTTTTCACAAAATGAAAACAGATTTAGAACATTACCATATTGAAAACCACTCAGAGAAACAGTCCAAACCAGTTGCCAACACAGATTGGAATTTTCAGAATCATCAAAAGCCTTGCAGGCGGCATATGCAGATCCCCCTGATCATTACAAAGCTAGGCAGTGTAGTCCATTACCTATTTAATAAATCCCTCTCAGCATGTGCCCTAGCTCTGGGCTCGGCCCTGGTGTCAGGCTGCTGGTGGGTAGTGAGCGGGCCAAGACTGGGGCTGATACACTGAGTTGGATTAGTACATTCACTGGGAGGACTATAGCCAGAACTATAAACCCACCATCTGAAATGTATAGGCCCTGTTCTGGAAGGCCTGCATGGGGCCTGGGCACAGAGTAAACAGAAAGCCAAGCTCTCCAACTTTGGAGGCATCAGCCCAGCTATTACAGAGGCAGCAGAAAAAGAGGTTTTCAAAGGGAGCCCAAGTCGCATCATCTCATGTAGATAAACCCAATGGTTCACGGGAAAACATGTCTGTTACTTTGACCATATGGCAATACAAATGGTACTTACAGTGGCAAGAAAACGGATGTGAACCTTTCTGCATAAATCGGTCATAAAATTTGATCTGATCTTCATCTAAGTCACAACAATAGACAAACACAGTCTGCTTATACTAATAACACACAAACAATGATACGTTTTCATGTCTTTATTGAACACACCATGTAAACATTCACAGTGTAGGGTGGAACAAGTATGTGAAGCCTTGGATTTAATAACGGGTTCACTCTACTTCGGCAGCAATAACCTCAACCAAACGTTTTCTGTAGTTCCGTTCCAGACCTGTACAACGGTCAGGAGGAATTATTAGACCATTCCGCTTTACAAAACAGTTTCAGTTCAGAAATATTCTTTGGATGTCTGGTGGAAACCGCTCGAGGTCATGCCACAGCATCTCAATCGGCTTGAGATCAGGGCTCTGACTGGGCCACTCCAGAAGGCGTATTTTCTTCTATTGAAGCCATTCTATTGTTGATTTACTTCTGTGTTTAGGGTCGTTGTCCTGTTGCATCACCCAACTTCTGTTGAGCTTCAATTGTCGGACAGATAATCAAAACATTTTACAGGAGAATGTAAGGCTAACATGGGAATTCATTTTTCCGTCGATGATAGATAGGAAGCTGTCCAGGCCCTGAGGCAGGAAAGTATTTGGGATGAGGTTTTGATGTTAGTGACTCAGAGATCCTCGGGGAACCTAGACCCAGTTGTATCTGGTCAAGAGGACTTTGTTAGTTTCAGCTGTTATTTGGCACTGGGCCGCCTATACTAACCCCTCTCTGACCAACAGGACATAATGTACTGGAATCACACACAGTCGCACACACACACAAACGAGAGACAAGGTCAGGAAACACAAGGGATGGAATAGAAAGGCAAACACTGTGTGGATGGAACTGGAGGAGAGTGCAGCTGCAAGCTTATGTTTTATTTATGTTAGTCTTCTAGATTATATGACTGATCCACAAACAATGGCATTGAGATTCACTGAGAGATGAGTCATGCCCTTCCTATCCCGAGATTCTGTCTTTTGTTTGGCCTAACACACGCAGGCAGGCAAGCAGGCAGTCACACACATCTGTGTTTTGTGTATGCCCCTGGATAACCTGGACAACCCATGAGCCTGATGACCTCTTCCCTCACTTCACCACAGGAGAGACGGCCACCCACACACACGCACACACACACACAAAACACCTGCTGTGTGTTGCCATACAAGGACTGTGGGATTCTCCTGCTCCTTTCACATAGGATTCATGGTATGTTGCCTGTCAAAAACAATTGGGCAATGTTTATATGATTCCCTTTCAAATAGCCCCATTTTTACATCTTGTCAGCATTTGCCTTTTATATAGCCATCGCTATACCCGGCAAGGAGCAAGAGACATTCAAATTTGACCCGGTTGATGCGCCTGTTGTCATGGTAACCCGAGGAGACAGTAACATGTCCTAAATTCCTCTGTTTAAATTCAGACCCGCTTTCATTCGTCACATTCGCAACAGTAAGTTAGCAGCTCATCATACTTGGAAATAATTACCTTGTAATGTGTTCATTTTCCCGGTACGGTGAATTTAAAAAAAGGTTGACTAGAGTTCAACGTAAAACGTTGTCAGATATGTTCTGGTAATTATATGAGATGGATAGCAATGAACCAAAACATTGTCGAGAAAGTTTATTTTAGTTGCCTGGCTTGTTGAATTGAAAAATACATTTATAAACAGTTTTTTTTTTTTTTTGGTGAGCATGTAACGTTGCTATTTGAACCAGTCATTTATGTGTTTATACTTTTTTTTATAATGACAAGGTCAGGTTTGATGTCCGACAACAACAGAATGTTCATGATTTAAAGCGTGGCAAAGCATTCACCCTCAAAGAAATGCATTATTAAATTTGTTTATGCAGGTCCTAAGAAACATTATATACGACTAATGCAATTTATTTTCAAAAGAATATAATATTTTGAGTTGATGTTACTGGTCTGTGCGGCCTATGCCATGTAAATCAGTTGTTATTTTGTTCATTAAAACAGACAAGACACAGCTGGATGAACTTCTCTCCTCTCAAACTCCCCGCCAGTTATTTTCGACAGAAGACAGAAACTCCACATCTCTAAGGAGGCTAAGTTAGAAACTGTAATGGTGCGCTCTCTCTCTTCCTCTCTCCCTCTCCAATCAATATATCTTATTAGCAGACATTATGGGGCATGGCATAGGACCTCTACCCTTATTCACACCAGTAATTCCACCATGTGGATTGTGCTGAAGGTGATGGAGGAACACAGAGAGGGATAGAGATGTGTGAATATACGAACACAAACGGCCATTGTGAAGGCTCTCAGGAGGTGATGTAATGCATCACACCTACGATTTGATGCATTACTATGACACCTACAGACAGCTGAGCAGCCAATTACTTTTTGAGGCTGTCTGACCAGGGTCGTTAAGAAGGCTTTCTGACCAGGGTCGTTAAGAAGGCTTTCTGACCAGGGTCTATCTGACCAGGGTTAAGAAGGCTATCTGACCAGGGTCGTTAAGAAGGCTATCTGACCAGGGTCGTTAAGAAGGCTATCTGACCAGGGTCGTTAAGAAGGCTATCTGACCAGGGTCGTTAAGAAGGCTATCTGACCAGGGTCGTTAAGAAGGCTATCTGACCAGGGTCTATCTGACCAGGGTAAGAAGGCTATCTGACCAGGGGGTCGTTAAGAAGGCTATCTGACCAGGGTCGTTACCAGAAGGCTTTCTGACCAGGGTCGTTAAGAAGGCTTTCTGACCAGGGTGTTAAGAAGGCTACCAGAACCAGGCTTTCTGACCAGGGTCGTTAAGAAGGCTTTCTGACCAGGGTCGTTAAGAAGGCTTTCTGACCAGGGTCGTTAAGAAGGCTTCTGACCAGGGTCGCGTTAAGGCTTTCTGACCAGGGTCGTTAAGAAGGCTTTCTGACCAGGGTCGTTAAGAAGGCTTTCTGACCAGGGTCGTTAAGAAGGCTTTCTGCTTTCTGACCAGGGTCGTTAACAAGGCTTTCTGACCAGGGTCGTTAACAAGGCTTTCTGACCAGGGTCGTTAACAAGGCTTTCTGACCAGGGTCGTTAACAAGGCTTTCTGACCAGGGTCGTTAACAAGGCTTTCTGACCAGGGTCGTTAAGAAGGCTTTCTGACCAAAGTCATTAAGAAGGCTTTCTGACCAAAGTCATTAAGAAGGCTTTCTGACCAGGGTCGTTAAGAAGGCTTTCTGACCAAAGTCATTAAGAAGGTTACAGAATAGCTGAGAGTATGAACAATTGAACCTAAAATTACAGTTTGTGCACTTTCCTAGGTTTTTTTCTCCTTTGGTTACAGTTGGCTAGATTGTTTTTTTTTCTGACCAGAATCACTAAGAGCCAACAGACGTGTGTGTGTGTGTGTGTGTGTGTGTGTGTGTGTGTGTGTCCAAAAATAAAGTAATTCAAAGTTGGGAGTGATTGAGGGAAAAACTCATAGTAAAGGGTGGAGGATATTGGGTTGTGAATCATCACGTACAGTAATCCAAACCAGATGCTTCTCTTCGTAATACCTCAAATATGAGTGAGGCTTAGTTGCAGTGTGTGTGTGTGTGTGTGTGTGTGTGTGTGTGTGTGTGTGTGTGTGTGTGTATAGCCATTGAGCTCTATCACCCTGTTGAAACAGTGGTGTTAATTACAGTTGATCCCTGGGTCTCACAGGAAGAGGGAGGGGTGATAGAGCATCCAATCTCAGATGAGAAAAGCCCAAGCCACTGCACCGCTGAACACTATGGATTGCCTGGCATTCTGGCTCCTTCTGGGAGACTTTAATTTCCACTTTCCAAAGACAAATCTGATGCTTGGATAATGCAGTCACACAGACGCAATGACAGACACACCACACTCTCCGTATTAAAGCTTATTCCCACACAGTATCAGTAGACAGACCCAATCCAGTTTGAAGGTACACAGTTGATTACAGCGTGACTTGGACTGCAGTAAACAGTCTCTGTGTGAAGCACCAACAGTCTTGTCTGTTGTGGATCTGTGTCCAGTTCAGTCTGATTTCACAGTGACTGTTTATACTGACCTTAGGGGACTATCAGTTCATCCTGTCTTGTGGCACGGCTCCAGACAAGCATGACAGACAGGACAAATGGATATCATATGTTTTAAAAGCTTGGTTGGCGGCATGAAGAAAAACTGAACAGATATGAATTGGTGACCACAAAAGAGAGAGAAGGGGGCAGAAGAGCTGCAGTTACCATGACAGCGTTCACACATGGATAGGAAGTAGATTAGTCTGTTTCCTGCAGCCTGTGGGCCTGACTTCCCGTGGATCAGAGGGAGGGCCTCTCATCTAGGGAGGGGCAGTAAATCACTGGCCAACAGAGCACAGACCAGAAAACCATTTCAGCGACAACAAATCACAGACGCTGCATTTCATTAGCCTGACAACTCACAATAAATGATTCTGCTGCTGCTCTGTCGTCCGCCACATACTTGACTCTGAGACTGCCATCATTCAAGTCGTTTGTGGTGACGAGGGGCATTGTACAAAACAAAGTCATCAGCGATTGGATCGTTTCTAATCAAGGGATCAAAGCCATTAACACATTTTCAAACTGCCGCTTTACCCACGTGTGTTCTGGCTCTGGCCCAACCCATTGGTTTCTGGACCAATCAGCTGGCCCAGGAAGTCGAGAAGGTACTCAGATCCAGACTTATTGCAGAGAAGAAACTAACGTCCGTGGGCGTGGCGTAGTGTTTAGCCGGAGAAAGGTGACTGGGTAGCCAGGCACGCATGTCAGACCACAACACAAAACAGAGGGGATAACTGACCACAGGCCATGTAATATCAGCCACAACACAGAAAGACCTGACTGCCCAATACAGAGATCTAGGCCTACTCCTACAATCAACTAGACCTTCAGAGCATTACCGACATAGGCTGTCACTCAAATATGGACCTCAAAGCCAGTTCCAATGCATTTTCCCCCTCTAATCAGGGACAGATTTTGACCTGGGGACAACAGGTGGGTGCGATTCATTATCAGGTAGAAAACAAAACCAGCAGTAGTCCAGCCCTCGTAGGGTAGGATTGGAATACCCCTTCAACCAACTGGCTCTTCAGCCACAGTGAGTCTGCTGAGTGGGTCAACATCTGCCTCCTAGAACCAGTCTAACCCAAAGAGGCTGTCAGAGTTGATCTAATGAAAAGAACCAGAGGACATAATGTCCATGAAAACTAGAGTGAATATAACTCTCCATTTGCCTGTCTCTCCCATGAGATAATATCTAATCAAAATCAAATCAAATGTATTTATATAGCCCTTCGTACATCAGCTGATATCTCAAAATGCTGTACAGAAACCCAGCCTAAAACCCCAAACAGCAAGCAATGCAGGTGTTGAAGCACGTTGGCTAGGAAAAACTCCCAAGAAAGGCCAAAACCTAGGAAGAAACCTAGAGAGGAACCAGGCTATGAGGGGTGGCCAGTCCTCTTCTGGCTGTGCCGGGTGGAGATTTATAACAGAACATGGCCAAGATATTCAAATGTTCATAAATGACCAGCATGGTCAAATAATAGGTCTGTGACAGGTATGCTTCCACTTCTGCTGCTTGTCATCTCAAAAGATTTTCTAGGCAAATCTATAACCTATATTATCACGCATTACACAATTATAATGATTAGGGATGCACAAAATAAATCGTTGAACATATCGGGATCGGACGATATTAGCTAAAAATGCCAACATCGGTATTGGCCCGATGTCTAGTTTAACGCAGATGTGCAGAACCGATGTCAAAGCTGACGTGCATATCATTAACGTAGGTGCATGAAGTAATGACGCCACGTAACATTTTGCGCTACAAGTGCATTCATTCCTAACCTAGCCCACAATGTCTGCAGTGTGGATCGAGCAGTCAACAAGTAGAGTAAGAAAATCTCAGCGAGACTCCATACAATGGAACGCTGTTTGGGTCTTTGAGTGTCAAAAAGGATACACGTCAAATAACACTATTTGACAATAAGACGTGTTAAATAAGCTTTTAATTTGACACATCAAATAACACAGTTCTATTATAGAATGTTGTGTGTTCTGAATTTGCACGTGCAAGCCAAGTGCCACCACTACTATCAGTAGCACTGTCAAAGCTGCACAAAAAAAGTCTGCAAACAAGCAAACACCGGGCACGAACGATGTGTTTACAATGCCGTGTTGGTAATAAAGCATTATTTGTTCGACCGCAACTTCTGGGGTAGCTACCTTTAGCTTGGTACCTAGCTAGCACCAATTCAACCAGCCTGAAAACAATGACCAGTAAAAACTGCAGTCATTTTCATTTTTCTGAGCAATGATTTAGGAATCCTTGTGAGTAAGTATTAGCTAGGTAGCCACTTGTTCGCCTATTGAAATTGAACTTCAGTTCATGAAAATAAATAGCTAGCCAGCTACTTAAACATGTTGCCCAAAGATAACGTTATAAGCAGCCAGCCAGCTTAAACTGGCTAGTGAGGCTTTTCCAGACCGGGTTGTGTTGTGAAGCTAGCCACAATAATGATTAGGCACAATAGTGAAATTTGCAGTTTGCCTTCAAAATAAAAAGTACTTCTTTGAAAGTGATGCAGAAGGTTACAATTGATGGAATCATGCCATATTTAGAGTAGATAATGTTAAACAAGTTTGCAATGTGAAGCAATGAAATGGGGTATCAGTCTACTCGATGACACCAAACACAACTGTGAGTTTACGCAGCTTGCCAGGGCTTGCTGTGAGATGTTACCACACTCTTCCACCAAGGCACCTGCAACTTCCCAGACATTTCTGGGAGGAATGGCCCTAGCCCTCAACCTCCATTCCAACAGGTCCCAGACGTGCTCAATGGGATTGAGATCCGGGCTCTTCGCTGGCCATGGCAGAACACTGGCATACCTGTCTTGCAGGAAATGATGGACAGAACGAGCAGTATGGCTGGTGGCATTGTCAAGCTGGAGGGTCATGTCAGGATGAGCTTGCAGGAAGGGTACCACATGAGGGAGGAGGATGAAATGCACAGCATTGAGATTACCTGCAATGACAAGATCAGTTCGATGACGCTGTGACACACCGCCCCATACCATGACAAACCCTCCACCTCCAAATCGATCCTGCTCCAGAGTACAGGCCTCGGTGTAACGCTCATTCCTTCGACGATAAACGCAAACCCAACCATCACCCCTGGTGAGACAAAACCGCGACTCGTCAGTGAAGAGCACTTTATGCCAGTCCTGTTTTATGCCAGTCCTGTTTTGCCAGTCCCAGCGACGGTGGGTTTGTGCCCATAGGTGACGTTGTTACAGGTGATGTCTGGTGAGGACCTGCCTTACAACAGGCCTACAAGCCCTCAGTCCAGCCTCTCTCAGCCTATTGCAGATAGTCTGAACACTGATGGAGGGATTGTGCATTCCTGGTGTAACTCGGGTAGTTGTCGTTGCCATCCTGTACCTGTCCCACAGGTGTGATGTTCGGATGTACCGATCCTGTGCAGGTGATGTTACACATGGTCTGCCACAGCGAGGACAATCAGCTGTCCGTCCTGTCTATCTGTAGCGCTGTCTTAGGCGTCTCACAATACGGACATTGCAATTTATTGCCCTGGCCACATCTGCAGTCCTTATGCCTCCTTGCAGCATGCCTAAGGCACGTTCACGCAGATGAGCAGGGACCCTGGGCATCTTTCTTTTGGTGTTTTTAGAGTCAGTAGAAAGGCCTCTTTAGTGTCCTAAGTTTTCATAACTGACCTTAATTGCCTACCGTCTGTAAGCTGTTAGTCTTAATGACAGTTCCACAGGTGCATGTTAATTAATAGTTTATGGTTCATTGAACAAGCATGGGGAAACAGTGTTTAAACCCTTTTACAATGAAGATCTGTGAAGTTATTTGGATTTTTACGAATTATATTTGAAAGGCAGGGTCCTGAAAAAGGGACGTTTATTTTTTTTCTGAGTTTAGATGGGTCCGACCACCATTAATAAAATAACTGTCTTATAAATGAGGGTTATTTTAGATGACCCCTAGCTATATTGTTAGCTAGCTAACTATAAAGCTACTGAAAAATATGTTATTTTGCTATGTTTTTGGAGAATGAGCTCCCTAGCTTGTTTTTTTTAATGACCAGCACTATAGTTGCATGAGACAACTTTACCAGCATCATAGCATATGTATCGATGAATCGCTGTGATATGAAATACGAATGATAGTGTAATCAATGTGTAATAACTACGTAAAATATTTATGAACGCATTCAATTATGTGATGTGCAGTCATATTCAGGTCCTGATTGGTCAACAAGCTTATTTACTGTTATTTGAGACGAGTGTATGTTTTTTTGACACACAAAGACCCTCGCGGCGTTCCATAGTATGAGAAATCCTGGTTGAGAATGAAACTGAACAAACGAACAACGAAACAGCACAGCAAGTAAGTGAAAGAAATAGGTTTTGATGATGTTTTACTGGTAATGGGGACATACGTAACTGCCAACTAAATAACTTTTTGGTCAGTGTGTGTGTAACCTTTATTTAACTAGTTAAGAACAAATTCTTATTCACAATGACGGCCTACCCCAGCCGGACGACACTGGGCCAATTGTGCGCCGCCCTTTGGGACTCCCAATCATGGACGGATATGATACAGCCTGGATTCGAACCAGGGACTGCAGTGACGCCTCTTGCACTGAGATGCAATGCCTTAGACTGCTGCATCCATGTGTATGTGTGTTACCTATTTAAATGTACTAGAATGCTTGAAAGGCCACAAACATTTTAAATATCAGTTATCGGTATCGTTTTTTTTGGCAAGGAAAATATCGGTATCGGCCAAAAATGTCATATCGGTGCATCACTAATAATGATATATCATAATAACAAGCCATCATATAATGGCACCATTATTATGACCCAATTCTATAATATTGGCCTGATCCCACAGGCCTTATGTTTTTGTGTGAGAGTGTGAGCGTTTGTCCTCCTGAGTGGGAGAAAAGCTGCCCTACAGACACACAGAGGTTCCCATGAGACGCTACACAAGGTCAGGTCTCCACCATTCCTCCAGAATCCTCCTTTGAAGCCCCTCCTAATCTAAGAGGCACAAGCGGGAATTTGGATTCGTTCTGTTTTTCAGTTAGCGCTTACACCAGAGAATATCTGTATTGACAAGGACTAGAGTTAGATGATAAATTGGGCTAATGATCCGATCCCGTGTTGCTTTTGGTGCAGTGAGGCCATTAGCAAGTGTTTTGAGCTGTGTTCCATCCTCCCAATGCTGCAGACTGAGCAGAGAGGTAAAATAACGGTCTGCTCCTCTCTGCAGTAACACCAGACAATCCAACGCAGCGCTCTACCTGCGGTGTGCCACAGAAATAAATTAGATGAAACAACAAGGCCGACATTAAACATTTAAAAAGGTCAAATAGCAGAGACTTCATCCTGAGATAACATGATGAAACAAACAGCATCAAAACACTCCAACAGCAAAGTGTTCACCTTCAGTTCACCTCCTCGTCTGTAGTCATGGGACCTTTAAACAGATGAAACGTCACAGACTCATGCCCCTCTACTGAAACACATGATTAAGACAGCAGCGTCGTGTGATCATGGAGGATCAATGAACGCAGCTGAACGAACAGGTCGGTAAGGTCTGGTTCTCCGCAACAACTAACGATTCAAACATTATCTGGTATTTGTTCAGGAGTAGATTATCTTTTTCATTTTTGTGTAGATGAGAGATCAAGGTACCCAAGTGCTTTCTTATCATCGCTCCTTAGAAACTAACGTGTCTGTCGTCGCAGCGAGAGAGGGAGAATGATGGTGGAGTGGATCAACGCGTATTAGGGGACATCATTCCCTTCTTAAAGAACACAGAGCTATATTCTGTAAAACAGTGTTTTAGAATCAAGCTAAACGTTTTACATTTCCAATAAGTCGTCGGGACAGGCTCGCATGCTTTCCAAATGTTATGCTTTTATTAACACTATTAGCACTAGCAACAGCATAGTGTATTTGTTTCCACATGGTCAGAGAAGTTGTCCAGATCCTAGCCTGGCTAGGTTATCCTAAACCAGAGTTCCTGAGGCCAATCCTCCTCTGAGTACGGGAGTGTAAACATGTATCTGGCAACTGGCTCACATCGCTCCCCGTCTGATCACTGGTAAGTAAACAAGACTTTGGCAGCATTTACACAGGCAGCCCAATTCTGATCTCTTTTTCACTAATTGGTATTTTGACCAATCAGATCAGCTCTGGAAAAAATCTGATGTGAAAAGATCTGATGTGACATGTCAAAAGACCAATTAGTGGGAAGAAAAGCTGAATTGGGCTGCCTGTGTCAACACAGCCTCAGTGTCCTAACGGACAGAAGTACTCAGGACATTACAAGTGCAGTGGGGACAGTGCAGAAGGGACACGTCAATGAAATTGGACATGATAGTTGGAAGGTAGCTAGGTGAACAGACTAAAGTATTGAGCAAAGTATGCAAACACACCCACGCAGGTAGGCGAGCACACACACACCATTAAGCCTGCTATTGACAGACACAGCAGGGAAGGACATTCTATAGAGCATTGCAGAGGAAAGAACAGAGCAGTGAGGAAAGGCTTTAACTTAAAAGTTACTGCCTGTGGAGAGACAGTCAGGGCCTCAAGCTCGCACTCTCACCCTCCTCCTACCCGCTGTTGCAAACTTCCTCCCTCTCGCTCTCTCCCTCTCGAAACAGCTGTACGCAGAAGTACAGTGGCATACCAGGGGAGCCCCTCACATCTTCAACAGCCTTGGTACGTGCACACTTCACACACCCACACTACTGATTACCATAGTCTGATTAATCACGACTGCGACCAATGCTCTCTCCCTCTATTGGGCCATCCAAAACAAGGCGTATCCTCATCCATTAATCTAGCAATTGCTGTAGAATTAACTAGCAGTACATTCACCACTCTGAGTTGCACCCAGACAACTGACCCTGAATCCAACACTTAATGATTTGCCAGTCAGACGAGCGTTGACCTGAGAGTGATTGGCTTAAATGTTGTCCATTACATTCTCCTCTTTTAGCGCCAGGCATGAATCAAGTGGTCCTGCCTGCGTTTCTGCATCGGGCCTGGGGGCAGAGCACACCGCTCCCTCTGCTTGTAAGATGTGTCCATGTCCTGCTACAAGTAAATGTGTGTATTGAAGTCTGTATTAGTATATTGGAATTGTGTATTCATGGTATGTGTATAATAAAGTGTAATGAGATTTCCATTAAGTATAAAAATAAAAGGCAGGGATTGAACACACTCAGGCTTTGCAATGAGCTCTGGCTAGGAGTGCGATGTTAATGGTAAATAAGGTCAATGATATCTTAGATACTGACGGATCACTCACTCATAGATATGGCCAGTCATAACAACTCAAGATTTCAAGTTGAAAAGATGTATTCTCCATTATAGTACCACCACAGATTAGGGTATGCAGTGCAATGGTACCCAGGGCTGAAAATGACTCAATAAGGACTCTTCTGCAGCTGGAGTTGCACATTTTGGAGAATATTCAGAGGTGGAAACTTTCAGTGGGAATTAACGGGAATACATGGGAATTAATGGGAATATATGCAAATTAATATTAATACCATTTAAATGTAATGTTTTTTGCATTGGATATATTTACCATATCATATGGAGACAAACATAAACCTTTTACATTACGATAAGTAGGTAATCCTTCCAATAGAAATACATTTTTTTAAATTAGTTACAAATTTAACTTTAATTAAATGAGCTGACTCTTCACATGGGATGATTTCACTGAACAACAAAAGAAAATTCCTTGAATGATCGCCAATGACCCATCGCATCTTCCAAAAACATTTTCAACATACATCTGTAAAATAATAGTCTAGAAACTAAAGCATTGGATGTCTTCCACTCAGGCTTCCATGTCTTCTCCCTGGACCTCCTCAATGTCCACCTCTTGAGGCCTCAGAGTCTGATGTTCATCTTCACTATCACTTTATAACCTTGTTGAGGATGACTCGTGTTCAGGCTCAAAAAGCCTCAAATATGCCCAGATGGCCACCAATTTTTCAAACCTTGTATTGGTCAGCCTGTTGTGTGCTTTGGTGTGTGTGTTCCCAAACAAGGACCTGTTGCACTGAGGCGGCTGATGTTGGAGGGATTTGGAGAATGATGGAGGCAACAGGGGAAAGAGCCTCAGATCCACAAAGTCCCTTCCACCAGGTGGCTGATGAGATATGTTGGCACGACTGCCATATTGCATCTCCGTCCCAAAGCCCTTGCTTGGAAGTGTACTTCGCCAGACTGCCAAGAACCTTGCCCTCATCCAGGCCAAGGTGGCGAGACACGGTAGTGATGACACAATAGGCCTTGTTGATCTCTGCACCAGACAGGATGCCCTTGCCAGCATACTTGGGGTCCAACATGTATGCTGCTGCGTGTATGGGCTTCAGGCAGAAGTCTTCACGTTTTGATGCATTTCAGAACTGCAGTTTCCTCTGCTTGGAGCAACAGTGAAGTGGGCGGTGCAGTACGGATTTCTTCTCTTACATCTGCAAGCAGAGTCTGAACATCAGACAGGATGGCGTTGTCTCCCTCAATCTGTGCAATGGCTACTGCTATAGGTTTCAGGAGTATCAGGCTGCTTACCACTCTCTCCCAAAATACATCATCCAGGAGGATCCTCTTGATGGGGCTGTCCATATCGGCAGACTGTGATATGGCCATTTCTTGGAGAGACTCCTTCCCCTTCAGGAAACTGTCAAACATGACGACAACACCACCCCAGTGGGTGTTGCTAGGCAGCTTCAATGTGGTGCTCTTACTCTTCTCACTTTGCTTGGTGAGGTAGATTGCTGCTATAACTTAATGACCTAACCGTTTCCTTGGCTCTCTTGTAGTAGTGTACCCCTTGTTTTCAGTTCCATGATGTCCTTGAGGAGCAGATTCAATGCGAGGGTAGGACTCCACTTTAGACCAAGCAGCCTTCATGTTCACAGCATTGTCTATCACCAGTGCAAATACCTTCTGTGGTCCAAGGTCATTGATGACTGTATTCAGCTCATCTGCAATGTAGAGACCGGTGTGTTTGTTGTCCCTTGTGTCTGTGCTCTTGTAGAATACTGGTTGAGGGGTGGAGATGTAGTTAATTATTCCTTGCCCACAAACGTTCGACCACCCATCAGAGATGATTGCAATACAGTCTGCTTTCTCTATGATTTGCTTGACCTTCACTTGAACTCTGCATGCAGCAAATTAGTAGATCAAGCATGTCTGGTTGGAGGGGTGTATACTGGGCAAAGAACATTCAGAAATCTCTTCCAATACACATTGCCTGTGAGCATCAGAGGTGAACCAGTTGCATATACAGCTCGAGCAAGACATTCATCAGCATTTCTCTGACTGCATTCCCCCATTGAGTCAAAAGCTGTTGCTATCGTTACGGTGTCCGATTCATCATTTTCACCTCGAATAGAAGTAGAGGGACTTTGGTCAGAGGTTGCTTGTTGTGAGCGCTGAGAGAACTTTATGCACTTGGACAGATGATTCTGCATCTTTGTTGCATTCTTCACATATGATTTGGCACAGTATTTGCAAATGAACACAGCTTTTTCTACATTGTCTCCACACATCAGTGGCATTTTCCTGTAAAGATTAGAAGAGGAAAAAATATATACAAAGGAAAAAACAATTCCATGTACAGATAAATAGTTAAGCAGTTAGATTAAACAACTCTTTTGTAAGATAAATTATTTAAAATAAAACATGTATGAAAACAGTTGAATTAACACTCCTCAGTAAGCAGGCTTAAGCAAGCTAAAACCCACACGGGGTTGGCTGTAGGCTACTATTTACTAGTAAACCAAAAATCATGTATGTCAGGTAAATTATATTCAGCCCACCCAGTACTGTAATCAAAACTTACCAGAAAGCATGTAGTCCTTGGCTCAGACAGTGTAGTAGTGTGGGCTCAATATCATCTCAGTCATGTGAAAGATCTTGAGAATCAGCTGTACATGTGATGGAAGAATGCACTGTGCATGCAGAGGGTTGCAATTCCATTGAATTAGGGATAGTTTACCCAAAATATGCCACAAGACCTAGAATTGCCTTATTTGTATCCCACAAAAAAAAAGTTCACCGTTATTAGCCAACTATTTTGTTGAACTTAAGCAAAATTTCCCAAATTCCCGGGCTTAACTTCCCATGGAAAATGTCTGGAAAGTTTCCGACCCTTTGCAACCCTAGTTGCAGCACAGCCAAACACAAAGTCTGCATCCCAAACGGCATCCTATTCCCTATATGTAGTGCACTACTTTTGATGAGCCCTGGTCAAAATGTAGTACACCATATAGGGAATAGGATGCAGTTTGGGATGCACTGTACAGTCGGCTTCTAGATCTGCATTGCTTGTTCTTTGGGGCTTTAGGCTGGGTATATCTGTATAAGCACTTGGTGACAACTGCCAATGTAAAAAATGGCTTTACAAAATAAGATTGATTGGCTAAACAGCCTTTTCGCAGCTTATTGTAAGCAGAAAATGAGGCTTGTGAGAGGCTTGTGGCGTGGAACTAGAGACGTGTTGTGTTTAGGGAGGAGTTGATGAGCAATAGGACAGAGTTGCTGAAAAGCCATAAGAGTTTAGTGTCTCTAGTGAATCATACAACAGCTTTGACGAGGGCCTGTCATCACATGCTAGTGTCAAAACAATCAGCAACAGAAATGTTACAGGCCATTCTTACTCTCATCTCCCGCTGTTGAGAGCGAGCTAGGGCAAGAGTGAGCGAACGAGACAGGAAGCTTTTCATCTGTGTAGCAGCTCCACCCAGCCAGCGACCCACTTATAGATCTGTCCCAACTGTTCAACCACAGCTCACATGATCCCAGAGGTGGAAATGTGTGTGGACACAAAACGTACACACACTGCTGACAGATGTCCAGGAAAAGTTGAGTGGCTCTTGTATCCTGGTGGAAACACCTGCAAGACCCGTGTCTCCTCCTGACAGCTTATTCTATTCAAAAAGCTCACTCTCTCATACACACACCTCTCTCTAGCCATCTAGGTCTCCCTCTCCATCTGATCAGGTCTCTTTTTTTGATACTCTCTTGTTCTCACTCTCTCGTTCTACATCTCTTGCTCCACTCAACTCCATCTGATCGCTCTTTTCAGCCTGACACATAGGAACCTTTCTCGCCATTATTCCTTTGCAGCACCATTCTCAAACTGAAACTCCATCCCTTAGGGTGCATCTAGATTCACAAAACAGCTTGTTTTGTTAAACGCAGCCCATTGAGGATTCCACCATGGCGAGTGCTGCAGTAAAGCTGAGACCACTAGCTATGTCACTTCTCCTTAATGCTGCTTTGTGGCCTCGCCTGTAGGCTCCACACACACAGGCATAAGCCCCAAAACCTGATCTGAGCCGGGCCTAGAGCCTCCACCTCTCATCCTCCTCCAATGGGAGAGTGATATTCACCAGTGGGCGTGGAGGAGAAGGGGAGCAGGCCATGTTTCTCTAACTGTTTATTTTGTGGTATTCCCTAAGTACTCCCCCAGCTGCCAAACTAAGCCAGGAGAGCTCTGTCTACCAAGGCGGTCTGACTAGCTCTCTTTGCCTACCCACCTACACTCCAAGTGTCAGTTACAGGTCATATCCTCCAACCATTTCCCAATTCACATTCATTCCTCCTTCCCCCTCCTCTCACTTCAAGAAACCAGCGTGGGAAGCAGGGGAGGGAGAGTGAAATGAAGCCACACTGCAGGTCTTAAACATGGCTCCTCATCCAGCTTTCTCTGCCACTCCTAGGTTGCATCCCAAATGGCAACCTGTTCCCTATAGAGTACACTACTTTTGACCAAGGCCCATAGGGAATAGGGTGCCATTTGGACCGCATCACCCAGTGTGAGTAATACGCACATCCAAAACACCCTTATGAAGGCTATTGCAGCTAGCTGAAACGTTCTCTATTGTGGTTAGTGGTATATCAAATCACTTGGGAGCTGCATTTGCTGTGTGTAGGTATTCTTCCTTTATTCTAAGTTTATACATCTGCCCGTCCAGCAGGTCCCAAATGGCACCCTTTTCCCTATATAGTGCACCACTTTTGACCAGAGACCTATGGGCCCTGGTCACAAGTACTGTGCTACATAGGAAATCGGGGCCATTTGGGATGCAGGCCTACTGCGTGCGCAAGTGAAGAAATATCTGAAGGCTAAAGGGAAAGAGGGATAAGTGAATTAAAGATGCTGGGTGAAAGCAACCCTGGCCGTTAATGAATGGGATCTGTAATTTAAGTGTGTGTGTCCTTTAGAGAGCCCCTCCACAACTCCTCACAGCCCAGGAATAATACATGCACTGTATCATTCCTCATCTCTGGCAGCCTTCCACCTGCTGCGGAGGTAATACTGTAGAAGCCCAGCGTGACACACTGAGGTCAGACACATTAGGCGGATCATTAAAGGTCTCAACCACAGCAGCAACATCCCAGTGGGCAATATTAGCTAGTTGAAGCAACGTTATGCTGACGTCTTATATGTTATGTCATGGCCAGCCAGGTTGGATACTGAAAGAAATGGGATGTTTTTTTTAATTACCAGAGAAAGTACATTTCTCTTAGTGGGAGGTAGAGGACCCTGAATGACTGTGTTTTTGTCTGGTGGGAGGAGTGAGGGAGGCACTTCCATAGTCTCCAGTGGGTTTAGCTCGGTCATGCGTTCAGAGTCTGAGTCAAAGGGCTTAGAGTGCATACTGGGTTACGCTACACTAGCTGCCTGTGAACTAGTGTACTTCAGGGAGTGTGCACTAGGCAGGGTATTGCCTCTTGGGAGTGTTTACTGAAACAGAGAAGGAAACATCTAACACTTCTCCTTGGATTGGTTCTGTCTCCAGGTACACTTGGACAAAGGGGAACAGAGAGGAGAATCCCTGTGTATTAACGGGAGTCACGAGGACACCGGCTGGGTCGTGACACACACACACTCACTCCAGTGGCCCACTGTCTGGGTCCCATGGGACCACTTCAACACCAGAGAGAAAGAGAGGGACATAAATCTCTGTGTCCAATCTCTCTAAACCCTCTTCTTGGCTTAGCATTGGACTATCAAAGGGCATTAAGTTCCTTTTGAGATGTAGGAGAGCATAGGGGACTTGGAGGGCATAAGGCCCGCATAATGGACCAATACATGGGCTGACCGGCAAGGAATTTGAGAAGAATTTTTTTAAATCATGCGCAGTACAAACTGCAAAACAGCACACCATGCACTGACAACGCAATGCTGTCCAAAACATAAACTGGACAAAATAGGCCTAATTGTTCCCAGTCCAAAATGCTGCTCTTCGTGTTTCAGAAAGATATCCCCATCTAGAAGTGTGACAGTGATTCAGCCCATTGCATTCCTTCAGCCTACAGTCCAACTGGAGTCCATGCCATCAGCAGTGTGCCATAGTAATAATCCAGGGGAAGAAGGAGAGAAATCACTGACAGTGACACAAAATAAACACCCACTAATTCACAGCACAGCGATACAGTATGTATGCCTTGAGATACAAAACACACTCCTGTTAGTGGACCTATTTTTAACACACGCTATTAGCTCACTGCATGTGTCAGTTGCTACTCTCCAAATGGCCATAGCAGAGAACCAGAGACAGGGGTGAAGGAAAGCCAACTGAATAGCACTGGAGGGCTTAAGACATCATATACATGTGTTTCCTCAAACACTGACTTATCAACCCAAATGTGAATGTTCAACAAACTCAAGCCAATTTTTAATAATGCGGTGTCTCGGGTGCGAGCACACACACATGTACTTACACAGGGTCTAGCAGCGTAGTGTCCCGAAGGAAAAAGACCCCAACAAGTAAAGTCTGTTCAGCCCAGATTCACACTGGCTTGTCAAACTCCATCACAGACAGTAATGACTTGTTCTGAGGAAAAACTAGACCTCGTGCGTGTTCATAAGGAGGGAATGTGGAGGAGATATTTCCTGAATACTCCAGAAGGGCAGAGGGAGAAAATGGGAAAATCTCAACTGCCGTCAAAACAAGCGACAGTACGAGAAGACAAATATCAAGTGTTTCCCATAAAGCGCGGTGGCTTTGAAAATCGAACTCACTTGATGAAGCAGCGGGCTCCTTCGAACGTATATCCCTCCTCCCATCCCGTTGGTAAATCTATGCGGGAAAGAGAGGGGGAAGAGAGGGGGGGGGGTAATGAATAGGCTACGAGACAAATAAATCGCAACACACACAAGCGGCTGTTGAGATAGGAGCAGAGATCTACGCGTGACCGAAAACACAGCTTCCCACGCCAGCCCCTTTGGCAATATTTGTAGCCTACCGCTATGCTATCCATTAATGATATATCCGAGTGCGGATGTTAGAATAGCCTCATTGTCATTCCCATTCGTATCCGTTTTTCAACTTATTGGATTGATAGGAGCCAATTAAAATGTGAGAACGGCTATGCTTTAAGAAGCAGGCTTTTACAGTCTGAGGACCTATGCATTCCGCGCACGCAGTCTTCCCTCTATTGCGGTGGATATGGAAAGGTAACAATAACATCCTTATCCGCAAGTCATTTTCAAAACAATACAAAAACATGTGTTGCAAGTCTCGCATCAATGTTTCATTTTATAATGTTATCAACAACTGTTGTTACAATTGTTACAAAATAACTACCCACTGCTTCGACTACGGGCTTTAAGCCTTAGTCTCGGCTACAACCATGGCAAGTGGCAAACAATGTAAAAAAACGAATTTATTCGTTTATTAAATGTGAATGCCTACGTGACGGAACTTTCAACAAGTCTGTCGCAATGCCTAGGTAAAATTAACGTTAATTGGCGGCTCAACTTGGTGGTCCTGGCGCAGAGGGGAGAGACGGCTGTTGCTTGCGGCAGGGAGTCTTCGCTCAACGTTTCGCCGTGGTTTCAGAACCCCTTTAAAACCGAGACTCTTGCGGTATGTAACGAATGGAAGAGTTCTACGAGAACCGTTTTTACCTGGGGTTTTTCTGTGCCCCGTTATGACGGCCTCTCCGGTGACGGGATGCAGCCAGGTCGTACTCTTGGCTTCTTCACTGTTGGGTAAGAAACGGGGAGAAGGTGAACACGCAAATAACACAGACATCAAACGCGTCGAAACAAAGCCAATACACTTCCATGCGCTGTATCCTGTGAATATTTACTTGATGAAGAATATCCTTCCGTCCCGAGTAACCCCATAACTCCAAGAAGAAGGCAGGCAAGAGAGCCAGTCTGGGTTTAGATCCGCCGCCATGTCTAACAGAGGACGGAATCTGGAGTGCGCGTATCCGTGCCGTCGGCGCGTACTCGGGAAAACCTTAGCAACTGGGCGCGGGGAACCTCTGTGGGGCGGGAGCGTGCTTGCATGGTAGAGAGGTCTCCTCCTGTTTTTACATTGTTTTCCAAACTTTTATTGAAACAAATTATAGTTTGTAAGTTCATACTAAGGAGCACAAACACTAGCCTATATAAGCATAGCCTAGAGCAAGCCTATGATTCAGAAAAATAGCCCACCTCAGATATTTACATGCTAAAGATGTAAAATTAAATTAGATATGGCATTGAGTAATATCAATCCGTACAGCATGTCCTTGTAGCCTAGGGCTACTGAATTCACCAATGGAATACTCATCCCGCAAGTGTGCTATAGCTTACGCGGATGGTCCGTATTATCACACATGCCATCCCAGGTCAACCTTGAACCTCACTGCATGGTTCAGCTGTCTATAAATCCTTCTTCCACCCAAACAACCCTCCCCCTCCCTTCACCCCCTCCCTATAGGTCAGACAGAGCAGAGGATCCCGAGTAGATTAAATGCATGTGTGTGTGAACGGGTGCATGTATGCGATTGTAGAAGTGCAAGTGTGTGCATGTATGAGTGGGTGTGTGTGTGTGTGGGGGGGGGGTGTGTCTTGCCAAAAAAGATGGTGAAAACGCAATACAGACAGATTAGCCAGGACGTCAACACCACGCATATGAGATTTATCCAACAAAACACATCTACATAAATGAATACAAAGCACTTCAGATACATGTCCAATGTCCAAGCCAAAGTCGAACAAAGGATACCCACTAGATACTGATCTGTGGTCAGTTTGCTGCTCCACTTCCCTAATGGTTAAGGTTAGAATTTGGGGAGGGTAAGCTGATCCTGGTTGTTGATCTATGTTGTCTGAGAAGGGGAACGTCTTCCCACCCCTCAGGCCCCCTGGCCTTGTGAACTCACCACTAAATCCACCCAATTAGTAATCCTTATGTCCAAGGGGGTTTAGCAGATTAGTGTGTGTGTGTGTGTGTGTGTGTGTGTGTGTGTGTGTGTGTGTGTGTGTGTGTGTGTGTGTGTGTGTGTGTGTGTGTGTGTGTCAGAGGAGACTGTTATAAGACCTCGGTTGGAGTCAAAACATATCTGTTGATTAGCTCGTGCAACAGCATACAGTGTAGTAACTACTGTGACTTACTTAATTTTTAAAAATGTTGACTACTGTTTAGCACATCAAATGAAAGCAATATTTGCTTAAGTACAGTGATTTGCACAATAATAAATGCAAATCATCCAATACATGGACTAATAATGTGTGACGTAAAAGGTAAATCATGTAAATAAACACATTAACTAGCTGGTAACTACAGTTATATGTAAATCATGTAAATAAACACATTAACTAGCTGGTAACTACAGTTATATGTAAATCATGTAAATAAACACATTAACTAGCTGGTAACTACAGTTATATGTAAATCATGTAAATAAACACATTAACTAGCTGGTAACTACAGTTATATGTAAATCATGTAAATAAACACATTAACTAGCTGGTAACTACAGTTATATGTAAATCATGTAACTCCCAGAGTGTTTACATTCCAGTGTAGATATGGCAGTGGGACAGGAGGATGGAATGCAGTGCTGCTAGTGATTACCGTCTCCTCTCCTCTGGATATCAAAGGTAGCGAGATGTTAGACTACACCAGACACCAGAGCCAAGCGGGGCTGGGGCTATATGGGGAACTGCTGCTGTGAGTGAGGGAGGGAGCCTCAAAACAAACACGATGAAAACGTTTCAAACGCTGCTCTGGTTTCTGTCGACGGTCATTAGGACAGAAATGTAGCACAGGCTGTACTGTCTGTATGTGTGTGTAGGGGAGGGGTTTTGTGTGTATGTGTGTGTGACACGTGCTTATGTGAGAGAGTGCCAGTGGTCTTGGATTCGGTCATGGTTTACAATATTCTGTCTAACTGTGACTCAGACAGTTTTACTGTGGAGCTTTAGACCAGAGGCTGGGAGGCTTCGTCAAATGCCCATCAAATAACCCTGACCGCCACGACATGTTTGATTTGAGTTCAGCCTTGTCCGAAATCTGGCTTGCCTACTACAGCATACTGTGCACTACTCGCACTACATACTATTTAGAACGTACTGTTTTGTAAAAGGTATGCTGTAAGCAGCAAATATCAATATACTACTCATCCATACTGAGAGGGTGTCATCAAATGCGCAATAGCGCTCGTTCCCCGCCATTTGTACATTTTTGTAGAGCACATCCCCTATTCTGATTACCAGGTTGTTGTCAAACACAGGTGGGAGGTAGAAGCCAATTCTCTTCTTCAATAGAGTGCAGCGAATTCTACTAGATGAAAAGCCAAAATGAGTATGACATCCTGGAATGAATTTTCAACATTTCACATACTATAAAATGTTTTATTTTCGGTTACCCAAGAAGCCTACTATTTAGAATTCAAGTATGGTTATTCGGACATGGCCTCTGTCTGGTACTCTGCTTCTGATTGAGTCTCAGTTTGGCGAAAGTAAAATCACTCTGAGAACAGATATGGCCTTTCTCCCAGACCCATTCTGACTAACTATTCAAGGACTGCGTCCCAAATGACAATACTCCCTATATAGTGTACTACTTTTACCCAGAGCCCTATGGGCCCTGGTCAAAAGAAGTGCACTATAAAGGGAATTGGGTGTGATTCAGGATGCAGAAAAAGTCTCCATCAAACTTCCCACCGACCCGAGGGCCTGTCTCTCCCCCCAGTCATGAAAGGGACTGTGAGGGGCTGGAAACTAGGCTCATAACGATTATTGATGAGACTGCGGCTAAGCTACGACCCCTGCCGCCTTTTTGAAGTCGCCTAGCGCAGAGCAGAGCAGTTCGTCTGATGTCATCATTAGAGGGTCCAACCAAGCCAATGGCCTCTTTAGAAACAGAGAAGACTTCCTGCTTAGGGGCCAATCTATACCCCACTGTTACTATAGGAGGGCCTCAACCCCCTTTATCAAAACAAACAACTCCATTCCTATTCCATCCAGTCATCCATCACGCCCCTTATATTTTCCCTGCCATCCTCCTCTCCACCTTATTCTCCCAATTTTTCTCTTCATCTCCCCAACCCTCTCCCAATTCTCACCTCCTATCCTCGCACCACCCCCCAATCCTCCCCATAATTTTTCTCACCCATACTCTCCTCTTTCACCATGTCCTCCTTCCTATCTAGAGTCTCTGACCTCAATGTCATGTCTGTCCCCTCTCTCTGGATCAGCGACTGCAGCATATCATATTCCTCTGTGGAGCTTTCTGTCAGGCCCACTCAGCCTCTCTCTATGGGCTCTGTGTCGCTATAAGTGTTCAATTTAGGAGACAAGGATTATTTCAGCAAAAACAAGACACCTGCGCTGCAGGTTGGCACTACGGTGTTGTGCATTGCAGTGGGAATTCCACAGCTAGGGTAAAAGCTTTACTTTTCAGAAGGAATAAAACAAGCTCGAAAACACATCGGGCTTCACCGGTTAAAGTGCTCTCCACATGACCATGGCGTTAAAAGGTGGGTTTATGGCTGGAGCTGGCTGGCTCGCTACCTACCCAGTTAGGGGTCCCTTGAACGATCATGCAGTGTGTGTGTGTGTTTCACTAAGACCAACCTAAAGATCAGAAACTGAACACAAGGACCGGGGGGGTCTATTGTCTGTGCGAGGGATATTCAACCACCCTAGGAAGGCAAAGGAAGTGTCACACCCCGACCATAGTTTGTATGTTTCTATGTTTTGGTTGGTCAGGGTGTGATCTGAGTGGGCATTCTATGTTGGATGTCTTGTTTGTCTATTTCTATGTCTGGCCTAATATGGTTCTCAATCAGAGGCAGGTGTTAGTCATTGTCTCTGATTGGGAACCATATTTAGGTAGCCTGGGTTTCACTGTGTGTTTGTGGGTGATTGTTCCTGTCTCTGTGTTTTGCACCAAATAGGGCTGTTTTTTGTTTTCCACGTTTTGTAGTGTTCGTGTTTATCTTTTTGTTATTAAACATGAATCAAAGAAACCATGCTGCATTTTGGTCCGCTTCTCTTTCACCAGAAGAAAACCGTTACAGGAAGTTATTTAGAATATGCTTCTATATTATTAAAGACGGTTGTCTGTTGTGGAGCTGGCCCAGTGTTGAAGAAGGTGGTTTGAACTTAATGGAACAGATTGCTGCTTTACATTGTATTCTATGTAAGGTTGCCTCCATCCACCATGTGTACTATACTGCAGCACCCACCACAACATCCCCAGGGCAGGCAGGTCTTTGTGACATCTGATGCCAGGGAGAAAGTTAGACGGATGGGTCAGACGAGGGAACGCTAAGCCCTGGAGGCCGGAGGGCAGGGAGAATGCCAATGTATGCTAAATACCAAGTTTGTTATCATCAAGCTTGTCTAGCATTGAAATCAGGGAGAGAGCGAGAGTGAGACTGAAACAGAGAGAGAGGGAGACAGAGAGAGATGGTGAGGGAGACAGAGAGAGATGGTGAGGGAGACAGAGAGAGATGGTGAGGGAGACAGAGCGAGAGGGTGAGGGAGACAGAGCGAGAGGGTGAGGGAGACAGAGCGAGAGGGTGAGGGAGACAGAGCGAGAGGGTGAGGGAGACAGTGAGGGAGACAGAGGGAGACAGAGAGAGAGGGTGAGGGAGACAGAGAGAGAGGGTGAGGGAGACAGAGAGGGAGACAGAGAGAGAAGGAGCCAGGTTCAAGGTTGATACGTTCGAGACACAGAAATGCAGTCCATGCAGAGATGCTGCTGTGGTCTGGACTAATAATAACATGGTTAACGTTATGCTGCAGAGTCAGGCAGAGACTCAGGGGAAACACACTGTATATGCGTGAAGTCGCAAATAGGGTGTCAACTGAGAGATGGCATTAAGCCTCTGTTGTTGGACTGGAGAGGTGTGAGGTCATAAAGGTGGATTGCCACATCGTACTGCTCTCTAGTTTTGATGGAAGGCAAGGAGTGTACGTTGTAACTTCAATACTAACTGCTTTTGAATGTGGATGGTGTCATGGCTTAAGACCCCATCAGCCCACAAAGCTAAAGCCTAGACATCCATTTCAGTCAGTTTTATTCATCATACAAGCTTGGTTCATCAAACCAACTCAGTCTTGGTTCGATCTAAATGCTGTGTACAATCAAGGCACTTTAGGTACAGTGAGTTAACCCACTGGGCAGAGGTGTCAATTTAACGTCTATTCCACGTTGGTTCGACGTCATTTCAATGAAATGACGTGGAAACAATGTTGATTTAACCAGTGTGTGCAAAATGGAAGCCTTTTACCACTCTTTGTTTAAAGATTAGAACGACAAACCTTCTATGGACGTCTGAAACGCCGGCAGCCCCTGCCAACTAACACAACATTTGCATTGATAAACATTTACCCTGTTGATGACCACAACCTTCAAGGTGATGTTACTCTGCCAAGGGAAATAAACAGAAATGGCGTAGTCGTAAATATTTCATAGTGAAGGTCTATTCACTATTTAAATGTGTTTACTCTCTCCACTGGGCTTCGTCTATGTTTGTTGAGTAGGATGCACTGGCCAGGTTCACAGCAGTAGGTCCATCACACAGCAATTACAACTCTCTAAGAATAACTTTTAGATTTTTGTGTGTGTGTGTGTGTGTGTGTGTGTGTGTGTGTGTGTGTGTGCGCTAACTCTGGCACCTGCTTTCTTATACTGAAGCTGCCTTGAAGGCCTACGGAACTACTGGGTCGAAGCAGAGATCATGCAAACTGATTAAACTAAGATTATTTACAACAAATAACTAGTAGAGATGACTGTAAATGTTTTTTTGCAGTGGTAGTAAAGTGCTATTTTTGCCCTTTTCAATAATACAGTACTGTAATGCATAGCTTGCCCTTAAATTGATGGTGATGTTGTAAAAGGTCTGGGTGAGCTGGAGCAGAGGAGTCAGGCGCAGGACAACAGAGATGAGTAATACACATAAATCTACTCAAGACTTACAAATACAAGTCAAATATACCGAGCCCACAACACGGACCGTAAATACAACAAACAAACAAGCACAAAAATCATGAGGGTTAAATAATGAACATGTAATTGGGGAATTGAAACCAGGTGTGTAAAACAAATGCCGAATACCGCCCGAACAAGGAGAGGGACCGACGTCAGCGGAAGTCATGACAAATGTCATACGCTGCATTGCAGGACACAGGGAAATGGCCTGTTGCTAATAGGCTTCAAAAATACTCTGCCGCCTCCAGCCAAGTGATTACACATGGCTGTGTGTGTGTGTGTGTGTGTGTGTGTGTGTGTGTGTGTGTGTGTGTGTGTGTGTGTGTGCGTGTGAGCACGTGTGTGTACATTTTGTATCTGTGTGTGTGAGAGAGAGAACGAGAAAGAGGCCATTATTCTGACACTCTTTAACCAACTACATTAACAACAATCCTGTCTGACCTTTAATACAGAACATACACACAAACATATCGCTGCATTCCAAACAGTTTGGTAATGACTTAATTGTCTGAGTCTAGTCGAGAAGAGAATTTGTCAGGCACTCTGGATACTTTTTTTAGGCCTATTTACCCTCTGGGCACACACTGGTTGACTCATCCTTGTTCCCACATCATTTCAATTAAATTACATTTCAACCAATGTGGAATAGACGTTGAACTTGACGACTGTGCCCAGTGGGTAGTGTACATTTTTTACCATTTGGAGAGTGTTTATTTACAGAATATGTAAAACATTCTTATTTATTTATTTCCCTAATAGGTCTGCCTGTTTAATGAAAAATATATACCGTAGGCCATGTATTTAGGATATTAAAACCTATTTTCCAGAGTGATACAGAATAATTATGTTCTGTGTCAGTCTGGCCTAAGAAGCTAGTGAAGCTTTTCGTCTCAGGCTTCATTCCAAATGGCACCCTATTCCCTATATAGTGCACTTCTTTTGGCCAGAGCCCTTTGAGTATTGCACTATATACTGTAGGGATTAGAGTGCCGTTTGGGACGTAGCCTCTACAGTATCTCCCTTAGTAGCCTGGTCTATTTCATTTCCCACCCTCACTATTTAGCGCTTTTGTTGCCGTAAACCCCAGAGCATGGCCAGTGATCAAGGTCAATATGTGATTGTTGGATCAGAGTCTGAGAACTGGAGGCTCCCTTTCCTCGTTTAATAAGACCAGAATACCAACGTTCCCTGTCCTTGTTTAATAAGACCAGAATACCAACGTTTCCTGTCCTCGTTTAATAAGACCAGGAATACCAAGGCTCCCTGTCCTCGTTTAAGAAGACCAGGAATACCAAGGCTCCCTGTCCTCGTTTAAGAAGACCAGGAATACCAAGGCTCCCTGTCCTCGTTTAATAAGACCAGGAATACCAAGGCTCCCTGTCCACGTTTAAGAAGACCAGGAATACCAAGGCTCCCTGTCCTCGTTTAAGAAGACCAGGAATACCAAGGCTCCCTGTCCTCGTTTAAGAAGATCAGGAATACCAAGGCTCCTTGTCCACGTTTAAGAAGACCAGGAATACCAAGGATCCCTGTTCACATTTAAGAAGACCAGGAATACCAAGGATCCCTGTCCACATTTAAGAAGACCAGGAACACCAAGGCTCCCTGTCCACGTTTAAGAAGACCAGGAATACCAAGGATCCCTGTCCACATTTAAGAAGACCAGGAATACCAAGGCTCCCTGTCCACATTTAAGAAGACCAGGAATACCAAGGCTCCCTGTCTGCTTCATTTCTCCCTCTTGGTCAGGTTGTTATTGTTCTCAAATAAAGTCAGTTATTTCTCTAACGGTCACACAGGATGCTGCGTGGAAGACTCTTAGGATTTGAACTCTCACTCACTGCCTTTTGCCTGTCAGTGTTTCTGCCTTTAAACTGTCTCTCATGGAGAAACTGTGAGGAATACAAACTCTGATGTTTACTCAGGAAGCTGAGCAGAGGACTGAGTTATTTCAGATGTTTTTTTCTGCCTCATCCCCACCTCTATAGAGGGCAACTTTATAATTTATTTATATCAAAACATGACGTTTTTGCACTTCCTCTTGCCTCTTTGCCTTTACCTTCTTAAAGGAACTTTCTGAATAACATGTTCTTCTCTTTTTTCAAAAATGGAATTCCATGATTTTCCAAGTTGCTGCATGTAGCGTATCAGACTTCAAAGATGAGAAATGGTCCCAATTTAAATTTGGCAGAGCCGAAAGAGATAGCTCTTAGAGAGATGACGTTGTTTTTAGATGGAGGAAACTCTATATGCAGTAGATCAGTAGTAGTTATGCAGTAGATCATTTGAGGAAAGTGGAAGAAACACCTCACAAGAATTCATGAACCATCTTGTACCTTCAAAATGAACATCACATTCTGCTCTATTCATTACTCTGTTGGCTTCTTTCATTTAGTTTCCTCGTCTTGCCTCTGCGAACTGCTGAGCTTTGCGACCATGTTGATGAAACAATAGAGATGCACTACTTGTTCTTTCTTAGACGCCTCAATATTGACAAAATGGAAGGTCGAGCTCTCTGGATGGGCTCTCTGAGAGCGTCCCAAATGGCACCGTAACTCTATCCCCTTTATAGTGCACTACTTTTGACCAGAGACATGGTCAAATGTAGTGCAATACATAGGGAATAGGGTGCCATTTAGGAGGTAGTCTACATTGCCTCACTACAGAGGCCTGCAGCATTTCTGTGGTCTGAAGCTCAGTTGCCTGGACTCACAGAACCCCTGCTCTCCCTCTCTCTGCTCTGCTAGGGAGTATAGTGTGTCTGTGCTTGGCCCCGTTTCCCCGTTTCTCTCCCCCTACTGTGGATATTCTCTCGCTCTCTCTCCTCCCTTTACCCTCTCTGTTTGCTTAAACTCTCTCTGCCCCATTTCTCGCAAACCAAGTAGGAAGAACCCAAATAAAGCTGCTCTCTCCACCACCACCAGCCCCCCTCTGGGCTCATCTTCACTCCACAGTCTGAATTATATTTATTTTGCTCAGCTATCTAATATTCAGAGCATGTCAATTCTCTGTCCTCAGTGTGGGAATGATTGAGTACTAAGACCTGTAGTACTGGATATGTAATTGAATAAATACTCTTGTTTTCCTCATGTCTTGGGAAGATGATAGAACCCCCTCTGGAGATCTCATAATGTTGAAGCTGGCAGCAGCAGGGGAGAGTGAGGATGTGTCCCAAATGGCGCCCTATCCCCTATATAGTGCACTACGTTTGACCGGAGCCCTATGCGCCCTGGTCAAAAGTAGTGCACTCTGAAGGGAGTAGGCTGCCATTTGGGATGCCGGCTGAGAGAGGGCAAGGTTAAAATAAGCCCCTTCCTCATGGTGAGGGATGACTCTCAGGAGAGACACGTTGATTTAAGCAGCTGGGGTGATGGAGAGGAGGCACTCTTAGGGCTTGAAGGGCATCAGATTCACCTTCCTCTGTGCTGCTTAGAGACCTCTAAACACACACACACAGGCACTAAGGCGTCAGACAGTCAGGCAGGCAGGCACGCACACACCACAGACACAGACATGCACACACCAACACAGACACACATTCACAGACACATACATGAACTCATCTACTGCGCCAGTCCATCTTACTCTAAAAAAGTGAAGGGGAAAACCACCACATTCACTTTAGTAAAAGACAAAAAGTTGCTGTCTACATTCTTCAATGATACTTCATGGTCTCCAGGGCCAATAGCAGCAGCCACACAAAGAGAGACAATCAGGGAGTCCAGCCGAGCTGAACCACAGCAGATGAGGAGGGAGAGAGAGATGGAGGGATGGAGGGAGAGAGAAAGAGACTCCTGGATGCGCTCCCCCTGGCTTCAGACTCTTCTCGGGGAGGTCCCGGCCGCCCAGCCCATCCACTGCCACACTGAAAAGGAGCCCCTTGATACAGTTACTCAACCCACTCTCTGATCTAACAACACATGAAGAGAGGAGAGAAGAAGAGAAGCGTTTTGTTCACTTTCAGTTTTGGATTGAATGGCACGAGAGACTCACATCAACCGTTACACATAGTTCATCCTACAGGGGCTTTAACATCTCATCAGTTCAGCTTAATGATCTGTCTCTCCCTCCCTCCCCCCTGACAGTAAACAATACAATGACTCAAGATGTCGAATAGGAAATTCCACGCTGCAACACCGCTGTGACCAAAAGGTGTCCCTCAGTGTTTTCAAAGAGGAGCGCCTCCTTCTTCTCAGAAATGTTGCACGGGGTCTTTCTTATTGAACCAGTATTTGCTCACTGACCATGCAGGAAGTAGAACCACTATTTAGAACTACTAAAGCCATGTCTGTTTATTCATGATTCTTGTACAATATGATAGGGATTGGTCATTCACTACTGTAGCAACGTGCAGTGCATAGCAACAAGACACACAGAACAGATAAACAAAACTATGGTTGTTTTCTTAGATAGGCATTCACAGTATCAAGTCAATATGTTGATGGCATAGTTGGTTTCCCAGTGTATTTTATATTTGGTTTGTATCAAGTTTTAGTAGGAATGCTGATCCAGGATCAGGTACCCCTGTCTTATTTATTGTGACATTAAAGGCAAAACTGATCCGTAATCAGCACAACTACTCTGAGATGCTTGAAACATAAGGCCCCAGAAGTAACTGCCATGAATAGGGCGTATGGAGTCAGTCAGTCAACTGCATATGGAGCCTGCTGATGTGAATAAGAATTACAAAGCTTTAGGAACCATCTCTGGGTTCTGTCATTACATCACTGGCACATTACGTCCAGGGAGAATAGTAATTATAATGTAACTGATTGCAGAGCATGGCACAGTAACTACTTCCTGTTTTGCACCCACGCATTCACACACAGTGGGAATCATTTCTCACGAAGGCCCTCGTAGGTAAACATTGCACACTGGGCCATTACACAAACCCGCCATGATTCCAAAAGAGCAGTTTTGGTTTTATTTCATTGATTTATTTTACCATGGCTCAGTACAGACTTGAGGCATCAACATTTAATTAATGGATCCCTATTATCAAACAGCTGTTAGAGCTCTTTGTTCTGGGTCCAGAGCAGACTCCCTCCCTCTCTGTCTCTACTCTCTCTCGCCATCTCCTTCCATTTCTCTCTCTCGCTCTCTCTCTGCCTCACTCTCTGAGAAGAAAACCCACAGAGAGGGTTGGCTGCTGCTGCTGTGGGGAGTCAGCATTAAAGGGCAATTCCACAACTTTTCAACCTAATTTTCATTATCTCCGGGCACAATACATATGTACATATTTTAAAACAGCGCATTTTTGCGTTTTGTAGAAACAAATATAAAGTTTTTTAAAAGTTCTACCCGATGACATCATCAAGAACATTTTTAAAACAGTTATTTTCCAACACTATGAGATTCGGGGAGCAAGAAAATACCTTCCCTCTGGCTTGAAACTCGTTGCAGGTTTTGAAAATCACCATTTAAATCACTTTTAATCCTACCCTGTGATGTCACAGAGAAGCATTTCTTTAGGGCCTTTCTTCTTATCTTTTTAACCACCGATCATAGAAACGGGCTGTCTTCACATATGTTAACGCTGGTGTGGTGCTGGAGATAGTGAATATGAGGTTGAAAAGTGGCGGAATTGCGCTTTGATTGACCCTTTGATTGCCCCAATCAAAAAGAATGCTCAGAGAGAGAGAGAAAGGCTTTGATCTTTCCCAGCTCTTCCAAGGAACTCCTTTATCGTATTTTGAGTTGGGGGACTATCTGTGTAAGTCATATACATACCGTAGTGGCCCCTTCCTCCCTAGAGCCCAAACATTGTTTCTGTGTTGTTTCTGCTTGCTGTATAATGTGCAGGCTATGTTCTTTGTTGGTGTGTGTGTTCACTTGCAAGACACCAAGAAAATGAGTCACTGTGTGTCTCTTTGAAAAATAGGGTCACAGTGAAAGTACACTATGCTCCTCTGGCTCCATTGCTTCTCTCTGTGGACTACGCCTAAGTCATGAAGTCACAATGAGACTAGGCCCGACACTCTCTCCTCCCCTCATCGCCTCCTCTTCATTAGCCTCATAATGAGCATTGCGAGAGAGATCGAGAGAGAAAGAAAGAGAGAACACCCTCCTAGATGAGTTTTAGGTAGCATTGTCTGTTCTCCTGGCAGCTTCATAATGACCGTTTTTAATGAGGGCATTAGGTTTTGCCGCTTCATTATACCTTATTTCATATGTTTGCTTTGTTATGGAAACTTCTCTGCTCTCCGGAGGGACTGGATTTCTAAGCTAATGAGTCCAAAACAAGTAGCTTTTAAAAGGAGCAGTCAGCTCGAAGCCGGGAGCTGGAGCTAATGCTGTAACGGACCTCTCCCTCACATCGCTTTGCCTCGCTGTGTGGAGATACACTAGTCAGCATCATTCAGCATGGTTCTCTCTCTCTCTCTCTCTCTTTGCCCCTCTCTTTATCTGCCTCATTCTATCTTGCTCTCTCTCCCTCCTCTCTCTCTCTCTCTCCCCCCCCACCTCTCTCTCTCTCTCTCTCTCTCTCTCTCTTTGCCCCTCTCTTTATCTGCCTCATTCTATCTTGCTCTCTCTCCCTCCTCTCTCTCTCTCTCTCTCCCCCCACCTCTCTCTCTCTCTCTCTCTCTCTTTGCCCCTCTCTTTATCTGCCTCATTCTATCTTGCTCTCTCTCCCTCCTCTCTCTCTCTCTCTCCCCCCACCTCTCTCTCTCTCTCTTTGCCCCTCTCTTTATCTGCCTTTCTATCTTGCCCCTCTCTTTATCTGCCTCATTCTATCTTGCTCTCTCTTTTGCCCCTCCTTTATCTGCCTCTCTATCTTGCTCTCTCTCTCCTCCTCTCTCTCTCTCCCCCCCCCACCTCTCTCTCTCTCTCTCTCTCTCTTTGCCCCTCTCTTTATCTGCCTCATTCTATCTTGCTCTCTCTCTCCCTCCTCTCTCTCTCCCCCTCTCTCTTTGCCTCTCTCTTTATCTGCCCCATTCTACTTGCTCTCTCTCTCTCCTCTCTCCCCCCACCTCTCTCCCTCCTCTCCCCCACCTCTCTCTCTCTCTCTCTCTCCCTCCCCCTCCTCTCTCTCTCTTTTTTTTTCTCCCTCTCTACTCAGTCAGCAGTGTAAGGCCTGTGACGGCTATAACAGATCCACTTTATTCCAGAAGGTCATGAGGTGTATGAGCCGTTGCTCGCTTCTGTGTCAAGTGATACAGTTCTATTTTTCTCTGAACACACACACACACACACACACACACACACACACATACACGCACACACACTGACCTTGGTTCAACCCTTTGATGCTCGCTAAGCGCTGTAGCTGCTGGGGATCATGCAAATCTGGGTGGCATTTTGCTGCTATATTATTGGATGAAGAGCCCAGGCCTGTTGTCTGTGTTCATGCATTGATAGCTCAATTGTCTACTGCCTGTTGTTTGTGTGCATGTGTAAACGTGTGTGTGTGTGTGTGTGTGTGTGTGTGTGTGTGTGTGTGTGTGTGTGTGTGTGTGTGTGTGTGTGTGTGGCATAGTATGTTAGTCTTAAGCCAGTGGACCACTGTCTAGTCTAGGTACTTTAACTGGGTTTGCATCAGACTAAAGCTATCTAAATTACATCTGTACTGTAAGACACTCAGTGCTATGAGGACACATCAGAATTGGATGGACTGTGGGGTGAAGTTCAAGTCCTTCTCAACATCCGGTTTAAAATGAAAATGAATGTGAATCCAGTGTTTTGATGAATGTTTTGGGGCCTTGGAGCCATTTTGTTTAACCTTTGTTTTACCAGGTTAATTGAATGGGAGAGAAATACTGACTGGGGAAAAGGGGTTTTAGTGCAGGGATCGATATCAACACCCGTGGTTGTGTAATTAGATGGTGGGCAGAGAAGTGTGTGTGTGAGTGTGTGTGTTTCGACATGTGTACATTATGTGGTGAGGATCCAGTAGGATGTTCAGACCGTCGTCATGTCACAAGACGACAAAATAAAAGTTTGAACTCGATCATACTCCCTTTAGCATGTGGCCCATTAAAATCACATGACTCTCTCTCGTCAGAATTAGTGGTTAGAGCATTGGGCCAGTAACTGAAAGGTCGCTGGTTCGAATATCCGAGCGGACAAGGTGAAAACCCTAATTTACTCCAGGGTCGCCGTACTACTACGGCTGACCATGGAACTTACCGTCTGCATTGTGAGGCTGTATTACGGATAGAACCAGTTATGATCTACCACCGTAAAAGAGATCAGCCGAGACCCAGCCTGACAGTCTAGTGAGTGAGGTAATCTCAGCAGTAACCCTCCCCGAGGCGAGAGGCGGACCTAGATACCACCGAGGGAAACATAATGTTCCTTTTCACCATCCGCTTTTTTATCAAACAACTCATGCAATCAAAACATAATTATGCTTCTCCCCCCCCCAAAAAAAACATCCCGATGGGCCATTTTTAACTTTGCGATTCTCTTTCTGACTGAGAATTGGATTCTTTGGAGCACGCAGGCATGATTGCACTCCCTCTCAGAGTCTGAGGCAGTTTATTAGAGTCTAGCTGCACCTGTTATCTTTGTGACAGGCAGGCTCGGTCGCCTTCTCCCTTATCGTCTGCCTGTCAGTACAGAGACTGTAATCAGTGAGTTTCAATAGAGCTCGCAGAAATCTGCACTACGCTCTCACTCACACACACACACACACACACGCACACACACAAAAACACACACACACAGTCACTCAGCTTCTGAGGCCAAACCTCAATGATGTAAAATTCATAGAGAGCCTAATAAAGTGGAACGCCAGATCATCTGCTGTGCAGCTAGAATACAATATTAAGCTGCCGCAGCACATCACAAGACACTGTCTTTGAGCTTTGGTCCACTGTCTCCAGTGGTAATAATGGGTTGTAGTTCATGATCTTGTAGAATGTGAATCTGCACACAGAGCGCGGCTCTTGGATTAGCCGGGAAACAAGTGGTGCTGTGAGTCGTATACAAGTATGTCTCTAATTGAAAGGGATTCTGTACAGAAAGGAGTGCAGGGGGAACAGAGCGGACAGCTGATCTACAGGATATGATGTATCTGTGAATCTAAAGGATGTTATATATCTGTGGATCTATGGGATATTATATATCTGTGGATCTATGGGATATTATACATCTGTGGCTCTACAGGATATGGTATATCTGTGGATCTATGGGATATTATATATCTGTGGCTCTACAGGATATCATATATCTGTGGATCTACGGGATATTATATATCTGTGGCTCTACAGGATATCATATATCTGTGGATCTACTGAGTGCAGATACACTATCTCCAGCACAGATAAAGGCTTAGACAAGGGCCTATGAATCAGAGTTGCAGCAAAGCCAGAGCCTGGCAATAGGGTCTACTATTGGACGGGAGCTACACTACCACTACGACACATCACATCACTGTTTGTTTCATTTACCTGAAATAGAGCCAGATGGAAAATGAAGGTCAATTTTAAAAAAATGCAACGTAATTATTATAATTATCTGCAATGTTCTGTTCACCTTTACAGCTTTGGGGTAGCATAAGAAGGAGATTTTGCGCCAAAGATTACACCCAGCCTGCTAATCATGAACAGCGGGTGTCCAGTTATGTGCGACCAATGGTTGTAAGCATTAACAAGGGGTCAAAGGTCAGCATTAGCCAATGAGCTGCAGTGCCAGGGGTGACCTGGGCAGTGGAATGCCGGCAGTGCTTATTCCATTAGAGCATTGAGCTGAGAGGGTGTAGAGGTGTAGAGCGTGTCTGATGTGAACCATATCTCTGCCTCTCTCTCTCTCTCTCTCTCTCTCTCTCTCTCTCTCGCTCTCCCTCTCTCCCTCTCTTTCTCTCTCTTGCTGTCTCAATTCAATTCAAGGGGCTTTATTGGCATGGGAAACATATGTTAACATTGCCAAAGCAAGTGAAGTAGACAATAAACAAAAGTGAAATAAACAATAAAAATGAACAGTAAACATTACGCTCACAGAAGTTCCAAAAGAATAAAGACATTGTTCATATAGCCTGTCTTCTCTTGAGAGCCATGTCTTTCTCAATAGCAAAGCTATGCTCACTGAGTCTGTACATAGTCAAAGCTTTCCTTAAGTTTGGGTCAGTCACAGTGGTCAGGTATTCTGCCACTGTGTACTCTCTGTTTAGGGCCAAATAGCATTCTAGTTTGCTCTGTTTTTTTCTTAATTCTTTCCAATGTGTCAAGTAATTATCTTTTTGTTTTCTCATGATTTGGTTGGATCTAATTGTGTTGCTGTCCTGGGGCTCTGTGGGGTCTGTTTGTGTTTGTGGACAAAGCCCCAGGACCAGCTTGCTTGTCTCTCTCTGTCTCTCTGTCTCTCTGTCTCTGTCTTTCTCTCTCTCTCGCTCTCTCTTTCTCTCTCACACAGACACACACACACACACACATAGGATTGTGTCTCAATCTCTTGTCAACTCAATCTCCCAGGAACCTTTCTCCCTTTCCTTTTCTCATTCTATCCTTCCCTGTCTTTATCCTTCTCTCTGTCTGAGTAAATGAAGGAGATCTGCTGGTCCATGTTTCATGTCGATGAGAAGAGAGAGAGACCGAGAGAGAGAGAGAGAGAGAGAGGGACGTACGGACGGAGGGAGGGAGACTGACAGAGAGGGAGACAGAGAGGGAGCTGTCACTCACTCAGACACAACAGGTCATTCCGTTATGCAGCACCTGGAGGTATTCTCCACGAACACGCATAACACACCAAGGACACAGTTTAACAGGAAGTTACACACAATCAATCCCATCTAATCAGCTACAGACATATTATCATCAAACATGTGCATACATACAGTAGCAGTCAACAGTTTGGACACACCTACTCATTCAAGGGTTTTTCTTTATTTTTACTATTTTCTACATTGTAGAATAATAGTAAAGACATCAAAACTTTGAAATAACACATATGGAATCATGTAATAACCAAAAAAGTGTTAAACAAATGAAAATATATTTTATATTTGAGATATTTCAAAGTAGCCACCCTTTGCCTTGATGACAGCTTTGCACACTCTTGGCATTCTCTCAACCAGTTTCATGAGGGAGTCACTGGGAATGCATTTCAATTAACTGTTGTGCCTTGTTAAAAGTTAATTTGTGGAATTTCTTCCTTCTTAATTAATGTGTTTGAGCCAATCAGTTGTGTTGTGAACAGGTGGTGGTGGGATACAGAAGATAGCCCTATTTCGTAAAAGACCATGAAACAACAGTCCATCATTACTTTATGACTTGAAGGTCTGTCAATCAATCAAAAAAATGTAAGAACTTTGAAAGTTTCTTCAAGTGCAGTCGCAAATCAAATCAAATTGTATTTGTCACATGAGCCGAATACATCAAGCGCGATGATGAAACTGGGTCTCATGAGGACCACCACAGGAAAGGAAGATCCAGAGTTACCTCTACTGCAGAGGACAAGTTCATTAGAGTTACCAGCCTCAGAAATTGCAGCCCAAATAAATGCTTCACAGAGTTCAAGTAACAGACACACCTCAACATCAACAGTTCAGAGGAGACTGCATGAATCAGGCCTTCATGGTCAAATTGCTGCAAAGACACCACTACTAAAGGACACCAATAAGAAGTAGAGACTGGCTTGGGCCAAGAAACACAAGCAATGGACTTTAGACTGGTGGAAATGTGTCCTTTGGTCTGATGAGTCCAAATTTGAGATTTTTGGTTCCAACTGCCGTGTCTTTGTGAGACGCAGAGTAGGTGAATGGATGATCTCCGCATGTGTGGTTCCCACCTTGAAGCATGGAGGATGAGGTGTGATGGTGTGGGGGTGCTTTGCTGGTGACACTGTCAGTGATTTATTTAGAATTCAAGGCACACTTAACCAGCATGGCTACCACAGCGTTCTGCAGCAATATGCCATCCCATCTGGTTTGCGCTTAGTGGGACTATCATTTCTTTTTCAACAGGACACTTCCAGGCTGTGTAAGGGTTATTAGACCAAGAAGGAGGGTGATGTGGTGCTGCATCAGATTACTTGCCCTCCACAATCACCTGACCTCAACCCAATTGTGTCACATCTGCTCCCGCTACGCCCTCTGGTGTTCATCCGGTGTCTTCTTGACCTGCAGTTACTCCCCATGTACACTCTCTCTCTCTCCCTCTCTGTGTGATTGTGTGGTTGGAGACAGGTGTGCTGGAGTCAGAGCAGATCCCTACCAGCTGCAACTCATTCCATAATCAAGACCTCTACAAATACTTAGTCCTGCCACTTCCACTCTGCCAGATTGTCATCTCTGCTCAGTCAGTTCATGATGCTAGCCATTTATGATTATTCAAGAGCCTGTTACTCTGCTGTGCCTGTTTCCCTGCCTGACACCATTTATCTTCTCATTGCAGTTTAACGCTCTGTCTCTGGCTCCTGTCTCCCGTTCCACATCTCACCACTCAACTGCCTTGCGCTGGATTTTATTCACCACCACTACCTTGGATTCCCCTCAGGACCTGTTTACCCTGTTCTATTCAGCAAACTCCAACTTCAGTCTCCTCATCTGTTATTTTTGCAACTCATCCGAGCTTCCCCAGATCTGCACTCCATATCTCCCTGTGTACAATACATATTTTGGTTCATTCATCCTTGTTTCCTCATCTGAGTCTGCTCTTGGGTTCCCCTGTGTCGCACCGCTTAACAAATTGAGGCCCTGCATGTCCCCAGGCACCCTCATTTGTTGACTTCTGTGATCGAAAAAGCCTTGGTTTCACGCATGTCAACATCAGAAGCCTCCTCCCTAAGTTTGTTTTACTCACTGCTTTAGCACACTCTGCTAACCCTGATGTCCTTGCCGTGTCTGAATCCTGGCTCAGGAAGGCCACCAAAAATTCTGAGATTTCCATACCCAACTATAACATTTTACGTCAAGATAGAACTGCCAAAGGGGGAGGAGTTGCAGTCTACTGCAGAGAGAGCCTGCAGAGTAATGTCATACTTTCCAGGTCCATACCCAAACAGTTCGAACTACTAATTTTAAAAATTACTCTCTCCAGAAATAAGTCTCTCTCTGTTGCCGCCTGCTACCTGGACACCATTTGTGAATTGATCCCCATCTAGCTTCAGAGTTAGTTCTGTTAGGTGACCTAAACTGGGATATGCTTAACACCCCGGCAGTCCTACAATCTAAGCTAGATGCCCTCAATCTCACACAAATCATCAAGGAACCCACCAGGTACAACCCTAAACCTGTAAACAAGGGCACCCTCATAGACGTCATCCTTACCAACTGGCCATCCAAATACACCTCCGCTGTCTTCAACCAGGATCTCAGCGATCACTGCCTCATTGCCTGTATCCGCTACGGATCCGCAGTCAAACGACCACCCCTCATCACTGTCAAACGCTCCCTAAAACACTTCTGTGAGCAGGCCTTTCTAATCGACCTGGCCCGGGTATCCTGGAAGGATATTGACCTCATCCCGTCAGTTGAGGATGCCTGGTCATTCTTTAAAAGTAACTTCCTCACCATTTTAGATAAGCATGCTCCGTTCAAAAAATGCAGAACTAAGAACAGATATAGCCCTTGGTTCACTCCAGACCTGACTGCCCTCGACCAGCACAAAAACATCCTGTGGCGGACTGCAATGGCATCGAATAGTCTCCGCGATATGCAACTGTTCAGGGAAGTCAGGAACCAGTACACACAGTCAGTCAGGAAAGCAAAGGCCAGCTTCTTCAGGCAGAAATTTGCATCCTGTAGCTCTAACTCCAAAAAGTTCTGGGACACTGTAAAGTCCATGGAGAACAAGAGCACCTCCTCCCAGCTGCCCACTGCACTGAGGCTAGGTAACACGGTCACCACCGATAAATCCATGATTATCGAAAACTTCAAGCATTTCTCAACGGCTGGCCATGCCTTCCTCCTGGCTACTCCAACCTCGGCCAACAGCTCCCCCCCCCGCAGCTACTCGCCCAAGCCTCTCCAGGTTCTCCTTTACCCAAATCCAGATAGCAGATGTTCTGAAAGAGCTGCAAAACCTGGACCCGTACAAATCAGCTGGGCTTGACAATCTGGACCCTCTTTTTCTGAAACTATCCGCCGCCATTGTCGCAACCCCTATTACCAGCCTGTTCAACCTCACTTTCATATCGTCTGAGGTCCCCAAGGATTGGAAAGCTGCTGCAGTCATCCCCCTCTTCAAAGGGGGAGACACCCTGGACCCAAACTGTTACAGACCTATATCCATCCTGCCCTGCCTATCTAAGGTCTTCGAAAGCCAAGTCAACAAACAGGTCACTGACCATTTCGAATCCCACCGTACCTTCTCCGCTGTGCAATCTGGTTTCCGAGCCGGTCACGGGTGCACCTCAGCCACGCTCAAGGTACTAAATGATATCATAACCGCCATCGATAAAAGACAGTACTGTGCAGCCGTCTTCATCGACCTTGCCAAGGCTTTCGACTCTGTCAATCACCATATTCTTATCGGCAGACTCAGTAGCCTCAGTTTTTCTGATGACTGCCTTGCCTGGTTCACCAACTACTTTGCAGACAGAGTTCAGTGTGTCAAATCGGAGGGCATGCTGTCCGGTCCTCTGGCAGTCTCTATTGGGGTGCCACAGGGTTCAAATCTCGGGCTGACTCTTTTCTCTGTATATATCAATGATGTTGCTCTTGCTGCGGCGATTCCCTGATCCACCTCTACGCAGACGACACCATTCTGTATACTTCTGGCCCGTCCTTGGACACTGTGCTATCTAACCTCCAAACGAGCTTCAATGCCATACAACACTCCTTCCGTGGCCTCCAACTGCTCTTAAACGCTAGTAAAACCAAATGCATGCTTTTCAACCGTTCGCTGCCTGCACCCGCACGCCCGAACTGCATCACCACCCTGGATGGTTCCGACCTAGAATATGTGGACATCTATAAGTACCTAGGTGTCTGGCTAGACTGTAAACTCTCCTTCCAGACTCATATCATACATCTCCAATCTAAAATCAAATCTAGAGTCGGCTTTCTATTCCGCAACAAAGCCTCCTTCACTCATGCCGCCAAACTTACCCTAGTAAAACTGACTATCTTACCGATCCTCGACTTCGGCGATGTCATCTACAAAATAGCTTCCAATACTCTACTCAGCAAACTGGATGCAGTTTACCGCACCTTATACCACCCACCACTGCGACCTGTATGCTCTAGTCGGCTGGCCCTCGCTACATATTCGTCGCCAGACCCACTGGCTCCAGGTCATCTTTCAAGTCCATGCTAGGTAAAGCTCCGCCTTATCTCAGTTCACTGGTCACGATGGCAACACCCACCCGTAGCACGCGCTCCAGCAGGTGTATCTCACTGATCATCCCTAAAGCCAACACCTAATTTGGCCGCCTTTCCTTCCAGTTCTCTGCTGCCTGTGACTGGAACGAATTGCAAAAATCGCTGAAGTTGGAGACTTATCTCCCTCACCAACTTCAAACATCTGCTATCTGAGCAGCTAACCGATCGCTGCAGCTGTACATAGTCTATCGGTAAATAGCCCACCCAATTTTACCTAAGTCATCCCCATACTGTTTATATTTATTTACTTTTCTGCTCTTTTGCACACCAATATCTCTACCTGTACATGACCATCTGATCATTTATCACTCCAGTGTTAATCTGCAAAATTGTAATTATTCGCCTACCTCCTCCTGCCTTTTGCACACAATGTATATCGACTCTTTTTTTTCTACTGTGTTATTGACTTGTTAATTGTTTACTCCATGTGTAACTCTGTGTTGTCTGTTCACACTGCTATGCTTTATCTTGGCCAGGTCGCAGTTGCAAATGAGAACTTGTTCTCAACCAGCCTACCTGGTTAAATAAAGGTGAAATAAAAAATAAAAAATGGTTTGGGTTGAGTTGAGTTGGACAGCAGAGTGAAGAAAAACCAGCCAGTAAGTGCTCCGCATATGGGAATTCCTTCAAAACTGTTGGAAAAGCATTCCAGGTGAAGCTGGTTGAGAGAATGCCAGTAGTGTGCAAAGCTATCAAGTGAAAGGGTGGCTACTTTGAAGAATCTAAACTCTAAAACACTTTTTTTGGTTACTACATGATTCCATATGTGTTGTTTCATAGTTTGGGTGTCTTCACTATTATTCTACAATGTAGAAAATAATAAAAATAATGAAAAACCCTTGAATGAGTAGGTGTGTCCAAACTTTTGACTGGTACTATATAACTTATGTCTGATAGCCTACATGTTATTAGGAATCAATAGCCCTGATCCATTACCTGACATGAAATGTAATGAGAGAGCTGAGAGAGAGAAGCTGCATTTGCACTTTATTTCACCAGAGATGTGTTTGGAATTTGCTGCTATTTATTTCAGCACACACATATAGATGCGTGCCACACAAGCAAGCACACGGGCATGCACATGCACGCAGACACACGGCATGGTGTTGTCCTTCACACTACAACTCTAAAATCCTGTTTGTGTGTCAGGCAGGGCACAGAACAGCTTCAATGTAATGCCTCTCTCTCTTTCCCTATCGCTCTGTCTTGTTCGCTAGGTCGTATTTTCCACTTTTGTGACACGGCTGTGATTGTTCTTGTTACCGGTAGAGAAACTGCTAGATATTCGTTTTTTTCTCTTAAATAATAAGGTACACTCGAGCCATTAACGTAATTAGATCTCGCCTGTGAAAAGGCGAGGTATTAAACATAAAAAGTAAATGCTTTGAAGATGTTGAATACATTAATTTGGTGCACGGAGAGAGAGAGTCCTCTTCGGTTGTCGCGTCTGCAGAGACCCAGCTGAATGAATGGAATGCAGAAGAAACATTAAAATAATACATATTATGAGGATAGGAAGTATTTTTTTGTTTGTTTATTGTCTCTTATATACTGTATCTAATGAATAGCCGAGTTGGAGTTGGAGACAGTTTTACTGCTTGTCCAAAGAGGAAATCTCTACTGCATGTGTTTTAATGCTGACCTATTACAGGACAGAATCAGGATTCAGAATACATGGCCAACTCCAGAGGTGATGACATAACTCATCTATCTCTCTCTCTTCATTGTCTCTCTATCTCTCGCCCCCTCTTTCGGTCTAAATCAGCCTCCGTTTCCTTTTCTCTTCATTAAGACCTGTCTTTTGTACTAGAGAGTAATACTAACTATTGTTTCATCTTGACACCCTCTCATTGTTCTGCTCTATCAGGGATTGAAGGATGGAGAGAGGGAGGAGAGAAGTCAGGGGTCAAAGGTTGAAGTTAAGACGGAGGGAAACAATAGAACTGTAATACAATTTTCAGTATTGGAGTGGCCTATTCAAGTTTAGCTATTATTTCCCAGTGGTTAAAGGGATACTTCAGGATTTTGGCAATGATGCCAAATGGATACCATTTTTATGTCTCTGTCCATTATGAAGGAAGTTAGAGGTAGTTTTGCAAGCCAATGCTAACTAGCATTAGCGCAATGACTTGAAGTCTATGGGTATCTGCTAGCATGCTAGCTATGGGTATTTGCTAGCATGCCAGTCATTATGTTAACTCTAGCGAGCAATTGTGCTAGCGCTAGTTAGCAACTTCCTTCAAACTGCACTTAAGAGATATAAAAATTATATCCACAAGTTCATCTGACTCTGGGGAAGTAAATAAGGGCCAAAATACCAAAGTATCCCTTTAATGCTTCATTACCATGTCACAGCTGGCTCATTCAAAAGGCACAATTGTGATCATCAATCAGAGATAATGTCATCCCGGCTATCAGTGTGGATGTTGTCACTCTCTTTACCATCACAGCTGAAGAGTAGAGCTGCCAGATGCCAAGTCAATATAGCAGACTGTCCATACTGACTCAGTATAGCAAGCTGGTGTGAGGCTTTAGGAAGTCACTAATCCAGTCTGTCACACTCCCACAGTGTCCCTCTCCTCTCCGCATGGGGTCCAGTAGGACCCTGGATGGTCATCACTAATCTGGATATAGAGCACATAATGTACATTGGAACTAACATTGGCACTATGCCCGTTGTAGAAAGGACTGAATAGAACTGTAGAATAGAACTGTTTAACTACCATCCCTAAACTTATCCACCTCATCCAGGATCCTAACTCTTGCCTTGATTAGGAATAAATAGCTCATAATGTGAATGCTAATGTTCTGATGATATTCCTGGGGTGTCCTTTCTGGCATGCCTGTTTAATGTTGAACCACAGGACCCCCTCTAATCGCCACACCTCCTACTCAGCGTGAAGCTCCGGGGCTGTGCCGTCCCAGGGCCGGGTCTGTCAGCACTCTGCACCGGCCAGGGACCTCTAGTTGGGCTTTGAGCTCAGCGGGAGATGACCTGCATGAACAGGAAGTCCCCAGCTGGCAGGCTTCATCTCTATCCATCTGAGACTGCAGACTGGGTGCATCCTAAATGGCACCTGATTCCCTATATAGTGGACTACTTTTGACCAGAGCCCTAGTGCACTGTAAAGGGAATAGGCATTTGGGACGTAGGCTATCAGGGCAGTGAACCAGTAGAGCAAACGAAACAGCTCCAATAACTCAACACCCGCTGACTGAACACAGTGGAGGTAATCGAGGCACTCAGGGGCAACAAAGGGACCGAATCAGCAGTAGAGCCAGGAAAGGAAAAGAATGTGCGAGGCCAGGGCCCTCTCGCCCATACAGAGTAGAGGCCCCTTGCCATCTTTGGATGACTCTGCACCGCATGCTATGCCAACGATCAATGCTCACTGCCCAGAGAGCAGGAGGGTGAGAACTTGATAGGGATTCTGTGCCCTATCAAAAAAGAAAACAAATCATTTTCAGAAAGGTTGAAGTGAAGCGTATTTTGTCTGGTTTTGGTTGCATGGTTTTTTATTCCTTTATTGATGTATTTATCTGCTTTCAGCCAGCCAGAAGATGTCTCCTCCTGGTGAGCTGAAGTCATGCAGAGGCTGAGGCTGTTTGAATGTTTGTGCCCGATCTTTCAGGTGAATAATATCGTCCCTGAGCCCATGCAACCAACTCTATCTCTCTCTCTTCCTCGTTCTCTCCCCCGCTCTCTGCCCCCCTCCCGCTCTGTACAATTGGATCTGGGACAACAAACAGAAACAAACAAAGAATAGCAAATAAACAAATAGCTCCCCGCCAGACGTGATGGCTGGCAGCCTTAGCCCTGAGGTAGCAGACTCACTGTCGTCAGCCTTTTCAGAACCCTCTCACAGCCCTCCATCTATAGTCTCTATTTCTCGCTCTCACTTTGGTCTTTTTGTCTCTGTCTCTGTCTCTGTCTCTGGCTCGCTCTCTCTCTCTCTCTCTCTCTCTCTCTCTCTCTCTCTCTCTCTCTCTCTCTCACTCTCTCTCTCTCTCTCTCTCTCTCTCTCTCTCTCTCTCTCTCCCTCTCTCACTCTCTCTCTCTCTCTCTCTCTCTCTCTCCCTCTCTCACTCTCTCTCTCTCTCTCTCTCTCTCTCTCTCTCTCTCTCTCTCCCTCTCTCTCTGTCTCTTTCATTTGTCATTTATCTTGTTTACTCCTCCTTTTCTCTTCTCTATCCCTCTCCCCCTCTCTCTCCTCCATCGAGCAGAGTAACACATCTCCAGCAATTTGTAGGTTTAGCAGGCTAACGCTAATTATCCTCATATGGTTAGTGGAGGGACAGGGAAGGGGGCGAGAGGATTAAATCGAGGTGTAATTTGATTACCCTCTCTCATTCTGTTCAGGCCAAGGGGGAACTTGGCTGGGGACTGGGCTTTTGCATACTGTACACACATACACGCGCACGCACGCACCTACGCACGCACGCACACTCATGCACGCACACATGCATTCACACACGCGGTAAGTCAAATCTAATGATCATCCACACATTGTAATGTTATTTCATAGCTGTGCCGCACAGTAACAAATTAATATATTTTCATATGGTCAACAGCTGTCGAAGCATCACAACGTGTGCTTCTAGTGCCAAGGCATTTTATATTGCGCTTTTGGTGCCCTTGGTCTGCCAAACTATGTAGCAGTCACATAACTCTTCCTTCACTGCTCTGTAACAGTATCCTGGTGCTAGGATACAGTAGAGCAGTAGATACAGTCACCAACCTGTAGTCCTGGAGACCTACAAGGTGTGCAGGTTTTGTTCCAACACTGCACTAACACCTAATTCAACGAATCCAGGAAATCATTGTTGATTATCTCTGAACGACCAGCGTTGGTGAATGATGGTCCCAGAGTGTACATAACACTTGTAATGCTCTACTGACATGATTTATCAATGGTTAAGTATTTCACTTTATATGTGTTTCTATAGGGATTCTGCATGAAAAAATACAATTCAACACGCTGCCTTTCTACCCCAAAGCTTCAGATTGAAAAAGGCTCCGAAAAAGTAGTTTGTTTATAATGCAATAAAAGCAGAAGCATAAAAAAGACAGAAGGGATGAGTTTATGCAGCAATCTTTATTTAATGGTTGACAACACGCTTCACTAGGCCATACATGCACATGACAAGAGGGTTGGCAGGAACAGTTTGGACTTTGTGTACATGACAGACTCAATCCTCATGACCGAGATGTTGTAGGTTCATCATATTTCCACCTAGAGCAGCACTTGGAGAGTCTTACAGCAGTCTGAGATTAATTGGTTTTGACTGATGCGTTCAACTCCCCCCACATAAATAAATATTACAATTTACTACAGAAAGTACAGTACTTACTATAGAACTATGTAGTAAACTGTATTATACTGTAGAATAGTATACTATAAACTGTAGTATCCCTCAATAATGGCGTAGTACTTAATATAAAATGTTGTAAGCCATGAGGTCGAAGGAGTTGTCTGTAGAGCTCCGAGACAGGATTGTGTCGAGGCACAGGTCAGGGGAAGGGTACCAAAACATTTATGCAGCATTGAAGGTCCCCAAGAGCACAGTGGCCTCCATCATTCTTAAATGGAATAAGTTTGGAACCACCAAGACTCTTCCTAGAGCTGGCCGCCCAGCCAAACTGAGCAATCAGGGGAGAAGGGCCTTGGTCAGGGAGGTGACCAAGAACCCAATGGTCACTCTGACAGAGCTCTAGAGTTCCTATGTGGAGATGTGAGAACCTTCAAGAAGGACAACCATCTATGCAGCACCACCAATCAGGCCTTAATGGTAGAGTGTCCAGACGGAAGCCACTCCTCAGTAAAAGGCACATGACAGCCCACTTGGAGTTTGCCAAAAGTCACCTAAGGACTCTCAGAACATAAGAAACAAGATTCTCTGGTCTGATGAAACCAAGATTGAACTCTTTGGCCTGAATGCCAAGCATCACATCTGGAGGAAACCTGGCACCATCCCTACGGTGAAGCATGGTGGTGGCAGCATCATGCTGTGGGGATGTTTTTCAGCGGCAGGGACTGGGAGACTAGTGAGGATTGAGGGTAAGAGGAACGGAGCAAAGTACAGAGATCCTTGGTGAAAACCTGAGTGCTCAGGACCTCAGCCTGGGGCAAAGGTTCACCTTCCAACAGGACAGTGACCCTAAGCACACAGCCAAGACAATGCAGGAGGGGCTTCAGATCAAGTCTCTGAATGTACTTGAGTGGTCCAGCCAGAGCCCGGACTTGAACCCGATCGAACAACTCTGGAGAGACCTGAAAATAGCTGTGCAGCGACACTCCCCATCCAACCTGACAGAGCTTGAGAGGATTTGCAGAGAAGAATGTGAGAAACTCCCCAAATACAGGTGTGCCAAGATTGTAGTTTCATACCCAAGAAGGCACGAGGCTTTAATCTTTGCCAAAGGTGCTTCAACAAGTAAATGGTCTGAATACTATGTACGTAAATATGATATTTCCTTTTTCCATTTTCTATACATTTGCGAACATTTCTAAAAAGCTGTTTTTGCTTTGTCATTATGGGGTATTGTGTGTAGACTTGATGTGGGGGGAAAAACTATTTAACAATTTAATCAATTTTAGAATAAGGCTGTAATGTAACAAAATGTGCAACAAGTTAAGGGGTCTGAATACTTTCCGAAGGCACCGTGTGTCAAAGATAATAAAACATAAATGCTTTAGTAAATACTACAGTAATGTCCGCAAAAACACTACAGTAAATACTACAATGTACTACAGTCCGCAGAAACACTACAGTAATTACTATAGTACTGTATATACTGTACTACAGTCCGCAAAACACTACTGTCATCTCTGCAACACTACAGTAAATGTATACTATAGTATTTATACAATCATATACTATAGTATTTTTTTTCATGTGGGCTGATTTGATGAGGGAATTTGTCAGGTTCGTTTTACATTATTTTTCATTATTTTTAGCCTTGGTTAAAAATACCATGATGGGGAAGGCAGAGGCTTATATTTTATGAGCAATGAAACATTTCTATTTTGCAAATGCCTGGAGGGGATATTAGAGATGTGAAAGCTACCTATGTCCCACAACAAAACTCACTCTGCTGTTTGGTAGAAGAAACGTGAGTCAAGATGGTTAATGTCAAGAAGACAAAAGCCTTTACATTGCATATTGGAGTGTGACATGATACATTGTTGTGAATCATGTCTTACCGCATTTCTGAATCACTTACTTGCACAATGCTATTTTTACACCCCACCATGGCAGGAGTATGGCTTGGTTAGGTTTTTCTAACGCAGTGCTCCCCTTCGCGAATTTAAACTGTATTTGCTCCAGATTCTGTGACTATCTTGGCACCCACACAAGGGCTGTGTCCCAAATGGCACCCTCTTCCCTATATAGTGCACTGCGTTTGACCACAGCGCTATGGGCCCTGGTCAACAGTATTCGGAGCTGTACGAAGAGGAAAGGCAGCACCTGCAAAGTGAGCACTCCTTCCTTCTCAAGGAGGTTGAGTGAATGTATTTATAGACAGAGCAGCACAGCATGAAACAACCCATCCTTTAGCCCCATCTGAGTGAAACACTGCAGGTTCCACACCACTCACTGCTGAGATGGATGGCTTTAGTGATGATGTGAGATACCTCACTGAGTACACCAGTCAGCATAGGTTTCATCCCATCATTGGGGTGATGGAAATAACATACAGCATATTACATTGCCACAGGGCTCTCTACCATGGCATATCACATCACATATTTATGTTATTTTCAGGTTCTTAAAACATTTTGAAAGAAGTGTGCACAGCAACATGATGTGCTGGAGACAGGTTGGAATGTTCCTTTAGTGATCTCCAACATCATGTAAACAAATGACGAATATTTGCTTCCAAGATGTATGTGTTTCTTCCTGTGGAGTAATTAGGCCTAGATGTTCCTGGCAGGCTCCGCTCAACATGGCCTTTCTCTATCTCCTCACCCTCCTCCTCGCCTCTCTCTCTCTCTCCTCCCACTCCCACTCACAGACAGCTTGTTTCATTCCAGATATGTGCATAGTTTCATATAAGGCATCCATAGGTCAGGTTAATAAGATCACAAGTGAGGAACATTGTTACTTAGTATGAAGCATGGTCAGGTTCGGTTGAATGGTATAATCATGCTCAAATGGTTTTGATTTCATACACCATTAACTCTGACCACATGGCATTGTTTGTAGTGGAGCCTCTGCTCTGCAAGCAAACAGTCCCATGTATTAACCCACCACATGTCATGGCTATAGGAGCCAATTAAACATAATGTATTCATTGAAAGAGTGTAGATTATCTAAGCTATTGTATTTATATTAAGAGTCAGATGGAATTAAAATGTCCTCTTGAACGTGTTAACCTGCTGGTTACAAGTGTGTGTGTGTGTGTGTGTGTGTGTGTGTGTGTGTGTGTGTGTGTGTGTGTGTTGGGGTGGGGTGGGGGGGGTTTGTGTTTGTGTGTGTGTGTGTGTGTGTGTGTGTGTGTGTGTGTGTGTGTGTGTGTGTGTGTGTGTGTGTGGTGTGTGGGGTGTGTGGGTTGGGGTGGGGGCATGTTTGTGTGGTGTGTGTGTTTGTGTGTGTGTGTGTGTGTGTGTGTGTGTGTGTGTGTGTGTGTGTGTGTGTGTGTGTGTGTGTGTGCGCATGCTTCACAGCTGCACTTGCCTCAAACTCCGCTCTATAAGAAGTCTAAATATTGCAAATATTCATCCCATTCAACATCCTGTTTGACTATTCATCACACTTCCACCCAGAGCCATTCTGCTCCAACACAGGAGTTGATGAGAGTCTTATGAAAAAATGATATGTCATAAGAAATGGAGCCAGAATGGTTTATTTCAACAGCTTAGGAACTCTCAAAGTCAGCTGTTAGGCAAGGTTTCTTACGAGGAAATGGGAGTGTGTGAGGAAATTAGACCGAAGTGAACCTCTGCTTTACTAATTGATTCCCCACAATAGTCCTTTTCTAAAATAAAGTTGCTGTACTGTTCTCTTCAAGGCCACAGAAGCTTTAAAAGGATCAGGTCCCTATCCCCAGACATATTGGATAACTTAATTGGGCAAACCAAAGTTCGAACTATAGACACTAGATTCCTCAGCAAAACTATCATACTTCTATTACAGCTCTAGAGATCAAGTGTTTTTACTCGGGTCCATTTACTCCTGATGTACACCCCCTTTGATGATAACACCCAGGGGTAAAGCGTTTTGTCTGTGGCCCTCCAAATAGGATACTTAATCAGTTGTCTACAGTGCAACAGCTCGATAAAGATGCCACCTTGCATCGTATCAGACACACTGAGTCCCAAATGGCACCCCGATTCTCTACACAGCGCACTACTTTTGACCAGTGCCCAGCACTATATAGGGAGTAGGGTGCCATTTGGGATCCACACACATTCTCCACCCTACTTTGTTTCTCTTAGAGGTAGAGCCTAATGGGATCTCTGCTGTGATCAATAACAGAATAACATTATCATCTCAAGCGGTGCCAACTCTACGATGACAGGGAGTTTTGTATTTGACCATCCATTTTGTATCCGAAATGGCCATGGCAGACACGCACGCCGTTAAGCAGGCACACACACGCTCACACGCACACACAGACACACAATTATGTGTTGCCAAAATGACAAAGAGTAGGATTGACCTGTGGCTGGTAAAGCGAACATAACATTAAGGATGACTTGAATGGTGTGTCTTGACTCTCTTAAAAGAGCGACATTTAGCACTTTCAATCAACCTCTTATCACCTGACCTTCAACAAGCTAACAAGCCTTCATTCCCAACTGAGACGATTGCAGATGACTCCTGTCACAAATAAGAAAAGCGTCACATCACAAAGGCCAATCATGGACCATCTCTCTTTGCATCTCTTTTTAAAGGCTTTATGGAAATTGATCGATCTCACACACACATATACACACACACACACACACACACACACACACACACACACACACACACACACACACATAAGAGTTTCGTTTTACTTCTGGCATGGTTAGCTTGTGATTTCTGGCTGGCACTGCGGTGATGAGCCTGATGATTAATCACGCAGCTCCACCATTAGAGATCCATCGATCGCAGCAAACAGTCCAAATCTCTGATGTATAAATTCCCAGGCCTCACCTAGAGTTTAGACAGACAAAGGCTGAATTAGATGTGGATCTCTGTTAGACGTCCAGACAGCGTTGGGGAATCTAAACTGGTACAGACTGAGAGGCACATCAGGTCTGGCTCTTCTTGTCTGAGTGATGTTACCTTCATCCTGCTTGTATGATGTGCTGTGGAAATAATTGAAACTGTCTGTCTGTCTGTCTGTCTGTCTGTCTGTCTGTCTGTCTGTCTGTCTGTCTGTCTGTCTGTCTGTCTGTCTGTCTGTCTGTCTGTCTGTCTGTCTGTCTGTCTGTCTGTCTGTCTGTCTGTCTGTCTGTCTGTCTGTCTGTCTGTCTGTCTGTCTAAGTAAAAGCAATTGATCCTCATTCGTTATGCTTCCTCTTTGCAGTGCTTTTCAAACCTCTCCTCGGGGACCCCCAGCCGTTCCATGCATTTGATCTATTCCAGAGGTAGCGCACCTGATTCAACTTGTCAACTAAGTTTCAAGCCATTCATTAGGTGAATGAGGTGAGCTAATTCAGGGATACAACAAAATTGTGAAGCGTATAGGGTTCCCGGGGAGAGGTTTGAGAACCACTAAAAGTATGTCTGTCCGTCATGTAAAGAGGGCTATAATAGAGCTGTACCCTACGTCTTAGTACCTGTAGCATATAGGGATTATCCATTGTAGTGAGGGTGGGTAAAACTACATGCTGATAACTAGGAAAGAGCTGTGTTAATTTGATTTAATTAGAGAGGAACAATTACACCGGGTTATGTCTCGTTCTGGGCGGAGGGTAGAAAGGCCAGGCTCCTGGGGGTGGTTTTGATTCATTAGGATCCCCATTAGCCGACGCCAATGGGGATGGCTAGTCTTATTGGGATCCGACACGTAACAAAAAAGACATTACAGACATAAGACTTTACAATTTACATACATACACTACATGTTCATGTTTATTCATGTATGTGTGCATCTATCAGTTACACATACATGTCAGTACATACACAACAAGTAGGTCACATGGGGGAGAGGCGTTGTGCCATGAGGTGTTCCTTTACTTGTTTCTTGAAAGCAGGTTTCCTGTTCACTTGCGCTTTATAAGATGGAAGGGAGTTCCATGCATCCATGGCTCTGTATAATACTGTACTTTTCCTTGAATTTGTTCTGGACCTGGGGACTGTGAAAAGAACCCTGGTGGCGTGTGTGGTGGGGTAAGTGTGTGTGTCAGTGCTATGCAAACAGTTTCCAACACGGCAGGGTAGCCTAGTAGGGGCAGCATTGTGGGGCAGCAGGGTAGCCTAGTGGTTAGAGCGTTGGACTAGTAACCGAAAGGTTGCAAGTTCGAATCCCCGAGCTGACAAGGTACAAATCTGTCATTCTGCCCCTGAACAGGCAGTTAACCCACTGTTCCTAGGCCGTCATTGAAAATAAGAATTTGTTCTTAACTAACTTGCCTAGTAAAATAAAGGTAAAAAAACACATGAATGTTTCTTATAAAAACAGGATGTGACGCAGTTAGTCTCTCAGTTTCTTCAACTCTCAGCCAAGAGAGACTGGCATACATAGTATTAATATTAGCCCTCTGATTTCAATGAAGAGCAAGATGTGCCGCTCTGTTCTGGGGCAGCTACAGCTTAACTACTGTAGGTCTTTCTTTGCAGCACTTCACCATAAGACTGGACAATAATCAAGAGAAGATAAAACTAGAGCCTGCAGGACTTACTTTGTGGAGTGTGGTGTCAAAAAGACCTCTTTATTAGAGACAGACCTGTCCCCATCTTTACAATCATTGAATCTATATGTTTTGACCATGAACATTTACAATCTAAGGTAACACCAAGTCATTTATTCTCCTCAACTTCCTCAACAGTCACACCATTCATTACCAGCTAAGAGTTGACAGCAAGCTAATCGGTCTGCTGTTAGAACCAGTAAAGGCTGCTTTACCGCGCTTGGCTAGCAGAATGAATTTGGCTTCCCTCCAGTTCTGTGGACAAAGACTTTCCTCTAGGCTCAGATTAAAAATATGACAGATAGGAGTGGCCGTAGAGTCAGCTACCCTCCTCAGTAGCTTTCCATCTAAGTTGTCAATGCCAGGAGGTTTGTCATGATCGATAACAATATTTTTCCCACTTCTCCCACATGAACTTTACAAAATTCTTACAACGCTTTTCTTTCATTATTTTTTATTTTTTTAATGCATGAGTACGATAGCTCAATGTTCGTTGTTGGCATTTCCTGCCTAAGTCTGTCCACTTGATCAATGAAAGAATCATTCAAATAATTGGCAACCTCAAATGGTTATGTGATGAATAAGCCATCTAATTCGATGAAAGATAGAGTTGAATTTGTCTTTCTACTCATCATTTCATGTACATTTTTCATCATTCTTTACATCATTGATCTTGGCTTCATGATACAGTTGATTGTTTTATTTAATTTCTCTATTTGCAGTTAGTCAGCCAGTCAGTTGTGCATCCAGACTTAGCCACTCCTTTTACCCCATCTCTTTCAACCACTCAGTTTTTCAATCCATGGAGCCTTAACAGTTCTAACAGTCAGTTTCTTAACAAGTGCATGTTTATCAATAGTTGGAAGAAGCAATTTCATGAATTCATCAAGTGCAGTGTCTGGATACTCCTTATTAATCACATCAGACCAACAAATATTTTTAATATCATCCCCGTAAGTGTCACATCAAAATCTTTTGTATGATCTCTTATACACTATTTTTGGCCCAGCTTTTGGAACTTTGGCTTTCCTGGATATAGCCACTATATTGTGATCACGGCATCCAATGGGTACGGATACAGCTTTAGAACACAGTTCTACACAGTATTAGTGAAAATGTGATCAATACATGTGGATGATCTTGTTCCTGTAGTGTTTGTAAACACTCTTGTAGGTTGATTAATAACCTGAACCAGATTACAGGCACTGATTACAGTGAGAAGCTTCCTCTTGAGCGGACCTTTTGATGAAAACCTGTCAATATTCAGGCATACCCTCGGCCCAGATGTTTGTCCACCGCTGTCACCGTACCTGAGCCCAGTCGGTTCTTCTCAAGACCACCTCCAGGTATTGGCAACAAGCAGACCGCCACCGGACCCCGGTATCGTCTCGGGCAGAAGGTATGGCTGTCCACCCGAGATCTGCCCTCCGGCTGGAGTCCCGCAAACTTTCCCCCCGCTTTATTGGCCCTTTCCCCATCTCCAAGATCATGTGTCTAGGATTAAACCTCTCTCTCACAGCCTTTTGTATCCTGCCGGCACCCTAGTCACCCAGGTATGTGCCCAGGTAGGACGTCAGGTGGCGCCCCTAGGAGGGGGGGGGGGTGTACTGCCACACTGTGCTTGTCTCCACCCCCTTCCAGGTTTCACCCTACTTACTCATTATCCCTAGTGTATTTATAACTGTGTTCTCTGTTTGTCTTGTCAGGTCTTCCCAGCGTATCTTCCCATCTCCCTGCATTCTCAAGTTCTGTTCCCTAGTTTCCCTGGTTCTGACCGCCCCTGGATTACAGACCTCTGCCTGCCTTTGACCTATCTTTTGCCTGCCCCCTGTTTGGGCCAATTAACATCTGTGACTCTAGCTGTCTGCATCTTATCCTGAGTTCTGATACTATCAAACATGTTTTTATTTGACCCTTATTTTATCAGGTAAGTTGACTGAGAACACATTTTCATGAACAGCAACAAGCTGGGGAATAGTTACGGGGAGAGGGGATGAATGAGCCAATTGTAAACTGGGAATGATTAGGTGGCCATGATGGCCAGATTTGGAATTTAGCTAGGACACCGGGGTTAACACCCCTACCCTTATAACAAGTACCATGGGATCTTTAGTGATCACACAGAGTCAGGACACCAGTTTAATGTCCCATCCAAAAGACAGCACCCTACAGAGGGCAGTCCCCAAAGGGTGCCTTCCACTGGTCTTCCAACACCACTTCCAGCAGCATCTTGGTGGCCTATAGCAACACCCTAAAAGAAAAGGCTTTAGATGTGTCCAGGTGAACCTGCAACCACAACACTTCAATAACACTTGACAAAATATATTCTCTAAGCATTACAGGGATATGGCTTTGAATATGGCAACACCTCCCCCATAAGCATTCCTGTCTCTTCTATATAGATGTTGTATCCTTGTATTGTGGCAGGTAGCCTAGTGGTTAAGAGCATTGGGCCAGTAACCAAAAGGATACTGGTTTGAATCCCCAAGCCAACTAGGTGAAAAATATGTCAATGTACCCTTGAGCTTAGGCACTTAACCCTAATTGCTCCTGTAAATTGCTGAGTGTTTGCTAAATGACAAAAATGTCAAATGTAAAGATGTATTGCTACTGCTATATTATCTAAGTGAGTCTCAGAAATGGTTACTAATAGGAAAGGAAACGGCTGAAAATAGCCCATATTAATACACGTTTCTTTAGAAATAAGGTTCATGAAATCAATAGCTTACTAACATCAGATATAATTCGTATATATGGTTGTTATCTGATGTTAGCAAGTTATTGATTTCATGAACCTTATTTCTAAAGAAATAAATTATTTTTATTAAATTATTATAATTTTCAGCCGTTTCCTGGGTAGCTTATCAGAGATAGACATAATACTGAAAAGAGCAAACAAAGCAAGAGACAATAATATACATTCAGCAGTCCCTTATTAACCAGTTGGGTTGTGTAAGTGTGTGTGTGTGTGTGTGTGTGTACTGCTGCCAAAGACTCTATTCAAGTGATTACATAACCTGTAAAAGGTAAGGAATACATAGCACACTGCAATCTTTGCACCCATGTGCTTTATAGACAATGTTTTGACCCTCAGGTCTTGAAGACCTTTAATACAGTACTGATATGCTGAATTTACACACAAAATAGCTTCAGCAACAGCTAGCAAATTCCACAATGCTGTTGGTAGTCTACTCCCACCTGTTTCACCATTTCTGTGTTCTCTGGTTGTGTTAACTGACTGTCCTCGGTTTAGCTAGGACAGCATCATTCGTGAGAGAGGATCAGAACCCAACAACTCATTGGAATGTGTGTGTGTGTCAGTATGTCTGAGGTTAAATCCATACCCTCTTGTTTCTGACCAGAACACCTGAACCTCACACCACAGTAATAGTAGTTCAGAGGAGGGTGAGCACATGATGACCGATCTGCTCTCCACAAATGTGTGTGCGCGCGTATGCACATGCGTGTGTGTGTGTACCCACACAGTGATTAGTGTAGGAATCAAACCCAGACGACAGGCCCTGCAGCAGCACAGCCACAGTTTAACTCCCCCACACTACCTAACCTCTGACAGCTCTCTCTCTCTCGCTCTCTCTATCTCTCTCTCTCGCTCCCCAAAACATTTAAACACAATAGACTAGATGCAGTTCAAGTAATCAAGTAATCAGCCTCCGCAAAAATGTTTTGTTCACCTTCATACTGTATCTTTCAGCCAAGGATGAGTGGCTGTTCTCATACCTTTAAACAAACAAACCAGTTTGTTTTAGCTTACTAAAATGGTGTCAATGGAGGGGGGATTCTCAAGACATAACATGCACAGTTTGAGTTACTCCAGGAAGACATTGCAGGCTGCGACCAGGGGAGAGTGACTGCCCCCTCTCATTGAGTATCTCAAGTTGAGAGTCGACCAGGATACCGCGTGCTGCCAGTGGCAACTAAATTATCCTAACAACTTCTTCTGCGTGTGATTTTAAAATAATCAGGACATGCATCTGGTGTAATAGAAGCAATTATTGGTTCCATGATTGTCTTCAATTTCTTTATTTTTCACATAAATATTGACCAGGAACATTTCCATTTTCCTATTGACTATATTGAGTAATCCTGCTTTCTGGATACAACAACCTGCAGTACCGCGGTCGGCCTTGAACTGCAGTGTTTCAGTGAGAAGGTTTCAGTTGTTCTCTTCTGGCGCCAACAGACAGTCAGGCTGATTATTGTGGTTTGAATGAGAGAAGCAGACTACAAAGCAGCTACAAAGTGTGACATTTATTCACAGTGTCATGACGTTGGCCTACAGGTAAGGTTCATGACCCCCCCATAAATACCTTTCTCCCCTTCCTCTCTTGACTCTACTGAAGGACTCTTGAAAAGCCTTTGTTAAACATAGAGAGTCGAGGAACATAAAAAGGTGGGGGAAAGGAACCATATTTCGGTAATCCAACCAGTTGAAAATATGCGTTGGTACTTAATGAATATGATGTCAGTTCGGTTGTCATCTGAGAGATTATGACTGATGACAGGACGACATAAACTGTATCTGGGAAAGTCTACACATTCTAGTTATCAGATTCACATGGAATTGTTGTGCAACTTAAATGTTTAAATATGAAAGTATTTGTGAAAAGATTAAATGTAATTTTAGCTTCCAAATGAGAGAATTGAGTTTTCATAATGTTAGAGCTCTGCGCAATCAGTGGCCCGCCCCT